>NC_142749.1:12380135-12752635 GCF_051943395.1 Hippocampus bargibanti
CATGTAGTCCTTAAAACCCAATATTCTGGGGTTTCTGCAATTTGAGTGAAAATGACAAAAACCCTGGCATTGGAATGGACACATTTTTGCACATCATCTGGCAGTGAAAGAGTTAAAGACACAATGACGCCTGCAGTCAAATGTATATGGCACTAGTCGATGTCTGAAATCAACTGTGCTTTCCACATGAGTGATTTGTTTCTTTGCAAGGTGAGGAAAAGCTACATCGCAGGCTGCCGTCATTGCCATCGGCAATCTTGCTTAGTAGGTAAGGCTATTTTTATTCCATATGTGGCACTTTGCCGATTGCACCCCAACCACTTGGAAACAAGATTGTGAGTCAAGTTCAAATAGCCTACTGGGAATGAATGGATTCATGGGGCAGTAACGCTTGAGCCCTTATGAACATGAAAAAAAGCCACGCTGACTGCGTCAACTTTGGCTTTGACATTCTGTTGCAGACTCAGGAAAAGATTTGAATCTATTTGTACACTTAGCATCACACACTCTCCTGTCTAATTGCAATATTGATGCCATATGAATTTGCTCTGCATCTGATTGGTAAACAATCATCATTTTAATTTGATGTGCCCTCTGCAATATTCATGTATCCGCGTCGCTATTTTAATTGATTTTTAACATGCATCTCATCACTTTTACCCATCTCGTTATTTGTAATATGGCCTTCCCTGACGCCACAGTTTGCCAAACAACAGACCGTTTGAGTAAACAATGATGCCGTAAATGTTTCTTTAGTTAGCATAGCTTTGAAAAAAAAAGAAGTTGTTCAGAAAATCGCTAAAATGGAACAACAAATCGCTCACACGCTGATCACTTCCCTGCGTACCCGCACCGCTTTGTTTTCGGATACCTTCATTACGAATTCAAATGTGCCTGCGTCCTTGTCTCCGAATAATGCCGAGGCAGCCTTGAATGAATAATAATCCTCTGTTTACTTGAGGTAAACTAATTTTTTGGTGTCTCGCTTCGTTTCAACAAAATATCCCAATTTGACAAATGCATCGGGAACGTTTGGTGATTTGCAGACAAAACACAACAATTCACGCCCGCGGTTTTTTTGTTGATGCTCAGTTGTGAGTTGCTTCAATGTCAAGAAATCGCTGGGCAGTGGGATCTTCAATCCTGTTTTGTGTTTTTATCCTCTCACCTACTAACAACCTCACACAAAACCGACCATGTGGCGAGACAGAGTGAAACCCTGGACCTCCTGTAAGACATTATGACAGTCGCACTGGGGGCGTTTTCGGTCCCTAAAGTGAGCAAATGGGTCCATATGTTCAGAAAACATTTAGATCAGCAACAGGCTACTGATGGAAAAGCAAAAGGTCAAAATAGTAACTTTTTATTTGGTTTTAAAGGACAACCAACACCATTTTTTGTTTCTAACTGACATCAGAAAAACGTTTTATAGCTGATATTTTTAGTCAAATGCAAAACACCAATAAAAATGAGTTAAAGTGTCCCAAAACTACTTCAAAATGACCTCGGAGATGCCGAGTTTCAGAAGATCCCGCCCCCTTGTTTGTGACGTCACGCCAGGACGTCTTGCCTTGCTCTTGAATCAAAACAATGGCTTCAGATTCGGAGAAGATGCTTTCTTGTTACTCTTCAAATAGTTCTGAAGAGGAAAGCATAAATGTTTGCAATCAATTAAAGAAGTCCTTCCGTATCAATTTGAGCCGTCAGGACTTCAATGTAGCGTCCCAGAAAATGTACAAGATGACGTCCAGGCTCTGTTGGAAATGGGCTGATTTGTCTGCTGGGAATTTGTGTCAACTAGTATCAAATAGTAGTGTTGGTGCAACACACAACGATTCATCATCGTGTTATTTATGTGTTTTCCTTCTAATTTTGCCATCAACATGGATCAACACGAAGTTTTCAGACCAAACAAAGTACCCAAAATGCATTGTGTGTCGCTTTCTCGGTCAGGGGCGTTCCTGACGTGACATCACGTCAGGAATCGTCAACAACTGAAAAACAAGACTTCCTGAATATTCAGCGCCAGTCTTAAAACGTAAAATATGGCTATATGCGGTGGAATCTTTGTAAAATACGCTCAGTAGAAGTCATTTGAAGTGATTGTACAAATTATGGACACAACTTGTCCTTTAAGAAACAGGTGGCTGTAGGAGTTTCGAAAGTGGTTTTATGTTTTGAGGGTTTTGATGATGATCATCTTTTTTTTCTATTGGGTTTGTCTTTTGCTGTTTGAACGACATGTGTAGCAATAGGTTTTAGCTATGGTTATTTTTTTTCTATAAATAAAGTGCAGTTGCGCACAACCATTGTTTTCACCGCAGGGGGAAAAATCATAAGTGTTAATTGGATGTCTTTTTTTATATATTTGTACTTTATGCAGCTAATTTAACTGCTAACCTCATTTCATTAAATTCTACAGTTCAGTGGATTATAAATACAAACCTTGTGAATGATAACAAAAGCGTCTTTTTTCAACTGTTATTTTCTGATGGATGTTTTTTGGTATATTTTTGTCTGACCTTCCAACAGCCTTTTTGTAGCCTGAAATCTGCAATTTTCTCATTAGTCATTTGTAAATTAAATTTCTGGATTCTGCAGATTCACCCTTGGGCCTTCAGTAGTGCTATGTCTGATTCATTCCAAAGCTGTAGCTGCAAATAAAAAGGCTGGTATGATTTACTAGAGAGTCCTGTTAGCAAGGTAATAAGTTGTGACTGTTCGAGTTTTCACCATGAACGTGTGGATTCGTGATATGGGGTCAAAATTCGCTCTATTAATACCGCAGAGAAGATTGAACAATAGGATGGGGAAGCATCAATAATAACCTCCAATATTATTTGATATTTTTACTAGTTTTTACTGGTCCGACATTTCTTAATGATGTCCAACTTTTCTGAAATGCTGCCCCCTCGTGAAAATACAATACAATACAATTCAATATGTATACAATACAATACAATACAATACATATTGAATTACATAGCACTTAATCAAAAGCTGAAGCTGTAACAAAGCGCTAATAAGGACAAAAAGTAAATTCTGCCCCTTCGTGGATGGGAAAAACATTGCTCGAGTTCTGGCCAGCGCTTTATTGTATCCACGGAAGAAAAAAAAAACAAAACCCAAACTAATTCGAGAATGGCGCTCGATGTCATATTTTCAATTCCCAAATAAAGTTGGGAATGGCAGTTATGGACGAAATATAATTGACATCAGCTTGTGATACTGATATTTTCAGGCCAGCAGAGAAGGCCTTCAGGCCTTGACGGCCACCGTTTTACTGCCACCACTGTGATTCTGCTTGCATAATGCAAGTGATTATAATGTCAAACGGTAATATGAAAACACACACAAGTGACATAAAAAAAATCATATTTTGGGGGGAGGGGCGTTATGGGTCAAGTAAAGAAATGGATGTGAGGAGACCTTCAACAAAAGTCAAGGTGCCATGTCTGTGTCAGAAAATTATGAGGCCAGCAGAGATGCTTGACCTGATCAGACAGCACTCGTGGTGGGGGTTGTGTCCTGCTAAAACTCTACGATAAGGCACAATAACTCAGTGGAGCTACCTTGGATGCCTGCTGACACTCAACCCACTGTCAGCACTTTTTGTATTTTAAAAGAGAGATGCTTCCATTATACAAAAAAGTGAGAAATAAAGCTAGGAGAAATACAAGGCTATTAAAAAAATTAAAATTAAATTATAGGGTCTTAATTTGTGGGGAATATTTTAATTTCCAGGCGGTTGGAGCTGCACCGTAGAGAAGTGAAGTGACTTAACGGCCTGGCATGTGAACAGCGGGCAGGATAAAAAAAACAAAATTCTAATCTTCAATAGGGGAGCAGTTTGTTTTTGTCCCCAAAATGAAGATCTGGGCACTGTGGGCAATCTGACTCAGCAGCCCACTAATTGTTCTTTTCTGCTCTCTCCATGCCCAATGCCCTCTGGTTGCTTTTCTACCATTATCTTTTACATCCTCGTGATACACACGAATGGAATTCGACACGCGCTCTCTGGTTTATCGTTTATTTTGTGCAGTCTCGGTCACTGCCCCCTACCATCGCACCCCCTGCATACACACATGCTCTTCTCTGATGTGTTTGGGGATGTTGATGAACCACAGCGAAGCTGCTAATTCCCGGCGCAGCGAGTGTGCACACCGACGGAGGGGAGGACTGAAGTGTTCACAACGCGCCATCTCTGTGATGCTCCAGCCAGGAGAAAACGATCCCAGAGGCCAAGATACGTGCATGAGTGTGTGTCCGTAAAATAGAAATAGACTGAGACAAAGGCTGTGCTGAAGTGGCATTGAATCATTATTTTAGTGTTAAGCTCAGACGGGCAATTGACGGGCTTCTGTTAGTTGATTAAAGGTTAGGCACATTTAAGTTATTTTGGATATCGTCCTTGTCCTAAAATCAACTTTCTGGCGTTAATCTCTTGCTTTTACACCCAGTGACAAATACTGAATATCAATGATGATTGCCTAAAAGTGATCGGGCATTGTCTATGTTAGCAGTTGAAATACAACCAGAAATGGTCATCGCCAAACACTTCTATTTCAATTCAATTCTATTATGCATCTTCACACATTGCTGTATCACAAACAATACAGAATATGGCACACAAATATACAAATATACAAATATACAAATATACAAATATACACTACCTCTATTGACAGTATATGTCAACTATTGACAACAGGCTTGGTGACTGCCTTTTTATCTGACTGCCAATCACAAATCAAACACGACCGGTCTTAGATTTCATTAGGTTGGTGTGTGCGAGTGTCACAACAACAAATAAATAAAAAAAATTACAAATGAATTTGGGAATGCCAGACTGCGACGAGATGCTAGCGGGGCGATTAGCCTGGCTAACCTCATTTGGGTGGCAAATTTCATTTTATGGCACCATTGGTAACAAACGTGCCTGAGTCAATTGACCAAAGTTGCGCAATGATGAAAACTGGCTCAATTAATCAAGGATTTTGAAAAAAAATACATTAAATAGGAATAAGTATCCATTTTTATGTTTGTTTTTCAGCATTTTTGGCCACGACATTCAACAAGGAGGAGACTATGCTGAGCGGTTGCACCTTTTCGGTCGCACGAATATGCCAGCACTGTTTTTGATTTGTGATCAGTGCTATTTGACTGTCATCACTGGACAGCTCTGGGGTGATTGTGCTTTTTTTTTGCGCTTGTACTGGCCAAAATTCTGTTCACCGAAAAGGTCAATGCCTGTGCGAAACTGCCGCGGCTTGGAATTGAAGTGGATTTACGTGGGATAGGAGATGTGAGACAATCTCTTTTCGTCAATAGATGCTACGGTTTTGTGTTTGCTTTCAATATTTAGCTTGTAGCAGATGTTCACATTTCACCATGATGTCCCCCGATCCACTGGTGAAAAGGACGATTTGATCCTCTGCTCTTTCATCTAGAACTGATTCATACAACAATGAGGGTGCAGAAAGTTCTTAATATTGAATGACTGTCTGTGTATGCATGTTGTATCACATTATTATTTAGTTTTTTTGTTAGTTTGACTTTAAGATGGCGCCGCAAGAGTGGCTGCCTTTATAGCAGCCCCCTCAATTTTTTTTCTAATTCTTTCTTTCCTTTCCTCTTCCTTTTATGACTTTGCTGCTGTGAAATGTAAATTTCTCCACCACAAGACTAATAAAGGCTAATTCAATGGAATCCAATCCACATTGTCACTTGATGTTTTTGTCATCTGCTAAGCGGAAAGAGCTTCCTCATACAGTAAAGTGAGCAAAACCCCATCTGAATAGAACTATTTGTCCATTTTTTGTCCTTTTTGTTTTGCATCCAATCCATCCCACCTGCACAGTTCAGACTCGTTTTGCATCCACTCGCCTGCGCCACGTCGCATGATAATCATGTCTGGATCGAAGGTCATTATTTGTGCATTAGCTGTGCTCCAATGGATACCCGGTGGCGTCGTGTTTAAGGACACCCAAAAAAAAAAACGTGTGAAATGAGGACACTTTCCTGAGCTGTGTTTATGACAAAGAGGAAACAGCTTTGACATTTCTGGGATGCTGCGGGGGCATCGAAACGCTCCTAAACTAAACTTCAAACATGGCGAGTTCTTGCCTCGGGCGCGAGCACAAATGGACCAGGTGCCAGCATTGTTTACAGAAATGAGCGATTCACTGTCGGTAACTTATTTTATTTCATTTGAAAAAGAAAACATGCAGAGTAGAGTGTTGGTGCTATGGTTGTCAAAGTTTTTCACAGCAAGTAGGAAAAGTATTTTTCCGCTCCATGGCCCAACATAACCAATGTTTTAAATAAATAAATAAATAAATAAATAAATAAATAAATAAATAAATGCAGCTGAGATAGGCTCCAACACCCCCAGCAACCATCATGAGCAATAAGCGGTACAGAAAATGGATGGATGGATAAATAAATAAATAAATAAATAAATAAATAAATAAATAAAGAATGAATGAATGAATGAATGAATAAATAAATAAATAAATAAATAAATAAATAAATAAATAAATAAATACATAAATGCAGCTGAGATAGGCTCCAACACCCCCAGCAACCCTCATGAGGAATAAGCGGTACAGAAAATGGATGGATAAATAAATAAATACATAAATAAATAAATAAATAATGAATGAATGAATGAATGATTGAATGAATGAATGAATGAATAAATAAATGCATATACAGTAAAGTCTTGTTATATCGATATCAGTTATATCAATAGTACTGCTTATTACGATACTATTTCTATGAACTCAAGGAGAAAATTACATGCCCGCAGGATCGGATATATCGATAGTCCGGTTATATCGATATTTTTTCCCACTCCCGAGAATATCGATATGAGACTTTACTGTATAAATACATAAATAAATACATAAATACATAAATAAACAAACAAATAAATTAAGTAATTAATAAACGAGTGAATGAATATGTAAATAAATAAATACATACATACATACATACATACATACATACATACATACATACATACATACATACATACATACATACATACATACATACATACATAAATAACTAAATAAATAAATAAATAAAATACACTTGTGTATTTGTTTATCAAAAAACAGACAGGTTTTATTCCTATGAATTATATATCATATTTTTGAGTGCCACTGTAATATTATGCCAATTTTAAATTGCAGACTCCATTGAAATAAAGGAAAATGAAATCCTGTGCTTAAATTCTGAATTTTATGACATCATACTTTTGGGGCGTCTCCTCTAGCTACTGCATTTCTATGTTTTCCTGACGTAGTCTTGCCAATTTTGCGACTTATTTAATTACTTTGCTCGTCAGTCGTAAAAAAACAGCATATTCCTTTTTAGCCGTGATCCATACATAGGGCCATAAAACTCTATGGCGACATTTTATACTGTCACATCGCTGCAGAATTCCTAATGCGCCATCCTTTGATGTCCGTTACCCACAGGCCTGATTAAATCACTTCTAATATTTCTTTAAGACTGAGATGTCGCCATGCATTTCCAAGTCCCCAATATGTCATAAACCTTTTGGTTTATGACAATTGTCCAGATGACCGCGCTAGGCTTGAAGTGTTTTGGGGTGCTAGCAAACGTTCGACTCATCAGGCTGTCTGACTTTACAGGCCCACTTTGTACGATCAAAGCTCACATTTGTGCACGGAAGCGAGGAAAATACCTGCACTTGGTCCAGCCAGGACCAGCTGCTGCTGCTACGCGGCACTAGCAAGAAAATGACCTTTCCTGTTAGATGAACGAAGTCTATTCAGAACAGATTAATTGGCTGTCACAGTCAACTATAAAAATGATTCAGAGTTTGTCTGAAAGGATGGAATACCTTGAAAGGATTGGCATTATTAGTGTATTTCTTTTAAGGTTCAATAAGTGAGACCAATAAGCATGTGAAGCCTTATTTTACCTTTCGGCAAACCAAGATTCCTCACCTGGTTTATTACAGGTCAGGTAATTTTCGAATTTGTGACAGCAATAGGAAATGTCATTGTAGGTCATCATGAGTCATTTTGCAATTAAAGTTGGCTTCTACCCTTGCTAATCTGTGTAATGCACCAGAACCGATAAGAATAGCAACTCATTTCCGGACAAAATGATATATTTAAGATGATTTTGTAACAACGAAGGCAGACAATTATTGAGTACTAAATCTGATCAACCTGTCCTGACCCAAACTGCTGTCTAGAAACAATTAAAAACAGAGCCCGATCAGTGAGTACATAAAATCAAACGCAGTCAACAAAGCATTTTTAACCATGTTCTCCCAAAATGTACAATGTTGACAATAATAAACACACAATCGTGTGTCCCAAATGTTTATCTAGATTCTTCATTCCATGTCTGTAACAAGAAAGATACGCCCTGCTCGCTGAAAGCCGTCTATCCCCAATACATTGGCAGGAAGAAAAAAATGTGCGCAGCAATGGTATTAGCATAAGCTAGCTAAGCTAACCATAGGAATCTATTAACCTTCTTTTGGAACACTGTGGAGCCTTGCTGACTGGAAATGTTGCCACTCCACAGAGAGTTAGTAAAAGGTGTTAACGGTAGAAGACAGGCAGGAGGTTGATTGTCTTCTGCAAAATGGCCGCTTGTGTATGAGATGCTAAAAAACACGTGATTAGCGGGTCATGTGGACCTGTTGATTAGTCATTTTAACAGAAAGGTGTAATCTTGTAACAAAATAATAATAATAATAATAATAATACATGTCATTTCTAAGCGCTTTTTTAAACTCTCACTGACACTTTACAGTCACAGGATCAGTTTTTCTGTGGGTGAGCAGGAGCAGCCACACGCGCCAGTGTTCACTCAACCTGAAAGTAACTCAAATAGATAGAAAACTAGCTAGCTAGCTAATAGATAGCCAATAGATAGCTATATAGATAGCTAGCCAGCCAACTAGAAAGATATACAGCTAGCCAGCTACATATCTAGCTAGCTACTCAGCTAGTGAGATAGATAGACACAGGCAACATCCGATTTACGACAGAGTTCCTTTCCGACAGAAACCGTTGTAGGTCAAAATTGGATTGGATTGGATTGGATATGCCTTTATTAGTCTCACAGTGGAGAAATTAGAAAATTATTATAATTAGAAAATAGACACGTTGGCAGATAAATAAGCTTAAAATAGGAATGAAAATGAGTACCAATGTGTTTATCGCTCTAGTGTTACTATTGCGCCGAGAAAAAATGTCTGTGTAAGCTCTAAGTCGTACATGAGTGTGCATTGCTGTCATCTGTACTTCTTTGAAGGTGAGGTCTGCCACCGCCACCTGTGTCCATTCGGGATATATACAGGGCCAGGGCTACCAGCAAAAATTTAGTTCGCTGATAAAGCTTTTCGGATGAGGAGCGAAACATCCGACACCTTCAAAGTACAGATAACAGCTTAAGAAACCTTTTCATCAAAATGGTGAACAAAAAAACAGCACAAGCACGACTACTAGCACTAGCAAAAAAAGAACATACAACACAAACACAAATCTTAATTCTGGCAGCTTCTCGTCATCATAATATCCACTATATCATATTATCAAACATGCGTGAGCGTAAGGGAGTGGATTTCAAAAATAAATGGCTTCATCATGCCGTATAAGTACATAAAAAATGAGAGCCGACGAGCTTGAAACAAAGCGAACAAAGAAGAAAAAAAGTACAGTGGTATTATCATACACAGAAAGTCGGCTCCAGTACTTAATGACACAGAGAGATGTAATTGATTACTGTTATCAGTGAGGAGGCAGTTACAGTAATGCAGATAATGGTGGTCGTAATACATTGCCCCGTGATATCTCTTGGGCTGATCGAAAGTGACGTAAAGAAATGTCACGAAAGAGGGGCAAAGAAATGAGGGGAAAGTGAGACAAAGGATGATGAAGATGTTCTAATAATAAAAGCCGTATTCATCTATCAGTGTTGTCCTTCCTTTGGAGGAACATTTGATCTTTACTCTCGTGTTTCCGTTTCCACTATGTTATCCATACTGTCCCCGTCAGCGAGCTTTCATCATTATTTATGCTTTATCAATAACGGCCGATTGCACCCCGGTGACAGCCATTCGTCTCCGCTCAGCCATTTTCACAGTTTTCGGTCCATTTCGCGCCCGTCCCACGGCTCACCTCCTTAATCAAGTCCCCTCCTCATTCGTCACTCGTCTTTTCGCCATCCTCACCTGCTTTTTTGTCTTGCTCATCCATTTTCTTCCTTGCAGCCAAGGCTCTCCGGCTCATCGCTTCCTGGATCGTGGTCATAGTAGAGCAGCCCCCGTGCCTGCTGGAAGAAGAAAAAAATGTCGCAAAGTGAGCATGGTGACACACGTATTATCAATAGAGGGTTGACAAATTGTCATGTTGAAAGTGTTCAAGGACGACAACAGTTCCAAACATGGAAAAATGTGAAGGCCTTGATGTCAAAGAAGCAAAATTGATCTTGACAGCATTAATTTAAGGTATCTTTTTGTCAATACAGATGTGATTGATTGGATTGGATTAGCCTGTATTAATCTCGCAGTGGAGAAATTTACATTTAACAGCAGCAAAGTTATGAAAGGAAGAGGAAAGGAAAGAAAGAAGTAGAAAAAAAATACAGGAGCTGCTGGAAAGGCAGCCACTCTTCCGACGCCATCTCGAAGTAAAAAAAAAACTAAATAACAAATTTATTGAATTTATTGTATACTTTGTGGATAGGTTGTTTCTTTTAACTAGGTTGACACTTTTGCCTGGATTTTCTTTCCATGCAACAAATTCATGGTATATATTTAAAAAAAATCTAATTTGTTAACAGAGCAGGGACGGTTTTTTATTTATTTATTTATTTTCTGGACATAGTCGACTGTGTTGTTTCAAAATAACAGTGCTGAAAAAACACGCGACATACATGTACTTGCGGTATGACGAAAATTGAGACATGGTGAGTTGAGGGTTTATAGATCAGACTGTTTCGAGTACAAACAATACACTACTCAGCCATAGACGCCATTTCCCACTATAGAAGAAGTAGTGAGCAACCCCAGCTTGTACTGTAGCAATTTATAATGTGGTGTGCCATATATTTGGAAAATTTTAATACATTTATATATTATATTTGGAAAACCTTTTTCATTCATTGATACAGTCCAGTGCACCTTATATATGTAAAAAGTTTGAAAATACACCATTCATTTGGGGTGCACTTTATACTCCAGTGTGCCTTATACACCGGAAAATATGATATATGGGATAAACAATTCAAATGTAACATGCATTCGCACACACATACACACACACACACACACACACACACACACACACACACACACACACACACACACACACACACGCACACACACACACACACACACACACACACACACACACACACACACACACACACACGGATGGACGGACGTGTACTGTATCACAATCATTCAAGGTTTTTATGATGTAAATAGCAAGAACTCATTTAAGTCTATTGTCAGACAGTAATGACTTCTCAATAACAATCCTTCCCAATAACACAGACCTATTAAATTGCAGAGCGCATTGAAAAGTTTACCAAAAGGACCCGCTTAATTTGGTGTTGCACTTTAACTCATTCACTGCCAGATGATGTGCAAAAATGAGTCCAATCCAGCGTCAGGGTTTTGTCATCGTCACTGGAATTCCAGAACCCACAGAATATTGAGTTTTAGGACTACATAGGCATTTAATGCAGCGTAAGAAACCTTAGAATCTTTTCTTTCATCAGAAAAAAAGAGTTAATTCCTAAGTTATATAGGTCCGGAGTTATATGAGGTTGAAATGGGGGCAGGTTTACGAAATACAATACAATACATACATATTGATTTACATAGCACCTTATCAAAAGCTGAAGCTGTAACAAAGTGCTAATACGGACAAAAAGTAAATTCTGCCCCCTCGTGGAAGGGAAAAACATTGCAAGAGGTTTGACTAGCGCTTTAACAAAACCCGAACAAATTAGGGAATGGCGGTGAATGAGTTAACAGTGATTTTCGTATTTGTTGTTCCCGTGCATGAATTTACAATGCAAGGCAACTTTAGCCAAAGTGAGTGTGTTCAGCGTGTGTCGCTATTCCCAGCTGTCTTTTGGGTGCGGGATTGATTCCATTGTGTGCTACTTTGCCGGTCACGCTTGAAATAACCTGAGCTAAGCTGCTTTGCTGTAAATTGATCAGGGAGTAGAGGCGAGGTTGACGCAAAAAAAGCGCACGAGGAAAAACAGCATTTTCATGTTTCGCCTAATTTCCACAAATGAACCGGGACCGTTGGAAACTAATGGACTCGAGTCGAGCTCGTGATTTTTTTTTGACAGTAACGCTCACCAACGCGTGCAATGGAGGAGGGAAACATGTTTCCTGAGTGAACAATATCAAAGTGATCATTTCAGATGCAAAATGCTTGCTGGCTCAGCTCCTTTGTTGGACTTTTCTCATTAAAATGCTTTGCGTACTTTTCAGCGACGTGTTAAATGTTTGGACGTTTTCCATTCAAACAAGATTTCAAATGAACAGGATTGGCTGTCTGACGACTCAATTGATACAGCTGACAAAATAATGTCGCCATTTGCATATATATTGTATTACGGGCTCAATTTTCATTGGGCGAAAATCCGCATGGGATGCAAGAGTGTATCACATCTTGAATATAATCAACACCAGTGTGTCATTGTTTTTTTGTCGTGGCTGAATAGGAGTGTCCATTTAACCCTTTCGTACTCAAATAATGATAGCGCTTTTTTACAGTTTTAGCTGTTGTTAAAGCGATATATAAATCAATATTTATCGGTTTGTACTTTGCACAGCCACCCCAATTTCAAGCTCAGATAACTCCGGACCCATATAACTTCGGAATTAACTCTTTTTTTCTGATGAAACAAGAGAGTTCTAAGGTTTCTTGCGCTGAATCGAATGTTTATCGCTGCTTTAAAACCCGCCTCAAGACTCACCTGTACTCTTTGGCATTTGACCCAGCCTGAATCAGACTTAATCTTAGTTTTACTCCCTGATGCTTTCTACTATCTTTGTGACGGATTTATTTCCTGTATATGATAATTGTCCATGTTTAGCGCTTTGTTACAGCTTCAACCAGCTGTTGTTAAACTGCTACATGAATCAATATGTTTGTTTGGTATTTTGTACAGCCACCCCCATTTCAAACTTAGATAACTCCAGATCCATATAACTTGGGAATTAACTACTTGTTTCTGATGAAAGAACAGAGTGTAAGGTTTCTTATGCTGAATTGAATGTTTATGTTGTCCTAAAACGCAATATTTTGTGGGTCCTGGAATTCAAGTGACAATGACAAAAACCCTGCCACTGGAGTGGACATGTTTTTGCACATCATCTGGCAGTGAACGAGTTAAAAAGTGAAACTAAATTCCCCCATTGCTTCCATTCTGGCAATGAAAATATGAAATGAACACTTTCTTCGAAATGCAACACCCCTTCCACTCATCTATTTGCACAAAACACACGCCCGCAAGAAAAATGTCCTTGTCTCGGCTCGGACCCGAGAGGTCTTTTATCTTTATTAATGATAATATGGAAATGTCCTCGTAAAGGAGGGGGTATTGTTAGCCCGACTATCACCTTAAATGAGCATTGACCTCCCGCTTTGTTATGAGTATGTGTTTGAGGGAATGCCACAAGGGTGCAAAATTCGTTTTGACTCGTATATCGAATGACACAGAGCGGCTTCGTGTAACAACAACGTCGGCTTTATTACGTATTCATGCCAATGCAATGATTGAAAAAATAAATAAATAAGACCTCATGCAAAATCGGACTTGGCGAATATGCTGATTTGCATGAAATATTCAGCGCAAGAGTGACACCAAATCAGTTTACTCTCATTTGATATTCACCTAGAAAGTGTAGTCGGGCCCCACTTCTTCAATTTATAATGTATGAAATGTGAACGTCTATGCAAATGGTGCTTTAGATTAGTTAAAAGTGATGAATGCAGGTACATTTAAATTCTTCCCCTTTATGAGGCTAATCTGTGAATAATGCATTCAGGACTGAGCGGCGGTGGCGGCAGGCTGGGAGCAAATTATGAACATCTGCCTGAGACCTATACACAAAGACGAAGCCAATTATCGCTCATGACACACTTAAAGGCTTTAATGGGCACGTCAAAATAAAAGTCTGCGCCGCGGTAGATCACGGTACCCTTGATAAGTCACCAGAACGGCTGAATGATGAAAGGAAGTGCACGCCGTGTCAAGCGCCGTCACGCCAACTAGCCCAAAGACTACCCAGCTTTATTTTTAGTTGCCAATCTGTTTGTTGGTGTGCTGGAGAGAAAAAAATAACAACAAAAACAACAACAAAAACGGGCCACGTGCTATTTTTAAATTGTTTAATCAGCCGGAACAGAACAACCTCAGGCGTGCAGCGGCGTGTCTTATCTCCATATGTGTTTCCCTATAAATTAATCCCAATGCCTCGAACTGTATCTGATCTGACACCAGCTTGAACGCATAATAAGTGACACCGACATGAATATGCATTGTGATACGCATGTAAACATGTATAACGATTCGACGAAGATTCTGGAAGCGACGTTGACCAGAAACGCCATTCACCACCAAACTGTTTCACATGCACAAGGGTCGCGGGGGGACCGGAAACATACACAACAAAAATGCAGAAAGCTACTCTAAAAAGCATTGGACAATTCACACATTCTATGCCAGCCATTTTCACACCCTATTTTACCTTACACAGTGAGAACAAAATATGTTTAACCCTTTCATGCACCATGTAACCTGATCACATGATAAAGTGCCCACTGAGTCAGCCACTGCCCCGGAAAGGGTCTTTTGACATGCACTAAAGTGAATTAAAAAAAGTCGCAGCTTGGAATTGAAGCGGATTTACGTAAAACAGGAGATGTGATAGAATCTCTTTTCATCAATGGATGCTTCATGTTTTGTTTCTACATTTCGCTTGGAGTCGATGTGCACACTCAACCATGATGTCCCTGATCGATCCACTGGTGAAAAGGACACTGTCATCCTCTCCTCTTTCATCTAGAACTGCTTCATACAACAAAGGGTGCAGAAATTGCTTAAGATTGAATGACTGTCTGTGTGTTTTGTGTTGTGTGATAATTTTTGTTATTTAGTTTTTTGTTGTTGTTTTGACTTCAAGATGACGCTGTGACAGTGGCTGCCTTTACAACAGGTTCTGTATTTTGTTTTTCTACTTCTTCCTTTCCTTTCCTCTTACTTTCACCCATTTGCTCACACTATGAGACTAATAAAGGTTAATCAAATCCAATCCAATACTTGATGATTTTTCGATATCAGCGCAATGGTGTTAACATAAATGGTTAGTTTTCATTTGGCCTGGGAGATTGATATGCAAACTGACTGAAAACTGGCCAATTAAAAAGCCGGGTACGTAATGTCGATTTTATAAGTCACCAAGGAAGGAAAGGATCAGAATTACTGGCAAATTACAGGTGGGTGAAAAGGAGTCGTACATGCTCCAGTGACATGTTAAAGCATATGCTTGGCTTCAAAAGTTTGAGAAGGGGGGCTGGTGAAATGAATAAATCATGACTCTTAGTCCAAACAGCTGCGATGGGGGAAACATGATTTTTTTTTTACACCCCATCCTCAGCATAGAGTCAAAATAAAGACGGGGGGTGGTTGGAAGTATCCCAAGCAGGTGCGTTACCTGGGTGGAATTCAAAGTTGCACACAGCGAAGGAGTGAGGTTGAATAAGTGAGTGGGATGCATATTATTAACACAGCGCTTCTAATTTTGGCCTGGAGAGCCATTTGAAAGCAGCTTGCGTGTACATAACGGCAGATAAATTGGCCGGTTAATATGAGGAATGGAAAAAAAACTAAAATAAAACATATGAAGTGCATTAATATACATTTCAAGGCTTTGCTGGTTTTATAATCCAACAATGGCTGATTGCCGTTTTTAAAATAGCACCAGTGCTGCATTGACTAAGCGGCTTTGAAGCAGGCCAGTTGAAAATGTTAATGCTTAGAATTGGTTTATTTTAATCCTAATTATTTGCAGGCGTGCACGGGAACTAATACTTTACATTCTATAAATGGCTTGAATAATCATCGAAGGTTGCCCCAATTAATAAACGAGAAGAAAAGGTTCAATGCAAATACATGCTGGACGTTATGAATATTAAGTATAGTAGGTCGCAATTAATCGGAGACAGATTAGGGTGTTGAACAATACGATGACATTGCATATCATGAGAAAGTCACTAAAAAGTGAAATAAAAAGTCTGTGTTATGGCGACATGGATTGCCTTTAACTCATTCACTGCCAGACGATGTGGAAAAACGTGTGTCCAGTGCCAGGGTTTTTGTAATTTTCACTCAAATTGCAGGCCCCACAGAATATTGAGTTTTAGGACTACATAAAGATTCAATTCAGCGTAAGACACCTTGGACTCTCTTCTTTCATCAAAACAAAAGAGTTAATTCCTAAGTTACATGGGTCTGTTTGAAATTTCTAAGTTTGAAATGAGGGTGGCTGTATAAAATAAAATACAATACATACATATTGGTTTATATAGCGCCTTAACAAAAGCTGACTGAAGCTATAACAAAGCGCAGTTATATGCAAGAAATAAAGCAGTCACAAAGATAGTAGAAAGCCAGGGAGTAAAACTAAGATCAAGTCTGATTCATGCTGAGTCCAATGCCAAAGAGTACAAGTGTGTTTTGAGGCGGGTTTTAAAGATGGACAGCGATGCAAGAATCCAAACTAAGGCGCGGAAAATCCTACTGGACCCTCCGCACCCTGCCCACCACCTTTTCCAGCTACTCCTCTCAGGCAGGCGCTAACGATCCATGCGCATCAAATCCAGCAAGCATTTAAACAGCTTCTTCCACCAAGCCATTAACTCTTTGAACAGTAGCCCAAATGGAACTGTATAGTGTCTCTTTGCAATTTTTTGATGATGATACTAGTGCAGCGTTTTCTACCGGAAACAAATTCCTTGTGTGTTCTACATACCTGTCAATAAAGATAATTCTGATTCTGAATCTGATAAATGTTCAATTCAGCATAAGAAACCTTAGATTCTCCTCTTACATCCGAAAAAAAGAGTTAATTCCTAAGTTATATAGGTCTGGAGTTATCTGAGCTTGAAATGGAGGTGGATGTACAAAATACCATACAATTGATACATATTGATTTATACCGCTTTAACAACAGCTGAAGCTATAACATAGCGCTAACATGGACAAAAGGCAAATGCTGCCCCACTGGGGAAAGGGAAAAAAATTGCCAGAGGTCTGACCAGCACTTTATCGAACCAAAACGCGAACAAATTCGGGAATGGTGCCCCATGTCATGCTTTTCAATTCCCGAATGAATTAAAAACTAAGTACCCAGTTGAGTATAAAAAAGACCTTCCGTGAACAAATGCTCGGAAGAAATTAATGTGTGTGGTTGAAATTGGAATCCACTGGATAGACTCAATTCCAAATGTAGCTTTGTTTAATAACCATGCTGTTCGTTGACTGCTTTTGCTCCGTGGTCCATTTTCTCAAAGCTCAATAGCTAACCATCTGAAAACAAAATGCACAACAAAAGGAATATTGTGAATAACAATGCCTTGTTTGCACAGCGTTAAAAAGGCAGAAAATGCTTCTTCTTTTATTTGCACCTTGATTCAAAATCTCACCAAAAATCCCGCAGCGACGCTACAAATGTTTACCGCAAACTGCACTTCAATCTTACTTCACTGTCAAATGAATGAAAAGAACAACGCTCATGATTCTCCTCCTCCAATTACACCTGAATGGCCGTAACCTTCCTGTTTGGACGATATTCCTCAGTTAATTAAAGTGCATACACGCGGTGAATCCGCACCCAAGTGTGCACTTTCCCTAGCATGAGGACGGCCGTCCGGAAGCGGAGTCCTCTCCACAGGACACCAAGACGACAGTTTGCTTCTATCAGCAGAATATTACCCAGCACGACTCCTCATATTTGTGCATGGCCTCCCGTGGCTGCCGTCGCTTTCACCATCCATTTTCTCCCGCAATGCAACCATTTCTCAACAACACAAAAACTGCAGTCCTCTCAAGTTTTTTTTCCCTCCGCCTCCTCAGTTGTGTGCGTCTGGGATTATTGATGACATCGATTTTTACTTGGCCGCTCGTACTTATACAGCACATTAGCACATTTCAAAGTAATAACAATAATGGCGGGAAGCGCTGTGAGAAAGGGGCCGGACCATGGCAAGATTCATTTCCCAAGAAGAAGCGTTCGTGCCTGGAAAGTGAGACTCTTCACGGAGGACCACACGCAGCTGAATTTGAGACCTACATGATCTAAATGACAAAATGATTTGGAATTTTGTTCAAAGAAATCAAATGACCAAGCTAATTATGACTTGCATCATAAAAATGAGGACATGAATAAGACACCCCGTCGTAATTGCATCTCATCTTGGATCAAGCAGGAAAGTCATGTCCAGATTTTTTTTTCTTTGCTGGAAATAACATTTAGACGTGTGTGTGTGCGCTTGTGTAATTTTGCAGGTTGGCAGAAGCAAAAGTCCTGGCAGGCTGCTGACCACCTGCCGCTTGACTGGCATGTTTGCAGCACAGCAGGTAGCGTGGGCACGTCTCCAGAGGTGTCATTACGCAACCTTGATCCCCTTTTCACTGTGCCCAACTTCATTTTTCCCGAATGGCATTTGCTTCACGGCGAAGGACGCCACCTCGCAATTAAAAAACACTTTTTTAACAGCCGCGTCGACCGCCGTTGCCGTTCACACACAGAAAATAAGGGCCAAACTTGATTTTCTTTTACAAACCACCAACAATTATACTGGAAGGCATGACATAGGTGTACCTAATCAAGTGTCCTGTGGTGTGCGTTAATCTGCGTGCTGGGCAGGATTCGTGTAAGCGTGCGTGCGATCGACCCATGAGACTGGAGAGCTCAAAGCGTTGACTCTTCCCTTCTAATTAAACTGCGTTAAAAGGCAGATTTCTGGCAAGTTGCCTCTGCAGGGGAGGCAACTGCAAAGTCTTCTCCATTTTCTCACTCGACCCAGAGTAATAATTACCTGAGATAATTACTCAGCCCTCTCCAGCAATTAATGCCAATTCCAGCAGCGGTGCGCTGTGGTGGTGCTTGTCCAATTTGACTGAGGTGGGCTTGGCTGATGGGGCATATTCGACCTACTAGTAGCTAAAGTGTTATTTAACCACACTATAGCAACAAATGGATGGATGGATGGATGGATGGATGGATGGATGGATGGATGGATGGATGGATGGATGGATGGATGGATGGATGGATGGATGGATGGACAGACTGACGGACCGGCCGACTGACCGACCGACAGACCGACAGACCGACAGACCGACAGACCGACGGACCGATCGACAGACCCACCGACCGTCAGACCGACCGTCAGACAGACCGACCGCCACACTGACCGACAGACCCACCGACTGCTACACCAACAGACTGTGCGACCGACCGACCGACCGACCGACAGACCGACCGACAGACCGACCGACAGACCGACTGACCGACCGACTGACCGACCGACACCGACCGACCGACAGACTGTGCGACCGTCAGACCGACAGAGCGTCAGACCGACCGACCGACAGACCAACCGACAGATCAACCGTCAGACCGACCGACAGACCGACCGACCGACAGGCCAACCGATAGACCGACCGACAGAGTGACAGACCGACCGACCGTCAGACCGACTGACCGACCGACCGACCGTCAGACCGACTGACCGACCGACCGACAGACCAACAGACTGACCGTCAGACCGACCGACAGACAGACCGATAGACAGACCGACCGACAGACGGACCGATAGACAGACCGCTGTCTATAATAATTCAGAATGCGGCATATTGCTTTCTATAAATCAGAAAATGAATGAAATTGGCCCGAAATGTCTCTAAGCAATTGCCAAAACAGTGTATGATAATGAATCGAGTCACCTGTCAGAGTGGCTTGGATCACGTTGGGAATTCAAAGTCAGTGTCTGTCGCCCTGCTGCGTCCAAGCAAGCATGTTGTCACAAACGTAAACGCACACCAGTAAACAAATGGCGCTAACCATCATATGCCGCCGCCTACCACAGGCCCGGCGCTCGCGTGCCGTTGCCAACGTCTCAACATGGGGTATGCAAAACATTCTCACACACTGACCCCATGCTCACACTTTGTACTTCTGAATTCATTTTTCTGC
Source organism: Hippocampus bargibanti (assembly GCF_051943395.1). Lineage (NCBI taxonomy): Eukaryota > Metazoa > Chordata > Actinopteri > Syngnathiformes > Syngnathidae > Hippocampus > Hippocampus bargibanti. Next base: position 12,400,420 of record NC_142749.1, read on the forward strand.
ACACGGAACCACGTGGCCTGGGGAGGGAAACGAAGCTCAGTGGGGAAGGATGAGCACTCATCTCATTGAAGCTGATCTTATCAAGTGATTACTTATTCACACGCTGTTTATTCCCCCGTTGACAACACCGAGCTCTCATTTGCCGAGTTGCCGCCTGACAACACGTCAGCGGTTCCAGCTTGCATGGTGCCCCAGCCCCCTTGAATTCTAAACACTAATGATGAATGAGTGCCCTCGCAACGTTGAATTCCGAAGCACAATGTGAAAATCCCTCTTATTAGTGCTAAGCCCCAGTCACCAGTCATGAAAACCTCCTTTGAGCGAACACTCCAGGCACTATATATACCGTACATATATATAGTATAGATAAAGATGGATGGTTGGATGAAGTATGGATGGATGGATGGATGGATGGATGGATGGATGGATGGATGGATGGATGGAAGGGTAGAAGGGTAGAAGGGTAGAAGGATATAAGGCTGGATGGCTGGATGGATAAATGGCTAGGTGGCTAAATGGCTAGATGGAGAGATGGATGCGTGGATAGCCACTATTTTGTGGGAAATAATTCACACTGAATGTTGTGCTTGTAATTTTTTTGCACAGTTTTGTTGTACATAGATGGCCCTTCAAAAATAGATAAATAAATAAATAGACAAACAACTTGCTCACTAGCTAACTAGCTAGCTAGCTACCTATATCGATAGTTCGATAGATCGATAGATAGATCACACACACAAACGCACAAACAAATATGTTACATGAATATTTCCTTCTGTTATCGTGAAACATTGAATGTGCTGTTTTTAATCTGAATGTCAGATGCTTTTGCATTGATGCCTTAATTATATTGATCTGAGTAGAAATGAACAAAAACGAAAGAGTGTCCCTCAATATCACCGCCGACTCCAATTGTTTTTCCACAGTGAGCACAAAGAGCCGCGCGCGCGCACACACAAAGGTCAGCTTTATTAAAGGCTTTTTATTTCCCAATTGACTCGCAACAAATGTGAAAGGCGTACTTTGTAATGGCAAAGGCAGTGCATGGCGGAAAACAAGTGCAATATAAATGAGGCTCAATCAGAAACAAAATTAATTAGCTGGCCAATTAGAGGACAAAAACAACAACATTGAAATCATCATATACCGAAAAGGTCACTGATAATATCTGGAGACACTGGACCATCCAGCTACGGCATTTTGGAAGGGGCAAACCGTGAAAAAATAAATACATTGTGTATAACTTAATTCCGCAAATAGTGGCTGAAGGGGACTTATTTAAGGAAAAGAAGGGCGTTGGGGTTCTGTGATGAATAATCCATCAGAAAAATTGACAATTGTAGCTTAACTCATTCACTTATGTTCCTAAGATATATGGAACTGGTGTCATCTGGGTTTGAAATGGGGGCTGCTGTACAAAAGGCAAATGTTGCCCCTAGTCGTAGTGAAACACATCCCTCCCGCAAGAAATATCAAAACCCGAACAAATTCGGGAATGGCGCTCCACATCATGCTTTTCAATTGGTTTTCAATTCGGAAATGGGAGTGAATTAGTTCAATGCCAGACATTATTATTTACCGAGCAAATATAAATGCCTCAAAAATGCAACCAACATGGTAATGAGCCTCAATCTTGTCTTGAATTACAAACAACCAAAAGTGCCGATGTGAAAAAAATAATAGCTACCTTCTCCTTATTCAACAATTGTGTACGATGTGTTCAAATATTGTCGCCCGGAAAGTGACATGACGGCTTCCAATATTGACTATTAGTCTTAAGTAGTATTGAAACTCCCTGTTAGTGTGCCATAACAGTTATTTCCATCACATTTTGCCACATTTTCCAGCGCACCCAAAATCTTTCAATTTCCTAAAAAAATGACGCTGCGCCTAATACGCAGGTGTGTCTTATATGTGAAGTAATATTGAGCGACAACCGGTCTTGCAACTACAGTAAAGTCTCGTTATATCGATATTCTCGGGAGTCGGAAAAAATATCGATATAACCGGACTATCGATATATCCGATCCTGCGGCATGTAAATTTTATCCTTGCGTTCATAGAAATAGTATCGTAATAAGCAGTACTATCAAAATGGAACTGTATAGTGCCACTTTATCAGTTTTTTTTTTTGACGACAATACTAGTGCAGCATGTTCTACCGGAAACAAATTCCTTGTGTGTTCTACATACTTGGCAATAAAGATGATTCTGATTCTGATTCTGATATAACCAATATCGATATAACGAGACTTTACTGTACTTTCAGCAGCCGTCGACTCCATTCCCCCCTGTAGAAGTAGTGTGTCACCCCAGCCTCTACTGTAGCGCCATATAATGTGGTGTGCCTGATATTTGGAAAACTTTTATAGATTCATATATGATATTTGGAAAACATTTTTCATTCATTGATGGTGCACCCTAGTCCAGTAGACCGTTCATTGGGGGTGCGCTTTATACTCTGGTTTGCCTTATAACGACGGAAAATATGGTACTTAGAGACCGCCGAAGTGATTTCAGTAAAATGGACTTCGAAAGGGCTCAAGATTTACGATAATAACTAAAGCGCAGCGTCTATGTTCAGTACCTTACAGTACCTTATCGCTGCAAATTATGATGGGGCATCACAAAGTGATGGCGGTGTTTGGAGGAAATGCACACAATGATCATCTGGTTGAAAAGTAGAAGAAAAAGTGCGTCGAGGAGATGACATTTAAAAAGTAGACATGTTATTGACCACGGGAAGCTAAATGACTGCATTGTTTCTCCAAAGTGTGTAAATGACAGCGAGAGGAGTGTCACCTTTTGCGTAAGTGGGGGAGAAAAACAAACAAACAATAGCGCTAATGATTCACAGTGTCCATGATAAATGCAGAGAGCCTGTCTATTTAGGGTATTTTTGTCTGCCCGGAACAGATAATGCGCCACTTAAATATTCATCTAATTACGAGAGATGAAGAGCCTTTCATGGGCTGCGTGCTGACATTTGAAATGCCATTCAGGAAACCCTCAAGTCGAAACATTCCTTAACTAGCTTCCTCTTTCAGGCTCAAATAGATCCCGATTAATGAGCTTCGCCGGCGACGGAGGCCACTGACACGGCGAAATAAAAAAAAGATCAAGACCGAAAATAATTATATTTACACAATAGATTGTCAGAGTTGCCGTTTCCATAAAAGGCGGTCAATTGACAGATGACTGCTGGGTGGATACCGAGGGTGACAAAAGTCTGGAAAAGCAAGAAGGTTTAGGCTATTGTATTTATTGGTGGATTTTGGTGTTCAAGAGCGCAAAAAGTTACAGTCGGAGTTCCACACAGCCCGAATGGGATGAAGAAAGGTGGGCTATTCAACTTTGACCTGCACTACCTCCAGCATCTTGTATCGAATATGGAAGATTCACAAACTACGGGTTCCTAAACTTGACACAACAAAATCCCTGCGAGTCTGAAAACAAACATAGCAGCCAGGTTGACTGAACAGCTAACTCAACCGGCGAACTTTGCGAGGAGACACCGTTGGCACCAGTGGCAGACCATCAAGGCCTGCAAAGCCTTCTCTGCTGGCCTAAAACTGAATCACGGACTGATGTTAATTATATTTTGTCCATGAATTCTTATTAAATAATTCCACATTGTCTTTCAGCTTCCATTCATTACTTTTACCTTGTGTTGTTTCCAGATGTGTGTTTTTGTATTTAATTAACCAATCACATTTCAGCCGTAATTTGTTGCCAAGGTCAGAAATCTACCTAGACACCTTCACAATCAATCTTCCAGACCATGTCGCATCAAATGTGTCGATCAAACTGTTGCTCTAACCAATCAGATTTGGAGTTGGCACCTAAAAGGGGTACCAATGCTTTCTAAAGGCGCTGGTCAACGTCAGAGTGTTCGCAAAATTGGCTAGTCACTAGCCAATGTTAGTTTGCAAAAACTGCTCTGATCACAAGCCTCTAGTGAAGCCAGCATAGTGGCCAGAGCTAGCACAGTGTATCGGTAGCGATTTACATAGGCAACTATATTGTGTTGATTTAATAGCAGTTTTTTCTACCAACAATGGCTGAAGGAGGAGAAGAAACTGATTTGGTTGGAGATGTACTCATTAAGACACCCTTTTTTTCAGTCTGGATTGATTCAGACGTAGCACTACTGATGGCCTTCTGACACAATCCACAATTCACGGCCAGCCACTATTTAGCACAAACTGAAAAACGTTAAAAATCTGAAGGCAACGTACTTTAACCAAATTGTTATTTGGGCGAGTCCATAAAATATTTAGTTTTGCTCACTTTAACACAAGTTTTCCTGCATCCGTCGACATAGAAAGAAGAGTTAACATAAAAATTAGTTCTAGCCTAAAAAAATAAAAATGTTTTGTTTTATGTAATTTTATTTTTGTCAGTATTATATGAACCGTACAACTTAGCCCACTGTCTTTATTACAGTGGAAAGGCCGTCTAAATGTCATATTTTAAAGAAAAAACTTTGAGTGATAAAATGGAAGACTGGCAGCGCCTTGTAAAGAACTCGGTGGCCTCTCGTTTTGTGTCTGATATTTAAAATCGAAAGAAATCTAGTTTGGCTGTCGTTTGAGGATGATCATCTGTAAATGAAAGAAAAAATGAAGAGTTTGAAGTTGAAAGTGAAAAATAACAGTGGTATGAGCGAAAATAATGAGTACATTTTGAGTTCTGATTTCTCAAGAATCTTGTTTGAAATTAACTGAGTTTGTTCTAAAATGACGATAAAAAAAAATATAATAAAGTATTGTGTGGTTCAATGATTCAATTTGTGATTGGACACCGGAAGCAAATAAACTAACTTGAAGCTTCTCTGTCCAACGGACAAACGGTAACTTGGTGTGCGTAGCGCAGGACGACATTTCTGGTTTGTAAGAGATTGGGCTGAAATGACGAGTGCTTAAAAGGAAAACATTCCCGTTTTGAAAATTGGTTCTCATGTTTTTGGAGAATGAATGATGTTCTCCAAAGCTCTCAAATCTCTTCTCTTTTCTTCTCATGGACACAAAGTGGAGTCGTCTGTAAAAAGAAGAGTGACAGCTAACAATTGTTGTGCCAATCCCTCCCAGACAGCCGCACTTCATCCAATTATGTCGGAAATACAAAAGTGTCGGCAACAACAATGACGGGATTAGCAACAGCAACAAAAAAAATGAGAGACGAGGAGGAAGTGGGAAGAAAACTCAAATGGAGTCGAGGGAAGAGATGTGATGCTACCGATAGCGCAAGTTGGTTCTTCCTCAAATAAATGTCGCCTGTTGTCATTTCCACAGTGGCAGAGTAAAAAACGGTCAATGTGTGTCAGACGCGACAAAGCCAAGACGGCAATAAGATATATTGCAATTCAACAAGGCTAACGTGAGTGATTGTGTTGTCCATCACAATGTTTTTAGAACATGTTTCGATTCACGATTCTTTTATTTGACCTATTTTGTGTTTACATTTTTTTCGCCTCGCACTGATGACTAAAACATGAAATAATGCAAGTTTTTTTGCCCTCTCGTGAACGTTTCCTGAGCGTAGCCCGCCAGCACTATTCAACTACTCTCCCGTGCGGCTGTCGCTGGAATTAATATAATAATACTTGGCCTTTTGGATTGGCGCTAGGAATAATAAAATATTGATTTTTTCATTTGACATTCGCTGATGCAATTCAGCTGACCCCGGCATAAACGTAAGAAACCCAGCGGCGGCCGTGTAAAGGTTTTATACGGAGTGGAGGGATAAAAAATGATGATGTAATGCCGGTGACCAGTTTCTTACATTCTACAAAGATAAGTATGATGTGTTCACGAGCGTGGGATTATATTGTTAAGAATGATGTCATCTGTTGGATTTCAGAGCTCCGTTGTGTTTATGAAGTTAGAGGCTTTGATTCAGCTAAAAGTCACTGACAGCATGAGTGAAAATGTGTCGTAGACTGGCAGCTGGAATCCGATTTTTATTATGATAGCGCTATATAAATTCATATGTATGGTATGGTATGGTATGGTATGGTATGGTATTGTATATTTTCTCCTGAACTCATTCACTTCCATGAAAATATGAAGTGGAGCGCCATTCCCAGATGTGTTCCGGTTTTGGTTTTTCTTGCGGGAAGGTGCCGATAAAGCACTGGTCAAACCTCTGGCAATGTTTTTCCATCTGACCATTGAGCAGTATTTATTTGCCTTTTGTCCAGCCTTCCCAATTTCAAGCTCAGATAACTCAAGGCCCATATAATTTAGGGATTAACTCTTTTTTTCTGAGAAGAAGAGATAGAATCTAAGGTTTCTTATGCTGCATTGAATGTATATGTCTATTTCAGTCTGAAAACTGAAATGTCTGTGGGTCCTGGAATTTGAGTGAAAATGACAAAAACCATGGCACAAGAGTGGACGCCTTTTTGCACATGTCTGGCAGTGAATGAGGTAACAGCAAAAGTCGCATTAATCCATTTAGTGCAAAACACATCCCAAACCACATGGTAAGGTGTGATGGAAATGAGATTGCAGTGTAAGTTTGTAAGCGTCTTCAGTGCGGGAACCTTGGTCTCTCAAATTGCTTATGAGAGTGTGTGTTTTATGACTTGCACAGCAGCATCGTAAAGGCAGAATTGGGCTGAGGCAAAACTTTAGATCACTTCGGAGGTGTTAACACGGACACTATAGAAGGAATAAAAGTGTCGCCACTCTCAAGGCAGTCGGTCACAAACCAAATGAGTACTCCAAGTAGCAACTTTAACGCAAGGGCGCTGACTACTGCAAAACATTCGAATTGTAGTAAAAACAAGACTTCATTGTCTTCTATTTCTCAGTAAAATGATTTTTGGTTTGTTTTTTTCCCCCCACAGTCATATTTGTAGTTGGCATCGCCAGCGTACTGACAAACCACGATGCTGTTACCATAGCAACCCATGCAGACAATTCACAAGAGCACAAAGACGTGTGGAAATAACAAATCTAATGGGGTGACTTGCATATGAAATAGCACACTGTCGAACTGTAAGATTTAATATGTTGGGGGGGACAGTTTTGTAAGGCAAAGTAGCCAGCTTTTTTTTACACATTTCATTGGCAAAACAATTAACTATGCTTCACACAACCAAAGGCGCCACAAGACATTTCTTAAGCAAACCAGAGCAAATTGGCTTCTCAAAATGACTGCAAGAACTAAGATTGACAACTTTCAAACGCCTTAACTTCACTTCTATTCACAGTTTAGCATAATGTCCAGGCAGCATAACAGCTAAATGCCGCTTCACCGTGTTTACTTTGAACTCTGTCCTCCAAAAATCCACCCGAGTTGCCAGACCTCATCAGAGTTTTATATTTATTCTGTATTTATTTTACTCATTCACTGCCAGACGTGGAAAAATGTGTCCACTTCAGTGCCAGGGTTTTTGTCATTGTCACGGGAATTCCAGGACCCACACAATATTGAGTTTTAGAACTATATAAACATTCAATACAGCGTTAGAAACCTTAGACTCTCTTCTTTCATATGAGGAAAAGAGTTAATTCCTAAATTATATGGGTCTGCAGTTATATGAGTTAGAAATGGGGGCGGCATGACAAAATATACATGTTGATTTATATAGCACTTTAACAACAGCTGAAGCTGGAACAAAGCACTAATAGGGAACCAGGGCAAATTCTGCCCCCTGGTGGAAAATAAAAAACATTGTCAGAGGCTATGGCCAGCGCTTTTTCGGCACCCAAGCATGAAAAAAATGGTGAATGGTGCCCTATGTCATATTTTCAATTGCCGGTGAATCGGATAGCCCTATCGTCTATATTACATTCAATCGATGCAGAATAAATCGATATAACGAGACTTTACTGTATGTAATGTAATGTATTCAGGACCTAAAGAAACATTTTTGATTTTATTCGACAGCTGATTGGAAGCCGGATTACCTGGTTTAGTCGTTATGTTGTTTGTTGTTGACAAGATGTTTTTAGAAAAAGATAGAAAAGTGATCGAGGCCTGCCAACATTTTAGCTGAGCGAATTTAAACATGATTGTTTTTTTTTGGGGGGGGTGGTCATGTTTCCATGTAGTTTACTAGCTCCATCCTGTTGAAGCCTTAAGTCAACCAATGAAGGGGGATATTATTAATATTAAAATCATTGATTTAGAAGTTGGAAAACTAATCTTAGTTTTAAATGATGCCTTGCGGTGACAACATCTGCTTGTCTGCTTCAAAAACGGAATTAGTTAATATTCAGTGAGAAAGATTTAAAAAAATGGTCGAATTTAAGAAAGATCACCGCGCCAAAGTCTGCATTTTAATTAGCGCCGGATCATTAATGAGGTTGAAGATGTGGGAACTTCTTTCTTTTTTTCCTTTTTTTTCAAAAAAAAAACGTGCCTCGGTCTACCTTCGAGGCCAGCGTGCTAATAGAAAAGTTAATTACATCAGAGGCATTCATGTTCATGTATGGACTTTGACAGAAGCTATATAAGAAAAGGTTAGAGGAATGTGTTCCAGGTCCCCCGACAGCAGGCATGTTTAATTACGCCGCCTTGGCCTTGAATGTCAGCTTGACAGTCTTGTAACACCGAGTCATTTATTCATCTAAGCTTGTAAAGAATTTGGATAGACTTCATATGCGGGTTGGAAATATGACATCAACATATCAACCCTTAGTTTTTATATGGTCACTGCACCCTGTTGCCGACTACAGTAATCCCTCATTTATCGCTGTAAATGCAGACCGCGGGTGGGCCACCCGCGATAGATGAAAAACCGCGATCTCGTGAATGCTACATGTATTGGTGAATTCACATGTGTATGAGTACAAAAAAAACATTGATCAGGCCAAATGTTATGGGACACAGTACAGTATATTGATAAGGAAGAATAGTAAATGTTAGTTCACTATCAACATTCAGTATATACAGACACTCCCCAACTTACGGACGAGATATGTTCTGAGCGGTTGTTCGTAAGGTGAATTTGTTCGTAAGTTGCTTCAGTGCTATATTTTGTATGTATTTTGTATGTTTAAAGGACAACTGACGTCTCCGGACAAGTTGTGTCCATAATTTGTAAAATGGCTTCAAATGATTTCTACTGAGCGTATTTTACAAAGATTCCACCGCATATAGCTATATTTTACGTTTTAAGACTCGCGCTGAATATTCCGGAAGTCTTGTTTTTGAGTTGCTGACGAGTCCTCACCCTACGTCACTGAAGGAACGCCCCTGACTGAAAAAAGGACACATTGTGGCAGTCCTTCCATCACGTCAATGCATTTTGCTGTACTTTGTTTGGTCTGAAAACTTCGTGTAGCACCAAAATGAGGCAGAAGAGGGCGACAAAGCTCCGTGTAAGGAATTAATCAGTTTCCACAGGCTGATTAATTCCTTACATTCTGCTACATTCCCGCCCCCAGATACCTCAAAATGGCACGGAATAAATTCTTTAATCGATTGCAAACATGTATGCTTTCCTCTTCAGAAATATTTGAATCATATTCATAACTGGATGAGTAACAAGAAAGCATATTCTCCGAATCTGAAGCTATTGTTTTGATTCTCCAGCAAGGTAAGACGTCTTGGGGTTACACCACGAACAAGGGGGCAGGACCTTCTGAAACTGGCCACTTCCGGGTTCATTTTTTTGCAGATTTTGGACACTTTAAGTCATTTTTTGGGTGTTTTGCATTTCACTAAAAATATCATACTGCGTGTTTTGGGTATTTTAGATGCTATAAAACGTTTTTCTGATGTCAGTTAGGAAACAAAAAAGTGATGTTGGTTGTCCTTTAAGGCTTATATAAGTATGTTTAAGGTTTATATAAGTATGTTTAAGGCTTGTATAAGTAAACTGTACTAAAAAATAAACATTTATTAAAATATATGCTTTATAAAGATATGTACAACTGGAGAGAATACTACATATTTTAGAGAGAGAGAGAGAGAGAGAGAGAGAGAGAGAGAGAGAGAGAGAGAGAGAGAGAGAGAGAGAGAGAGAGAGAGAGAGAGAGAGAGAGAGAGAAGAGAGCTCTCACAACGCCTCAGATCAGTATCAATGGCGGAAACAAGCACGACTTGGAAAAAGGCGCGCAATACAAAATCTAATTTACAGCATCTCTGTCTGAACATTTCTCGAAATACCTGCAAAAATATTCGTATTTACGGTTGTTTGTAACTCCAATGTTCGTAAGTAGGGGAGCGACTATACAGTATAATATATATATACTGTATATATAGGTACACTATTCGTCCACTCCCCTCTCCCTCCCACACCCTTCCGATGCACATTATTTTTCGGCACGTGATGGCTGCCCTCGGCGACTATTCCCCAGGCTGAATTTTACTCCAGGAACGCCCTTGCATTATGGCAATGTAAATGAATAAATAAGCGAAACCCGGTATGAGACTTCAATTGCAAGCAATGACACCTCGATGAGGACAGATGGATGTCTCCGGTTGACAGCGATCGGGACAGCGAGCAGATTCATCATCTCATCATGTGCGATTAATTTGCACGTCGGCTCCACTGGCAGAGCGGCAAAATATACCAGACGCCCTGTTGATACGTCAACAAGTTTACAGTGAGGCCTTTGCGCTTGTACTGTACGTGCAAACATACCCACTTTGTCGTCCTCACATGGTGACAAACACGCTAAAAAAAATAAGGGGGGTGGACAGTGTTTTGCCTCTTGAAATGTTTGATGTAAATAGATGGCAGATCAACCATGTATTTTTTTTGTTATCAAAACAAGAATGGAGCCTTTTCATAAGTATGCACAACGGGCTTTGCAGCAAATTTTGACATGATTTTGATTATGGAGATTATAATATGTTCTAGGTTAAAAACAAATCAATTCAATTACATTTTAAAATCAATTTCACCAAGCATCACAGATGTTCAATATGTGATGCTTGGTGAAATCAGTCGGGGTGTGCAGCTCTTGCCAAACAAGCTGGATGGAGCATGTCTTGCAAAACAGATCCAACTGATTTTTTTTCTCGTTCAAATTTGAGATCATTTGAGTTAAAAATGTCTGTTATCAGAGACTCTGCACGCTTTTTTTTTTTCAGTCCGATCCTCCATTTCCATAGGTGACATGTGCTTCGTCAAATAAGTTCACGAGAGCGAACAACAGTTAAGATAAATCTACCGTGTTCATTTGAAAGCGACGATCAGGCCTCTCACTTCAAGTAACGCTCCGCTAAGATCCTTTTTATTCCCAATCGAAATGCTCAGGGAAGGGAAAACAAAGAAAACAACGGTGTGTCACCCCGTGGCTGCAGAAGAGAAGAGCTATGTGCCGTTGCGTCTTTTTCAAATGTGCAGGTGTTCCGGCACACAACTCATAAGTGTGTGTGTGCTTATCCATTCACCTTTACTGTCCTCGCCGCGAGTGCCCTTCATCTGCGAAACATACAGCGTCATCAAAAAAAAAAAAAAACACACATACACACACATACATCAAAACGAGGAGTGTTTGCAAAGTTGTGAGAAATGCTCCCTAGGGATATGGTGACTTTTGCATGTTGAGGGGTTCGATACAATACCAAAAGTAAAAAGAACTAAAAGAGGTGATGTAAGAGATGAAGGAGATGTTCATCTGGTCATGTCAAGAAAATCAACGGAGCATTCATTACAGGGACAGATTCTGTTGTGTTTGTCCACATGTCAAGCCTGCCCTGGCTTCTAAATATACCAAGACACTACACCATGTGTTTATTATCTTTTTACTTTCAACGTTTCTCTTTGAAGCCGAGCTTTTACAGATGGCATCTGCGTTTGTTGCGTTGAGAACGTCAACACCAGATTTTCTATTTTTGAGAAGGAAAAGCGGGCGTCGACTTGAGAGGTGTTGTTTATTTGTTCCAACTATTTTGTCTTTGAAAGGAAAATGACCTTAGAAAGTGTCAATTCGCTAATATTTACTGTTGTACTGTTTTCTTTATTTTATACCACAATATGTTGTGTCATGTGGGGGTCATCTGAGAACAATGAAAGGAAAATGTGTCCCTTCCTTTTGTGCCATTGTCTTTTTCATTAGTTACACGTAACTGTGAAACGATCATTATCCTGCTCTGTTCACTACTTTGCAGAGAATAAATGACACTGAATGTTGTGTTTATAATGTTTTGCACCGTTTTGTTGTACATGGATGGTACTGAAAAAATAACTACATAAATAAATGAATAAACAGAACAACTAACTAGCTAACTACCTAGCTAGCTAAATTAACTAACTAACAAGCCAGCTAGCTCGTTAGCAACATAATTTAGCTAGTAAGAAAAAACATAATTTAGCTAGTAAGATGACGCTACTGTAAGGTGTGAAAGATAGAAAGACTTTATTTCTTAAAGTTTATCTATCTATCTATCTATCTATCTATCTATCTATCTATCTATCTATCTATCTATCTATCTATCTATCTATCTATCTATCTATCTATCTATCTATCTATCTATCACAGTATACAGTAGCATCATCTTACTAGCTGAGTTATGTTGCTAAGATGTGGTCTAGCATGTGCTCATAAAATGCTAATATTAGCAAAATAGCTGCCCCTGTGGTTGTCCATCCTGTCAGAAACCTTTTTTGCCATTTTCTGGTATTTGGAAGCGGTTTTGGACTGTGTTGTTTTGAAAATGTACAATCTAATTCGAGAGGTGTTGCTATTAGTTTTAACAGCACACCGACTGTGTTTTCTGTGCAGATACGTAACTATGCTAATTAATCATACTATTGTCAAATCCCCTCTCAGAGAGCGTTGACGACTGTTCGCAGCGATTTTATAAACCCAGAATTATGCAGAGGTTTCTACGTTGTGTTGGTCACATGCACTGAATCTGCCCATTTGAAACAAAATGGTGGGGAAAGGAGCCTTCCAGCAGCTTGAGGCGAGTGCAGCCCCCAAGCATGAAAGATCTAATGGTTGTCAGCTCACTGGCAGAAACATAGTTTTAAGCATTAAAAAAAAAGAATCTCAAAATCTGTATATTCCAAGGCGGTTTCGATTGTTCCTGTCGCGCACACGCAAGCATATAATTTTAGCGAAAACTAGGATATTTAGGAGTCCTCATTACTCTTTGATTAGATCCTACTCGTTAGGGTAAAAAGCTCAATGCAAAGTAATTTTCAGAACAGCAAAAGAATAGAATGCTTGCATATTCTATAAGGACATGAGAGAGGTCTGTTTTTCAGCAAGTGCTCAATGGAACAGCGTGTTAGTATTCTAAGCGTGCATTGTGGAGTCTTGAAGAGGGAGAGAAATCTCAAGGTTTTTCAGCGAAGGTAAAGCTTTTTTTTTTCCTGAGCTTCTGTGATTTTCATGTCAGTCGTGCGCGGTGTAGCACTTGAGGTGAATGGCCTAAAACAGTATGACTCCGGGTTCTTAAATAAGGCCATTTTACTGCATGTCTGTGAGGACGCATGTGTGTGTGAATTATTGAAATACATTTAAATATCCAGGATCGCATGGAGCGATTCTAAACGGAAACAAAGGCTTAATGTGGTTGAAGCAATTTCATCGCCTTGTCTGAGACACCTATATATTCTTTTATGTCTCTAATTTCAAGCTCAACATGTGCGTTTCGACACACTCTCTTTGTCACCTAGTCTTGGCTTTTTTTTCTCTTCAAAATCACAAGTTCTCGTCAGGTCTTCGATTTAATGTTTTAGTGCAGACTTCAAATAGCAGCACTTATTTCTGGAACCCCTTCTGCAACATTCACTTTAATCTTTGACGTAAAAAAAATCTAGCTCGGCGAGGTATTGAACCCTGTGTTGAAGCAGGCTAGTAGAAATGTTGATATTTTCCCAGAGATGTTCAGCTTGGCCCATTGAAAATGAAACATTTTGCGCCGTTGTGGGAGTGAGCATTGCTTGCTTCACCGCAAATAAAAGTCACTCCTTTCCCTTCAAGAGGTTCAGGCCTTGACATGCCTGAAGAAAAACTAAAGGCTGGACGCAAAGCCGAACAGGAGGTTTTTTTTTTAAGCTACGTTTCACTGACCGAAAACATTTGTGTTTGGAAAAAAACGTTTAGAAACACAATTAGTGTACATTTCAAGGAAATGAAATGATGACAATAGAGAGGAAATACAATCGGAAAACCATGTTTTTTTTATGAGATTGCTGCACATGTAATTGCCTGTTGCGCGATTAGCAATGTGGCACTATCGCTGCATTGACCCGCATTAGCATGACAGCACACTTGCCTGCAATCCCTGCTACATTCTTATCTTTTCACTTCATATTAAAGATTTGAAGGGAGATCACGGCATTCGGTGACACTTGAATGTTCTCCATTTCTGTGAGGACGCATGTGTGTGTGAATTATTGAAATACATTTAAATATCCAGGATCGAAATTTTGTCCCCGTTACGCAGGTAAAATCGTTTTTTTTTTTTTTTTTCTGAAGTCCCCAAAAGACATGGTCCAAACATGACTTCATAGTCTTATATTTAAAGGTGTGTACAAGCTGATAAAGCCACTGTGTGCATACCTGATTTGTTTTCGGTTTAAGTCGTTTGGAAAGGTAAGTGATGAAAACACATATGTGTGTGCGTGTATGTGTGTGTATATGCGTGTGTGTGCGCTTGAGAGGGCAACCCAAACATACAGGGATGGCATTTGTTGCATGCGAGGGGCGGCGAGTGGGTTGTCGGCGTATGTCAACTACACAAACAAATGCTAAAATTGCGCACAAAAGTGCTACACACGAACACATGTGCACACAGTATGCTAAGCGCATAGCCTGCGGCGTCTCACTTGCCCCCCGGGCCCTTTCCTGTCCATCTGTGCTGACAGAATGACCATTCTGTACCCGACTACTTGACCAGTCGGGTAGAACCACGAAAACGCAAACACACACACATATACACAAACACATACACACACGCAGAGGATCAGCATGAATCGTGTTTGTTTAATTGACAGTGTTGTGGTCATCCAAGCAAACATGTTGCAGTCAAACATTGTCTGTGTGTGTGTATCAATGCGCCATGTAAACGTATTAAAAAGTGAAGATGCGGTATTTCATTGTGAAAGGTGATGTTGCTGAAAAAGTTGCTGGTATATCAGCCAATAAGATCAGTAAATGTGTGATTTCGAAAGAGCACTGAGACAGTGGGAACATTTAAAAGGGTTTGCAAATCAGATACGATTTAAAGGACAACCAACGTCTCCGGACAAATTGTGTCCATAATTTTTTTAAATGGCTTCAAATGACTTCTACTGAGCGTATTTTACAAAGATGCCACCGCATATAGCTATATTTTACGTTTTAAGACTCGCGCTGAATATTCAGGAAGTCTTGTTTTTGAGTTGGTGACGAGTCCTCACCTGGTTTTTGGCATTTTTACTCAATTTGCAGGACCCACGGAATATTGAGTTTTAGGACTTTATAAACATTCAAAGGAACGTTAACAACCTTCGACTTTCTTGTTTCATTAGAAAAAGAGTTAATTCCTAAGTTATATGGGACTGTAGTCATATGAGTGTGAAATGAGGGTGGCCCTCCAAAATACAATGCAATACATATACAATTATTTGTATAGTTCTACAACAACAGCCGAAGCTGTAACAAAGTGTTAAGATGGAAAAAAGGCAAATGCTGCCACCTCGTGGAAGGGAAAAACATTGCCAGAGGTCTGATCAGTGCTTTATCGCCACAAGCAAAAAAAACAAAACCCGAACAGAAGTCATTTGCCTTTTGTACAGCTGCCCCCATTTTAAGCTCGGATAACTCCAGACCCATATAACTTAGGAATTAACTTTTTTTTCTGATGAAATTCCTTTTTTTGGAGTCCTAAAACTCAATATTCTGTTGGGCTTGCTATTTGAGTGAAAATGACAAAAACCCTGGCACATTTTTGCACATCGTCTGGCAATACTGCATTTTTCACTTGAAACTTCCGCTTTACAAGACATCACCTCTGCCGCGCAGGTGGTGCGAATGGATTAACGCAATGAAGTCTAACGCGCGACACATGGCGACATCAGTCAGACTAAAGGTAATTACGGCTACCTAGTGGCGCCACCTGTTGTTTTGTTGCACTTACATTTGCACGTCAGAGATTAATCGATGCCCGTCACCTATGAGACGGAATGTGGTATGTTTCCGTATGCAATGATTGCTTCCTTTATGTGGAATTAGATGAATGTTTACAATGAGTAATGCCAAATCCTATGAATGACATAATATTATTTCCCCAAAAAATAATAAATAAATAAAACAAATATCCCGAGTAGGAGTAACATACGGGGAGGATGGTTAATTAGAATTTTTTCACCCTTACCCAGGAAGTGCTTACATTGGGGAAAATACCGTATTTTCTGCACTGGAAGGCGTACCTAAAGGAAAAGACTTTTTCAAAAGCTGACCATGCGCCTCATAATCTGGTGTGCCTTATGTATTGAAAACGGTTTAAAATATGTCTATCATTGATGGTGTCCCTTTTAATGCGGTGCATCATATGTCTGCAAAATGTTTTTAAATATGTCATTGAAGGTGCGCCTTATATTCCAGAAAATATGTCTGTGTAAGCTCTCAGTCGTACAGGAATGGTCCATCGATGAGAAGGTTTCTTCAGCCGTCATCTGTACTTCTTTGAAGGTGTCGGACATTTCGCTTCTATCAAGAGGCTTCGTCAGTGAACTAAAGTCTTGAGCTGGTAGTTTCGGCCCTGTATATTTCCCTCAATCGGCAGTACATATGCACCTAAAAGCTACCAACCACTCATTTGATGACAATGAAGTTAAAATCTTAGCGAAAGAAAATAGATGGTTTGAAAGGGGAGTAAAAGACGCTATTTTCATTAAACAGACAAATCCTTCACTAAATCGCCGTGGTGGGGTGCTGTTCAATTTGGATCGTTCGTACAACAGACTTCTTAGCCAGAATAGGCTTAGTTATGCTGATGAGGTGATACTAGAGCAAATGGGGCAATCAGGCCAGTCGTAGACCTCATACTCAGGAAGGACAATAGAAGTAATCAGTCAGGACAATACAAGTAATCAGTGTAGCCGCAGGGAGTAGTC
Source organism: Hippocampus bargibanti (assembly GCF_051943395.1). NCBI lineage: Eukaryota > Metazoa > Chordata > Actinopteri > Syngnathiformes > Syngnathidae > Hippocampus > Hippocampus bargibanti. The sequence goes on from NC_142749.1 coordinate 12,417,440, forward strand.
CTCTGCTCCCCCCACCCTGAGAGCAGGGACTAATCATAGCAGAGTCTGGCACTGCCACATCTGGACAGTAGGGGTATATATAGGGCCGAAACTACCAGCTCAAGACAATTATTTCGCTGACGAAGCCTCTTGAATAAGATGCGAAACGTCCAACACATTCAAAGAAGTACAGATGACGGCTGAAGAAACCTTCTCATCGATGTTCCAGAAAATACGGTACATAAATAATTATGACGCTGTCAAATTGAATCTGATTCAGTCGTAATTTAACATTTTTAGAATGCATAGGTTCTGATTACATTCTGTTCCCTCGGATCCGAATGAAAATGTCACAGCATTTAGCGATGAAAACCCACTCATTGATTTTGCAAGTGACAAAATGTTCCCTGTGAATCTTCCCGTTACATTTTCAATCAATGTTTTGTAGCGCGCCGCATATTTAAGCAAGGTGACGCAAGCGGGTGTATAGAAACGTGGCGGGATCATCAGGCAGATGCCGCACAGTGAGGAAATCAGCCTTGCAGAGAGAGGCCCAGCCTCCCAAATAGAATTAGCATCAGAACAGAAGAAGGTGTACATGTGTTTCCAATTGACTGATCAAACTGAAACCTAAAAAAACATGATTTGAAGCTCTGAAATATACATGAGAATGAATTATTGATGCAGCGCGACAGCTTCAATCAAGGAAATGAGATGAGCAAAGCCCTAATCATTATAGCCACGGCTCACATCAAAAGCTCCAGAACTTCACACTTTGTAATTGACCTGGAGTTTTGTGCAAAGTAAATGATATGCCGGCGTCGGATGACAAAAGAGGCGAAAGGATGTTTTTTTTTCTGTTTGTTTTTTTGTATGTGTGCTTGTGTGCAGGTCACTTGTTGCATAAGATAACACTCATGTGTATTGTGCTTTGTTCGCAGGTGTTCGCATCCGATTTCAAGAGAGTCCCTCATGGATGCACATGGCTTATGTGTCTTGGCAAATACATCTGGGCTTGAAATAGTTTACAGAATATATATATTATACATATTTATTTTTTTTTGTTTTGTTTTTGACTTTTTGCAAAGTGATCATTAAAATGACACTGTCAATCTCAATTGTGACACTTATACCACATTTTTTTAAAACGCTGTATGAGATTATTAGAATTCAAAACATTCAGAATCTTAATTGGTACTGAGCCCTGCAAGTATCATTTTCCGCTGTAGTATCTGTGACTGTGAATGTGTTTTTTCACGGCCACAGGATGTGCAAAAATTTGTCCACTCCAGTGCCAGGGTTTTTGTCATTGTCACTCGAATTCCAGGACCCACAGAATATTGACTTTTAGGACTACATGAACATTCAATGCAACGTAAGAAACTTTAGACACTTCTTTCATCAGAAAAAAATAGTTAATTCCTAAATTATATAGCTCTGGAGTTATATGAGCTTAAAATGGGGGCGACTGTCCAAAATACAATGCATCTGTGTAAGCTCTCAGTCGTACAGGAGTGGTCCATTGATGAAAAGGTTTCTTCAGCCATCATCTGTACTTCTTTGAAGGTGTTGGACGTTTCGCTTCTCATCTAAGAGGCTTCATCAGCTAACTAAAATTTTGCTGGTGGCTCTGGCCCTATTTATATATCCCTACTGTCCAGAGTTGGCGGTGCCAGACCTCCGCTCTGATAGGTCCCTGTTCTAAGGTTGGGGGGAGCTCTAAGATTGTAGTGCATGTATCATTTTCCGCTGTAGTATCTGTGACTGTCAATGTGTTTTATTAAACTCGTTTACTGCCAGAGGATGTGCAAAAATGTGTCCACTCCAGTGCCAGGGTTTTTGTCATTGTCACTCAAATTCCAAGACCCACAGAATATTGAGTTTTAGGATTACATAAACATTCAATGCAGCGTTAGAAACATTCCACTCTCTTCTTTCATCAGAAAAAAAGGTAATTCCTAAATTATATGGGTCTGGAGTTATATGAGCTTGAAATGAGGGCGGCTGTCCAAAATACAAAGCAATACATACATATTGGTTTATAGAGCACTTAGAAAACAGCTGAAGCGGGAACAAAGCGCTAACATGGAAAAAAAGGGAAATGCTGCACCCATGTGGAAAAAAAACATTGCCAGAGGTCTGGCCAGCGCATTATTATCACCCAAGCAATAAATAACAAAACCAGAACAAATTTGAGAATGGCGCTCTACGTCATATTTTCAATTCCCGGATAAATTTGTGAATGGCAGTGAAGGAGTTAAAGGCGGGGTCTGGCCGGTTGAGCGACATGTGACGACCGTTACTTTCAAGATAAGAATTTGACCAAAAGGAAAAGATTCAGGCCGGCCTTCCCTTCATTATCTTCATCTGATAAGAATAAGCAGGTGAATATATTTCATCGCGCGTCTTCATGGAAATCGTAATCGTCTCCGTTTGATCCCGTCTTTCAAAATTGACAAACCTCAGAATATTCTACCCCTTCAAAGCTTATCAAATCATTTCAATAAACGCGTGCACACTTTTATGAATCTGTGGCATGTCCAAAAACCACAAAGATAACATTGCTAGCTGTAATATCGGCCGTTTCAAGCTGCGTCGATAAGATCTGCCAACACAAAGTAGTCTGGAAGACATGTTGCATATTTTCACACCTGAGCATCGAAAACCGGACCAAAAGGGAAGCTCAGCTCCATATCTAACGAGCTTATGGTTGAGCCACCAAATAAGAACTTTGATTCTTTCCTACCTCTCCCCTGTCGTCTTCCCGAGGAATCATATTAAAACGGCGATAAACGATGGGCAGGGTAACCAAATTGTTTAAACGGCATATTGCATTTTAGAGGGCTCTATTGAATTAATAGGATATGATTTCCTTGTGAAAAATTCATGGCCCGATGGCGAAGATGTTGGCAGCAATTCCCTGAAAAGAAATGAGTGAAGGCGCAGCGGGGACTGGTTTGGACGAGTCGCAAAGATGAAACCGTGGCTGAACTTATTTAACTCTTGAACGAGGCGTTCTTAAAGGACATTATACATGCAGCGTGTGCAGCCCGGGGGGTAATCAAATCCAATCCAGTCATTCAGAACAGCTAATTCTAAAGTGCCGATCTCAAGTGTGGAAACGACTGCAAACCCACAAAAGAAAAGAAGAAAAAAATACCATCCATCCATCCATTTTCCGTACCGCTTATTCCTCATTAGGGTCGCGGGGGTTGCTGGAGCCTATCGCAGCTGTCTTCGGGCACGAGGCGAGGGACACCCTGAATTGGTTGCCAGCCAATCGCAGGGCACACAAAGACGTACAACAGTCACTCTCACACTCACAACGAGGGACAATTTGGAGTGTTCAATCTGCCAGCCATGCATGTTTTTGGAGTGTGAGAGGAAACCGGAGGACCCGGAGAAAACCCACGCGGCCCTGTTTTTGTTTTCTTTTTCTTTGAAACTTACACCAATTTCAGAGACGCGACACCCGTAGTCTTTGCTAACTCTCTCCAGGAAAGGTTTTCAGGCAGTGCTTTCCGATTTATCAGAGCGCCAGCCATCTGAAATCAGATTTCCCCTCAAGAAAGCATGAAATTATAGGCATTTTCTCTTAGAGTCCACCTCACTACCAAAGCCCACCGGCGAAATATCACAACTCTAAAGCCTTTCAAGCTGCTATAAGCTGGAACGCTGATGACATTTTGACCAGGCCTGTGTTTCTCCCCAAAGCCTGCCTGCAAGTCACACGCGCAGATACATACACACGCAAGACTGCAGAATCCACCCCCTCCGTCCCCCCCGTCCATCGTCGCAGCCCCTCTCCCGGTGCCTCGTGGCTGACTTAGCAGTGCAGTGATCCATGGTACCAGCCGCCTGTTTATCCAAGCTAAGTGCTCTTTGCTGTGCCACTCCACTTTTCTCTGTTGGCGCTGACCGGCTTGATTGATAAATATCGCGATGGCCAGCTTGTGGCCTTTCGGGTAATTGAAATACTTTTGGGAGCATGGGACCAAAAAAAAGCCAAACCTTAAAAACTGCCGACGTTTGTGGAAAGTGGGCAGGGCTAAGATTCGAGGCGATTTATTGCTTGATGCGTGTATGCTGAACTCATTCACTGCCATTGACAATTTTTTTTTGTTTGGGTGCTGATAAAGTGCTGGCCATGGCCTCTGGCAATGTTTTGGTTCCTTCCACAAGTGGGTAGCGTTTCCCTTTTTCTATGTTAGCACTTTGTTTCAGCTTCAGCTGTTGTTAAAGCGCTATATAAATCAATAGGTATGTTGTGCATTGTATTTTGAACCGCTGCCCTCATTTTAAACTCATATAAACTATATATATAATTTAGTCTAAGGTTTCTTATTGGATTGGATTGGATTGGATATGCCTTTATTAGTCTCAGAGTGGAGAAATTTACATTTCACAGCAGCAAAGCTTATGCTGCATTGAATGTTAACGTAGTCCTAAAACTCAATATGCTGTAGGGCCATCTTTTGAAGAAAATCAAGGCTTTTGGGTGCGCCTTATACAACGGAAAATACGCTACATATCAGCTTCATCCATGATGAAGGTGAAAGTGTCGTTGGAAGTATTTTGTATCGCAAGTGGATACACCTCATGATTTTGAATATACGAACTTGGTGTAAGCCCCCAAAAAAACACAAGAAAGCTGAAATTTTTAGAAAATATCTTGTGGTAAAAGTCGATTTTTTTATTATTAATTAAAATCGTATTATTGGACTGTAACTGTGTGGTTTTGAAGATACATTGGCTCATATATGCTAACTGTGCTAGCCACATTCATGCTAGAAATACATTGTTAAATTGCACTCTTGCAATGGCCAAGAAAAAGCTAGCCGGGGCTTTTTGTCTCGTTATCAGCGTCAGGCCACATTTTAGGTTATTACAAAATATTAAAGCGAGAATTAAAATGCTACTCATGTCATGTGTTGTTATGAGTCACTGTTTAAGAATGCAGCTTTTGTGCTTATTTTTATTTTAAAACACAGTAAGAGCATCAGGAATGTGTCATAGAGTCGAGATGCAAATGCCACTTGGTAATTTCGTGAAAAAAAAAACATAATTGAGTTCATAACTGATTTGTATCTCCTTATTTATTTGCGTGGAAATATATATTTTAGTATTAGTGTAATTTATGACTCAATGGATCCTTTTGTCTGTTTGCTGTCTATTGATTGTTTTTGTTCAATGTCTTGTCAACCCGAGAACGGTGGCAGAATTATGAGGGAAATGGATGGGTTCAAAGAAGTCATATTTCAAGTGGGGAAAAAAATACCCCTGCGCTTTTCCCTCACCTCCAAACCCATGAAAAAAAATCAAATGTTAACCTTTAGTGTAGGCTCCACTGACTTTGCCAAAAGACACCCCGAAAAACAAGCCAGTCAAAAAGAAAACATTCATTCATCGCCAAAAGGTCAGCAAGTGTTGGCCATGCTTTCACACTTAGTTTGCTGTCGTTTCCTTCTGCGCAATGTGTCATCCCAACAGGCCGACGGCGGGAAGCTCACATGAAACCTCTAACGGATTCCTGATACCGTTCATGTCACACTCAAAGCAAGCAGAAGATCGGGTGAGATTCAGAGAACTGTAAAGGCACCAATGATGTTTTTTTTTTTTTGCGGCGAAACACTTACTCATGACAACCGCAGCCTATGTGAGCCATTTAATAAGACACTTTGAGCCTGGTGTTATTCCCATCCCGGTGAGTGAAATGGTGCTTTGTCGTGTTGCATGGTCGCACATTTTAAAGCACTTTTTTTTTCAGCGACCAAGGATAAGGAAGAAAAAATAACCGATGTAAGGTACTATTTGAGATATATTTGAAAGACGCTTAGAAATGAAATTTATTATTATTATTATTATTATTATTGTTATATTTGGGGAAATGTAATTGCACATCCACTGCAGTAGGTGGCAGTGACACTCACTGTCAGAGTCTGCAAAGGGGGATGAGCTCAAAGGTGTAGACTAAACCATGGGGATGAAGTTATTATTTGGTGTAAATTAGTGAATAACTATCTTTTCCTGGATTTATTGCTTTCTTCAATATTAACTCATTCACTGCCAGACGATGTGTAAAAATGTGTCCACTCCAGTGCCAAGGTTTTTCTCATTTTCATTCAAATTGCAGGACCCACAGAAGATTGAGTTTGAGGACTACATCAATATTAAATACAGAGTTAGAAACTTTAGTCTCTCTTTTTTCATCAGAAAAAAAACATAGTTAATTCCTAAGTTATACGGGTCTGGAGTTATCTGAGCTTGAAATTGGGGTGGCGTTACAAAATACAATACTGTACTGCCGTAGTGTCTCCCGACTGCCACAACATGTACAGTACTCTGTTTATGTACTCTGTTGTGGTTGATAAATTTGGGATTTTTCTCCCTCAAAATCGGCATGACAAAATATGTACTTGTATGTATATATACTCAAAATATGTGCTGATGTAGCCCCCAAGACAAAGTCACACCGTTGCTTTTAATTACCAGATGTAGCGTGGAATGTATTCATGATGTTGGAAGTGCATCTCCATTCACTGAAAAGCCGAGCAGTACAACAAAACGGCGACCTCAATATATGCCCATACGCTTCCATTTGGTATGAAAATAAATACTTCGACCAGCCATATAAATAAAGCCCTTTTGAATATATCCCGCTTTGGCCTTTCAGCATCTCTCGGCATTCATATGCAATCCCTGAGCCAATTCAAAACGTTAGTTCCAATTTCCTTCATAAGGTGACCTCCTACCATAGATTGATTTTGTGCACACAAGTTCCCGCTGTCGTCCTCTTCAAAGGAATGATGTCATTTAGGGCAAATCTGAAATCTGATCTTATATATCGGGTTATTTCGTGCGTTGGAGAAGCTTGCTAGTTGTTGCTCTGCAACCGGTGCTACTGCACTCCGAGTCTCATGTCCGTTTATTTCACCGCCTTTTCTCTCTTGCAGCTGAGCCCACGGGGCCACTGACCTCATCTAAACCCAAACTCTGTGACCAGTGTGCTTCCTGTGTGTCGGAGAGGAGATGAGAGCGCCAGACACCTCTCTTATTAAACCTCTGTTTGGCTATAAAAGCTAGGGGGTACAAGGCAGAGACGATTGGGCATGACCAAACCGACTCTCTTTTGTCATATCTAACATTAGACCCGTTAATTGGCTCCCATAGGCCTCTCTGGGTCGAGATTAAAAAAAAAAAAAAACAAGTATGTCAGCAGCCATATAATTCACATGCAGACCAATGTAGTTTTTTTTAATTATACTGAAATATGGTTAGGTTTTACACAATAATAATGGTAAAAACTGAAAAAGGGATTGAATGTTGGAGCCTTTTACCACACGAGCACACAAAACCAAATACCACAAAGCACAACTCAAATACAAAAGTAATACTAGGAATACTAGGAATACAGCGAAAATACATGTATCGACAGAGGCCAAGGCTCATAGTGTGAAACTTGCCATTCTACTTTAATTTTTTTTCAAAGATTTTCCTTTTAAATGTCGTATTTTTTTAATTTGTTTGCTATAATATTTTATAATAATACTCGGCTACCGGTCCGGTAGTCGAGTGGCTTCATGGCACAGAGGTCGCCGGTTCGTGGAATTTGAATGTTCTCCCTGGGCCTGCGTGGGTTCTCTCCGGGTCCTCCGGTTTCCTCCCACATTGCAAAAACATGCATGGCAGGCAGATTGAACACTCCAAATTGTCCCTCGTTCATGAGTGTGATTGTTGTTTGTCTTTGTGTGCCCTGCGATTGGCTGGCAACCAATTCAGGGTGTCGCCTGCCTAGTGCCTGAAGACAGCTGGGATAGGCTGCAGCACCCCCCGCGACCCTAATAAGGAATAAGCGGTACAGAAAATGTATGGATGGATTATGATTGTATTATTGCATTGTTGCATTGTTTTATTATTTTATTATTTTATTATTTTATTATTTTATTATTTTATTTTTTTATTATTTTATTTTGTCATTATTTTATTTTGTCATTATTTTATTGTGTAATTATTTTATGTCATTATTTCATTACTTTTTATTTCATTATTTTATTATTGTATTATTGTATTATTGTAATATTGTAATATTGTATTATTGTATTATTGTATTAATGTATTATTGTATTATTGTATTGTTGTATTGCACGTTTGTTTATATCTAGCTAGCTATTAGCTATATGGCTAGCTAGCTAGCTATTTGTAAGTAATAGATAATTGTTTGCATTTAGCATACAGCACTCCGCATTGCCTTACGTAGCGGTACACGTGAGTCGTTTCAAGAAATCCCATTTCAGGGACAGGAGCAAGACATTTCTCAAATTTGTGCCGTTTTCTTCATTCACGCTGAACGTCTTCGCTCCATCAAAGTGACACTGAAATGGGAAAAGCAGAATCATTCCGGAATCTCCTAAATTATTCTCATTTTCTCCTCACTGTTGACTGAATCCCTCAGCTTTCACATGGCCAGCCCGGTCTGCTAAATCATCCTCCCTCCGACGGCCGCATCTCGATGGCACCTTCGCAGGCTATAGATTAATTCACTTTTTCAAATCACAATGTTTAATTACACAGCCTTCCGAGCAGCACAGTCACAGGTTGGCGATTTATGTGTGTTTGTCTGCAGACATGAGGACTGTATAACTGCTCGCTGTCAGATCCATCATCCCAAATAGATGGTACTGACTTTAATTCCTCCCTCTGTTGGGATGTAATTACAGAGGTTTACTGAGATGGAGAAGACTTTTGACAGAAATAAATATGCAAACTACCCAGGCTTGTCAGTTCTTCACACAGTTATGAATTTTGCCCCCCTGTTGTTGCTTTATTTTCCCTCACTATTGAAATTACACCTTCATTAAAAGCATTCCCTCAACCTGCCCCCTTCAAAATGAAATTCAGGAAATATAACCACTTTGGACAATTAAAACAGCCAATGTAGGCCCTAAAAGCATTTGTGACTTAAATGATATGATTTCTCCGTAATGGCCATTATACCCTTACGGGGGGTTATACACATGCTCTCACAGCCATTTTCTTTGGCTCAACTAATTGGTATAAATGTTGGAGCCGCTTAGTTGAGAGGCAGCTGTTTCTATCCGAGAGGACACAAAGGGGGGAACCTGTCCACTGTAATTGGTTCGACCAAACTATTTAGAGCGTGCGGAGGAGAAACTGATTGGGAGCAGAGTCAAATGGAACGGGTTTTGTTTTACCGCTGCCAAGGAGCTAATGTTTGTGGACGTGAGCGTTTTCGATACTCGTTTGTTTTTCGTGTCGCCGCTCCAAACTTTGCGGAAAGTTGGGCTAAGGATGAATCGATTGAATTTTGGGTGTGGACGGCAAGCTGAATCAAGACTGGAACCACACAAACAAAAAGTGAAAAACAAAGACGAAAAAAAAAACAAGCGTCAATGCAAAAACACGGATGTAACCCCCAAAAATTTTCCAAACTGGAATCAAACTCAATAGTTGCTAAATGGAAGATGCAACGAACTGAAACTACAAACTATTGTGGTAAATATACCACAGAAACAAAAAGACATTTGGGTTTTGGATCAAATGATCTGATGCGAAATGCAATTCTGTCAGAATTTTAAAAATGATATTCCGGATAACCACTTTGAGATATAAAAACAATGTATTTTTATAGAACATCTCAATTTAAATATACAGTAAAGTCTTGTTATATCGATATCGGTTATATCGATAGTACCGCTTATTACGATACTATTTCTATGAACGCAAGGAGAAAATTATATGCGTGCAGGATCGGATATATCGATAGTCCGGTTATATCGATATTTTTTCGGACTCCCGAGAATATCGATATAACAAGACTTTACTGTATTTACAACTTCCACTGTTTCTTCTTGTTCACTTCGATCAGATCCACCGTAGTTGTCCAAACCTGAATCTGAATGTATCGAATTGTTCCACTTGGCCTCTTAGAATGCGCTCCTCACAACCATCCAACCACCGTTTGTATTTCACAGGCGCAACTCTTCCTCCCACAGCTTTTGCCACCTCGCTTTCCGTCTCATTTTCACATTTGCCTTAATCTCCATTCCAGTGCGCCGTGTCCACTTGACAATGAATCGTAGACCGTCTTTGCCTTCTAGTGAGTCCGTTCATGTCCTCTGATACCAATATGTGCTTGCAAAAATTATTGCAATTTCCACGTTTGTTTTATTTCAATGCAGATGGATATCACTAAAGAACTGGAACCTGAACTGATCTCAGTGTTCCTGTTTCTTCCATCCATTGTGTTGCTTGCAAAAGTGCTATACGCCCTGTCAAAGCCATACACTCTCACTAATTATTTTCCGTCCTTTCACGTGAGCCTCGGGTACAATAAATGCAACTGCAATTTTTTTTTATTTGTGCTCTTCAATGCTTCTGTATAGATTCTGACATCTGTACGATATCACTCCTTGTATTCCTGTACTTAGTATTCCTGAAGTGTCCTGTCTTTTTTATTCCATTTCTTATACCAGAAGAATAACCTTAGTATGTTTCAAGGTTGTGTTGAGATATGTTTTAAGCCCTGCAACCGACTGTCCAGTCAACCTCAAACTATTTTTTTTTTTTGCTGTCTGATCTTGATTATGGCTTGGTAACTTCACTCAATATGTGACTGATCGGTGTGTCCTTCTCATTCCTAAAGGCTTCTCTCTCCCCTGCACTTCTGCAGTGTTTGTAAAAAAAAAACTAACAAACAAACTGGAATAGACCAGGCAGAACCAGGTAATGAAAGTGTTGGAGCCTATCCCAGCTGTCTTGTGGCAGTTAGCAGGGTACACCCTGAACTGATTGGCAGCCTACTGCACATTGACAATCAACCACTCACGCTCACAATCACACCTTGGGACAATTTAAAGGGTTCCATGTAGATTTTTAGGGAACGTGGAAGGAAACTGGAGTACCTGGGAAAAACCCACGCAAGCACAGAGAACATACAAACTCCACAAAGGAAGACCGGAGCTGCAATCAAACCCTGAACTTTTGCTTTGTGAGGCAGCGTGCTAATCAGTCGATCACCGTGCCGCCATCTATAACTATGTAGAGGGCAAAATGATTTAAAAGAGCACAGTAGTCTGAAGATGGATTCCTTCCCAAGCAATGGGATTTTTTTTTTTTTTTGCGGTGGTGTTATATTTAAGTAATGACAAACAAGACTGTGATATGAGGTGTCCTTGGAGCCACACACTCTACCTCTTTGGAAATCTGTAATAAAAATCAGTTCAGCTATTCTGCAGGAGTCAATCAACTCTCCCCCTTGCAAAGCAAGGGTGTGATGAAATTCTAGATGATATTTTTTTTTCTCCCTTCTCCTCAGAGATGTTTAGCATAAGTGCACGGAGGCTGAGAGTTGAGAGTGTCTTGAAGAAAATGTTAAGTATGTTCTAATAATGGAATATTGGATTGAGGACAAAGGCGTCTGCGACTATAATGAAATTACCACCGTGACTTTGTCTGAAGCTAGTTGACAGTTATTAGTCTGCTGAGCAGAGTCCCCGGGGTTGCATGGCAGATAATCTGACAGTAGGCGCAGACATTGCCAGTCTGATCCTGAATAGAGAGAAAGCCCGACAAGAGTGGAGGTGTCACACACAGAAGATGTTCGAGGTCGACGTCAGGGACAAAATGAGGCGCTAGCATCATAATAGTGGGGGAGCAAATTAATAAAATCATGGTCAGATGGGTGGGAGTGAGAGGGGTGTATGTGTGTTGGAAGGAAGAGACACCAGTTCAATCTGTCTACCATCTGGGTAGCAGGTTGCCACGTCAATTTGACGGCCAGATCACGTCCTTTTCGAATCGGTCTATCCAGGAGGCTTCTGGATGTCAGACCGTGACCTCCTATTGACGCTGCTGTGACATTGAATATTTGTGTCAATATCTCGTGCAGGTATGAGGTGAGGGCAGAGATGAGAGCACAGCACATTGAGATCAGGGGATTCGTCAGTGAAGGAAAAGTAAAGTGAGGGATTTGAGTTTCAAATTTTTTCTAAAAAGCAGAGCACCAACCATTTTTCAACAGCAAAATTGCATCCAGACGAGATCCCCAAAAGAACGCTGTTAAAAGCTATTATTGTGCAACCGCCCACAACATCTTTTCTAAGACAATGGGGGGTCTTGCCTGATGGAGAGCGCGAGCACCAGGTCATCAACGGGGCGGAACGGAGTGTGTCCATCCCTCGACGGAAGGGCTTGGAGGCCGGTGCGCCATCCGACTTTCACCCGATCACAGTGTTATGCTTTGTTCACATCGTAACCCCGCCATCTGAGTAAAAGCGACTTGTTTATTCTGTCTGAGGTTGAGTCGGCGCATGAGGGGTTATTTTTGAAAACATATATTTTCCATTGCTCCGCAAGTATCTTTTGAAGCTCTTGAGCTCATTTGGGGCCAATAGGAATGCTGCCTCAGCAGACCTTATTCTGACACCTCTCATCATTGTAGCCCAGGAGACAACATGAATGTACTGGACAGTATAGATATATTTTTCCCCAGTCGTGTTTAAAGTACAATTCACGCTAACCCCTAAATGCCAACAAGACCACAAATCCAAACGCTGAGAACCCTAACGGATCTAAACGCGACAGAGGATTCTGTTCTGACTGCAGTGCCACAATGCCTATGGGGACACTTCCTATTCTTCACCACGTTGCAACTTTCAGGACAAACTTTTCATAAAATAAAATCCTGTATCCTACTTCTGCCTGCACCTCGACTGCTCGATGAAGCAGAGCGGAACGTTCAGTTTGAATGGCAACTGACCCAGATGAGAATGAGCTGAGCTGAAAGATATTTTGCAACTTTTGACTTTCGTCTTTATCGCCCGGGTACTCTCACTCTGGGAATTTTCAATTGAGTCTACGTGGTATTCATCCATCTATAGTTTACCTTTATCTCTCAATCCGTTTTTTGTTGTTGCAAGTCTTGTAAATTCAGTTTATGATCATTTCACCCCATAACAAACTCAACTAACTCTGCATGAGAAGCGGCTGCTGGACTACACATCCTCCATCATGCTTCAATCACACCAGATCAAGACCAGTCGATCTCTCGGTAGCTGTTTCCAGGCTCGGTCCTTGTGTATTCAAAGCTGTTTTTCTGGAGTTTGGCCCACTAAACGAATCCGTGTCGGCGCAACTAAATAATTGCGCGGCTGATGGTTATCCCGCTTATTTACCCGCCTGCCTACAGCCACCAAGCCGTTCCCTAAACCTCAGCATTCATTGCTGCTCTTCCCCTGCCTCGTCTTTTCCTCATCCTCTCCGCTCGCGTTGCTTCTCCAGTCAGCGACGTCTTTTTGAATTCCGCCTTTTGTCTGCAATGGTTTTCTTCAGCCCGCCATCTATTTATCTCACTTACTCCTGTTTTGCTCCTATCGATTCGTCTCTTGAAGTATGCGCTTTAGCGCTGTGAATGAAAATCACAAATATTGTATTTGACGATTGCCTTTGTCATTCAAAGTAATTACAGCAAGTGATAAAGGTACCGTAAGGTGGAGATGGAGAAAAAATGGAGGGGAAAAAAAGGTCACACAATTCAGACTAAAATATTCAAGAAAAAAACACTACATGGCAATTCCGGTTGTAATCCAACCACAGAAGTGGGTCAATGATGGCGAAAAGGAGTAATGTAAATAAATTAAATAAATAATAAATTACATAAATAGTATAGAAAACAAATAAATGAATGATTAAATAAACGAATCCCCAAAAAACATAAATTAAAAATTAGATAAACAAAACAAATAAAAATATAAAAAGATAAATACATGAAAAAATAAATTAAATTAAATATAAATAAACACAAATATGAATAAACACATATATAAACAAACAAACAAACAAAATAAACAATTAAATACTTCATTAATAAAATACTAAAATAATTAAATAATTAAATACATCCGGCGGGCAACTTGACTCAGTTCACATCACGATACGCAACAAATACACAACAATTCATCATTCAAGATATGCAAGCTATCGAATGCCACTTTTTTACAGTTTATGGTCATACTAAACATAAAACAACCATGTTTGCGAGGACCTGAGTCAAAACGCTAAGGCAAAGTGTGGCAAGGTGTACGTGAAGGCAGTACTGAATTCCGTATAGTAAGGTTAAAAATTCTTATTGAACTAAGTAGGCGATGGGTTCCGGTTTTCATGTGTTTTTTAATTTTAATTCTTATTTTTCATCAGGCATCATCGGTGGAATACGCACAGGCTTTCAAAGCCTTGTGATGTTAGCTGACTTTGACCTCCCTGCCTCGTCTTTGAATAATATCCCATTAAGTTTACGCTGACAGTCGAACTAAATCATCGCTGGCTAAGTCCTTGCGATTTCCTGGGTGGTCGGATGCGTTCGGTTGGAACGGGGAAAGAAAATGTGGTCCTCGTTTCCCGTGCACGGTGATTCAAAGTGGTTTGGAGAGCCTTTCAGATGCACTCAGACAGTCTTTTATCCATTGCGGTTCCATTTGTGCCGACGGCCTTTTGTTGAGCGCTTACGCGGTGAGCAGATTGTTGCGATGATGCCGGTTCACAACAATCCACTCTTTGAGGACGTTAAATGAAATGATGGCGACCAATTTAGTTTGATGAGTTTTGTATCGGGACAAAACAGGGACACATTTCACTCTATCGCTCTATCAAAACAAATATGGGTGGCGTAACGGTCAACGGTAGCTTGCGAGTTTTCTCGTTTTTGTTTTGTTTGTCGTGGTAGAAATGGCATTTGAAGGTTACTACTCTTTTATAATAAACTTGAAAGCAAAATGAAAACAAATGTGTGATGAGAATGCAAATGTGTGTTGAGAATGACTGACTTTTTAAAAAGTAATTGAAAGGTTTGAAAGTAAGAATGACATTTGCAGCCTTGAGAATATTGGCAAGAGAAAAGTAAGCTTAAAATCTAAAATCCTTTACAATATTCCGATTCAGTAAGTCCACTGTTGTTGTCACGTAAACTCATCGGTTTGTGGCACTGTAATGGAAGAAATTATCAATGTCCATTCAGTGAATTTGCACCAAAATAAACACCCAAAAGCACCCCAAAATCATTTCCTCCCTTGCGATCCCCACTGATCTGAATTTTCGCAAAATGGTTTGCAATTTTTGAGGAACATTTCCCCTCAACATGCTTCAAACTTGTACAACCTTAAAAGAGTTTTGGGATTACGTACTGTACTTTTTTCACAAATCTGTGAATGAAAATATGTCGTCTTGTGTTTGGTTAAATACCTGAACATTGCGGCATCTCTACAGGTCACAAGCTGTTGATGGAGTCATCGACACCCACACTCGGCAAAGATTTTGTGTACACTGATGTTACACATGAGTGGGGGAGAAAGTTGTGTGCGTGTGTGTGTGTGTGTGTGTGTACGTGTGTGTGTGTGTGTGTGTGTGTGTGTGTGTGTGTGTGTGTGTGTGTGTGTGTGTGTGTGTGTGTGTGTGTGTGTGTGTGTGTGTGTTTCATAAATATATATTTTTCATGTTTGAAATAGGGTCCCCACGGGTGGAAATCCTTCGCATACCAAGTCCCCGCCATGTAGAAAAAAACACGTATGCATGTGTGTGTGTAGTTTAGCAAACCTGGCTTACTTTTTAGGTTTCAAAAGTGATGCGGGGGCTAAAATGATTATCTATGTGAGTGAGTGTTTGTCGGATGAAACTATGTTAGATATCCATCACCGCTATCAAATTGTGTTTTATTTCACATAATAAATTTGAAATGACTATAGTACCCTCTAATGTGTTGGGTTTCCATGGAAAGAAGATTGGTTCATTGTTACAGTACATACAGTGATGGCTGACTATGAATTGTACAGTGGCCCTTCTAAAGCCTGAAGTTTGGAATTTGACCAAAATTATTTAAAAGCAGCTTCAAAAACGTCCTTATGTGTGACATCATGCAAGGTGATAAAGAGGTAGGAAACATAGAAGCCAATGAAAAGCATCACCTCTGAGACGCTGTTTGCACACCAATGGCACAGCAACATGAAGACATGCAATGTAGCAATACCTATTCACGTAAATACTAGCCTGCAAATCACAACAAATTTGCTTGCAATGTCAAGCCACTTAGCCAAATTAAAAAAGTGGCAAAGACTCACTACCATTTACGACCCAGGCTAAACTTCTTTAAGAAAGTGGCATACACTTTGGAATGCGCAATTGTAATACTGTATTGAAATGTAAATTAACGTACACTGCCATACTTTACGGAGATTTTGAGATTTGATGACAGTGGGTTGACAAGAAAAAAAAAATCAGGCGATATTCCCTCTGGGAAAATACATGTGAAACTAGAGTAGGGAGCGAGCAGAATGGAAGTGTGCGTTTGATTTTGGAGGCTTCTGCATATATCATTACTTTCCAAATTCATCTCTTTACATAATACAAACCATTGTCATTTTTGTTCCATATTTACAACGCAGGGTGAATTTGCATATTCAACAACAAAGACCGCAAACAGTCAGTACCCTCTTAACGCCTAGATTAGGTTTTTGAGCACCGAGGTGCATAAATTTGCATGTTTGTTAGAGGAAATTGTTTGACATTTGGCTGCTTAAGTAGCTCTTGTATCAAGTGTCTGTGATGCCGGGTGGGTGTGATCTGAGATTGTTGCCGATGAGCATGTATAAGTGAGGGACTGACATTTCATTTTGGGAAATACAATGACAGTATATGTTTAGTACGTCTGTGTAAACTCTCAGTCGTACAGGAGTGGTCCATCGATGAGAAGGTTTCTTCAGCCGTCATCTGTACAATTTTGAAGGTTTCGGACGTTTCGCCTCCTATCCAAGAGGCTTCGTCAGCGAACTAAAGTCTGACTGGTCGTTTCGGCCCTATTTATATATCCCTAATGTCCAGCCATGGCGGCGCCGGACACAGCTATGATAGGTCCCTACTCTCAGGTTGGGGGGAGCAGAGGAACACTCCCTGTGGCCCCACTGATTGTTTCTACATTCCTGACTAACGACTGGCCCATTTCCCCCACTCCCACCGGTATCACCTCATCAGCATTACGAATGTTGCCTAACCTGTTTTGCCTAAGCAGGCTATTGTATGAACGATCCAAATTGAACCTCACCCCACCAGACCGGTTTAATGAAGGATTTTGTTGTTTTATAAGAATCGCTTCTTTTACCCCCCTTTCAAACCATCTATGTTCTTTCGCTAAGATTTTAACCTCATTGTCGTCAAATGAGTGGTTGCTAGCTTTTGCACCATTTGCACCTAAAAGCACCTAAAAGCTAGCAACGTCCGAAATTGTACAGATGACGGCTGAAGAAACCTTCTCATCGATATATGTTTAGTATTTGTTTTTTAGTTTTTTTGGTGGGATTTATTTTTTGTGTGTCTTTTAAGGTACGCATATTATCAGTGGGGTACAGCACATGGTGGGTGTATTAATATAAACAGTGGCAGACATTGACTGAGTTCATGGCAGTCCCTACTGGACCCTCCACACCCTGCCCACCACCTTTTCCAGCTACTCCCCTCTGGCAGGCGCTACCGATCCATGCGCACCAAATAAACAGCTTCTTCTCCCTCACCATTAAATCTCTAAACAGTAACCCAAACATAACTGTATAGTGCCTCTTTGCAATTTTGCACAACCCTGTGATACAGCATTGATTTATTAGCATTATCATTGTAGCTGCAGCTCTGTACTCACTTGAACCACTGTCTGCTTGATACTTTGCACATTGTCTCACATTTGTTCCTACAAGGTACAACTTACATTAACTCATTCACTGCAAGACATGCAAAAATGTGTCCACTCCAGTGCCAGTGTTTTTGTTATTGTCACTTGAATTCCAGGACCCACAGAATATTGAGTTTTAGGACTACATAAACATTCAATCCAGCGTGAGAAACCTTAGACTCTCTTCTTTTATCAGATAAAAAAGAGGTCATTCCTAAATTATATGGATCTGGAGTTATATGATCTTAAAATGAGGGTGGCCGTCCAAAATACAATGCAATACATACATATTAGTTTACAGTATATAGCGCTTTAACAAATCGCTAACATGGTAAGAGGTGAATACTGCTTTCATGTGAAAAAAAAAAAAACATTGCCAGAGGCCATGGTCGGCTATTTATTGGCACCCAAGCATGAAAAAAATAAAACCCGAACAAAGTCGGGATTGGTGCTGAATAAATTTGTGAATGGCAGTGAATGAGTTACGGAATTCGGTTAGATTAGCCTTTAGTAGTGTCCTCCATACTTATTTGTCATATGTGTTTCTTCATGATGATACAAGTGCAGTGTGTTTTACCTGAGACAAATTCCTTATGTGTTCTACATACTTGGCCAATGAAGATGATGTTTCTGATTCCGAATCTGAAATGTTCATTTCCGAGTGTCGGACCGAAACTCGTCATTCAACGTCATCTTTACAGGCGGAATTTTTGAGTTGCTAAAATATATATAAATAAAGTAAAAAAAAAACACAATGATAAATGTTAACTACAGTGAAGGGGACGGGGGCTTCAAAAGTGAGATTTCTTCAAGAAGACAAAAGCTACATGTTCCCATTTTGAACGCATCACACGGACGTTAATGGCGCCTGCATAATTGGGGTTATACGCGCAATTTTGACGTAAGTAATTTTGTCACAGTCTTAATATCTTCACGTCGCGGCTGATTATCAACAGGTGGCAGCAAATTAGACCCAACTGGAGATGATTTGATCTGCTGCGATACAAAACCCGGTGATCTCAAACCTTGTCCGACGACAACACCCACGCACGCCCCTGACATTTGTCCCATTCTCTGATTGTATGGCAAGTTATGAGTGATTGGGTTCTTATGGAGAAGGGGAGGGGCCATGGGGAATATTAGTTGGGGAATAATATAGTTTTTTTTTGACAACGATACTAGTGCAGCGTGTTCTACCGGAAACAAATTCCTTGTGTGTTCTACATACTTGGCAATAAAGATGATTCTGATTCTGATTCTGATTCTGATTCTGACATGGACAAAGACCAGGTGGCATCTCTCAGCTCAAGCCATACTGCTGACAGGATGCAACAAAGGGGAGTGGGGAGTGTGTGTGTGTGTGGGGGGGGGTTTACCGTATTTCTAGTTGGAAAACGGGTTGAACGTGCCACACATATACGCACATTTCCTTCAAAGTCCCATAAAGTATTCAAAAGATGAAGGAGGTGTGAAATTATGCATGCTAGTTTTGATTATGCATTCTCTCACGGTGCCTTTTTTTGTCCTTATCACCTTACTTTTTGTCAAGTATCAGGAACGGGACCATATTTGGTCGGCGCAAGGGTGTTTAAAATGGACTTTGTGCTCTTTGCTCGAGTCAGTGGAATTGTGAGATTCCTCCAGGACATGAGAAATGGTGATGATGACATTTTCATGAAATTCTAAGACAATACAATCACAATGGCATTACAATATTGATAACTCATTCACTGCCAGACGATGTGGAAAAATAAGTACCAGGGTTTTTGTCATGTACACTCAATTACCAAGACCCACAGAATACTGAGTTTTAGGACTACATCATCATTCAATGCAACGTAAGAAATCTTAGACTCTTTTCTTTCATCAGAAAAAAGAGTTAACTCCTAAATTATATGTGTCTGGAGTTATATGATCTTAAAATGAGGGTGAACGTCCAAAATACAATGAAATCCATACATATTGGTTTATACTGCACAACACTTTAACAACAGCTGAAGCTAGAACAAAGCACGAACATGGAAAAAGGGGAAATGCTGCCCACTTAAGGAAGGGAAAAACATTTCCAGAGGTCTGGCCAGTGCTTTATCAGCACCCATGTAAATAAAAATAAAACCCGAACTAATTCAGGATGGCACACTATGTCATATTTTCAATGCCCAAATAAATTTGTGAATGGCAACGAATGAGTTAATACACAGATCAATAGCGGTCTTCAATTTTATATTCATGACCCCAATTGTGGCCCACTTCTAACTTTATTCAGCAAAATATATACATATTCAAATATTAAAGCTAATAAGGTCCCTCCCCTTCAAAGTCACCTCTTCTCATTATTTCCCCTTCATACATCTTTTGCAACGAAACTGTGTTTATTTCAGTCATATTTTGAAAGACAATTTTGTCCAGACTGCAAAAACAATGAAAAATTCTGCCAATATTTTACCCTTATCTAATTTCACACCCTCAAGACCTTTAGTGGCATCCCGCGCAACTACAAGCCCCTGCCAGTTTGTTTCCAGGATGTGACTAACCCCCTCCACCCCCCAGCGAAGCTCATGGAAGATGTATGCATAAAACGGATAATGGATTCAGGAAATAGGTGGAAGCCGAATTTAAGGTCGGGCTGCTGGAGGGTGGAGGCACACTAAGAGTGATCACAGAGTGTCTGTGGGTGCTTCTTTTCTTTCAATGCTTGCTATTCTGCTGTGAAAATGGTTTGAGACACCTCACATGCACAAACGGATGCCCCCCTCTCCAAATCCCCCCCCCCATGTATGTTTTGATTCAAAGCAGCCGTTAAAAGACATTTTTAGACCATCTGACAATCAGCCGAGTTCACGGTCTTCGTTTTATGGTCGATCTCCAGCTGCAAATTACCTGGCCTGCTGAATGAAGATTGACGTGTTGCTAAGATACCCTGACAGAGTTGTTAAGGAAGGGGAGACGCGGCGGGGGGGGCATTGGGTAAGGGGGAATCAGAACATGCAACGGAAAAGGATTGCTGCCACAAATCAGACACAAGGTGAATGATTGTATCTGAATCAAAATGTCACGCTCTCTATAATGTCTCAATCAATAACAATAAATCACAAGGCATTAACAGAGCTTATTCTTGATAAGCGGGGGGGGGGGGGCTGCGCGACCTGTGTGTTCGGCCACTCATAATTATTTTTGGTGCATGTGGAAAATGGCGGTCGTGATGCATTTTGGGGTCACTTTGGCAATATAACAGTTGCGTGATGCCCTGGGAGACGCCCACTGTCTTATAGTTTCAAGACAAACAGTGCCATTTATGGGACATGATGACCCTGTGGCTTATACGCAGGGGTGCCTTATATGTGAAGTAATATTGAGCCTCAAAAGGTCTTGCAACTACTGCCGGCAGCCACTGACTCCATTTCCCCCGGTAGAAGAAGTAGTGCGTAACCCCAGCCTCTAATGTAGCGCATTATGGTGTGGTGTGCCTTATATGTGGAAATCATTTATATATTCATATCCAGTGATTCCTTGGCTTACGAACTTAATTGATTCCCAGAAAGTGTGTGGAAGGCAAAAAGTGTATATTCCAAACATTCATTTCCCATAGGAAACCATTAAAATGGGAATAATATGTTCCCAGGTCCCCATAAAACATAATATTCAACTAAACAAACCTTAAAACTACAAACAATATACCTTATTTTATGTATAATAAATGTGCTATGGTATTGTAATAAAAGAAATAAACTGTACAGTATAATAAAGTCACTTTATTTACCTTTGCGATGGTCGTTGATGGCTTGATGGAATGGATAGCTTTTTGCAAAAAGGGTCTCAAGCAACTCTGGGTTGTACATCTTCGAAGTTGTTATATTGCAACAGCAACAGATGCAGGCAGACATACGAGAAACATCATTAATAGCTGGTTCCTTTGCTTGTATGTTCTCTTCAAATTATAAAGATCGCTTGTGCGGGTTATTTGTGGAGCCTGATTGATGGGATATTTTAACCTTGCTGTCTACACTCTGCCTTTGAACTATCAAAAAAGTTGATACGAGTCCAAATTTCACTGTTTTCTATCCATGTTCTTTTCACTTTTTTTTTGTATAACTTTTGTTCTTTTGTTTCAAGCTCTGTCGTCTCCCTTTCGTGTGTGTGTGTGTGTGTTTCTGTTTCTGCAACCCCTCCTCCCTGCACCGTGTGTCCTGCTGCGTGCGTCTCCTCCCTCCTCTACCACGGATCTTGACCAATCACGTGCGGCTTTAACCGAAGACCGGGGGCGGGGAATAGAGGGGGAAAAAAGCTGGTTGCCATTTCAGGAGCTCCAAGAACCGGTTCGTTCGCGAACGACACATCACTCATTGTGGCGCTCCGTGTGTTTCCCGAAAACTAGTTTGTATGCCAAGATTATATTCTCTAACGTTCGTAAGGCAAAAATTTCGGTAGCTAAACCGTTCGTAAGCCGAGGTATCACTGTATTATATTTGGAAAACGTTTTTCATTCATTGAAGGTGCGCCTTATACTCCAGTGCGCCTTATATATGGAAAAGGTTTGAAAATACACCCTTCATTAAGGATGCGCCTTATACTCGGGTGCACCTTTTACACCAGAAAATACGGTACATGTTTACTTAGCTAAAAAGAATAATAATAATAATAATAATGATTTAAGCATGTTCAACCACTTGAACATAATAAAACAGAGTAAACGTTTTTGCATGGTAGGACAAAATGCCGAGCAGTATACACCGAGGAAATCACCCACGTGCTTCCAAACACTGGACCTTATGAAACGGCTCTTTTCAAAGGAGTCCCGCTGGAACATTTTAGTACTTACTGAGCATGACGTGCTTTGTGCAGCATCTTGAAGAACATGCAGCAGACTGCGGCTTTTTTCAAGCCAGGATCCAAAGATGTGTCGTTAGCATTTAATAGCTTTTCTTTTCCAATTATGTCTTTTAAGGGCTCAAGGAGCCATCTAAGAGAAAGAGAGAAAGAAATCCGTGAAAAATACGTACGGTACATCATTCAAACATTTCATGGATGAAATGGCATAAACATCCTGATTGTACAGCTGACTCGTTTCGGCTCCCAGGTGCGCTTTCGTATTTCCTTCTTCGTGCTGTGTTTTTGATAAGGTACATTGCTATTCAAGGGTCCCGTCTCAGGGGCTTGTTTCAACACGCGGCTTTAATGGGTACGAAGGGGGGGAAAAACACAACATAATATTTAGAATATGAAGGAACAAGCCAATTAAAGATGCCGAGCGTCTCGGCAGGCGTGCGTTGAAGTGACTCGGGCGATGTGGATGAGGAAAATGAAAGATTTGTAACTTGCTCCCTTCGGCTTCAAAGCTTACGCCAGGCAGAAATGCTCACAGGCCTGTCAGTCAGCCGGCAAGACGTCTTTATTCATGAGATTCCAGTCGCCGGGCCCATCCAGTGTGAATTGCTCAAGGGAAAATGACATCCCCCGATGCCCATCGCTCGTATGGAACGGGGAGTATCTCCGGTGATTACATCATTAACAGTGAGATATAAAACGAGCGAATCGATTGAGCAAACAGCGGCGTAGAGGACAATAAGGCGGCGCCTGAGATGGATGAACAAGGAAATGGGAAGAAACAAAGCCTCTTTGTACCTTCTGTTGCTTTCGCCCCCCTTTGCCGAGTGCAACCTCAGGCCCATTAAACTCACTTTAACATTTGCTACATCTGTAATGTGGCATCTCAGCATCCCCTCCACCGTCCCCCGGGAGACCGGAATAATCTCGACTAAGCCTTCAAGAGAGAGAGGGATTTTATCCTTGCACTGACAGATAGAGAGAGAGACAGAAAAAATAGAGAGAGAAGGAAGGAACTGGCCAGTGGAGGATAACGACATCGATAATGAGCTGGCTGTCAAAAAATCTTTTTTTTTTTTACTTTTTCCTCCCCCTTGTCCCGATTCCTCAACTTAACCTGCTGCTTAATCGCTGCGGACTTGCATTGCAATATTTCCAATGGCCTAATGTATGGTGGATTTTGGAAGGCAGTGGTGGGCTGTCAGGGCCTGCAAGGCCTTCTCTGCTGGCTCTTAAATATCTTAATCACAGTCTAATGTGAATTATATATTGTCCATGAATTCTTATTAAATAATTCAAATTTGATTTTCAGCTTCCTTTCATTGTTTGTCCCCTGTTGAAAGGCTTCCAGATGTGTTTTTGTATTTAAGCATTTAACCAATCACATTTCGGTCATCATTTGTCATCATGGTCAGAAATCTACCTGGACGCTTTCACAATCAGTTGTGCAGGCTCTGTCGCATTAAATGTGTTGATCAACCTGTTGCTTTAACCAATCAGAGCTGGAGTTGGCAACCCAAGACCTGCTTGAAGGCATTGGCAACGTCCGAGTTTTTGCAAATTTGGATTGGCTAGTCACTAGCCAATCATAGGATTACTAGCCACTAGTGATTAGTGCATATTGGCCAGAACTAGCACACTGTATCTGTAGCGAGCATTTTTGTGTTGATTTAATAGCAGTTTTGTCAACCCACAATGACTGACCGAGAAGAAGAAATGGACTTGGTTGCAGAAATACTGTTAAAGCCATTTTCAATACGGACTTCTCAAGAATAGATGGATATCATTAAGGTTGGAGAGCTCAGAAGCTAGCAAAAATAGTCAATAATATTGCAATTTTATGAAGTTATCATGAATCCACACATTCATAGTAAAAATTCAAACAATTTCATGACAGTATTTCTTTTCAAGTCACAAGCTATTTCCTGGCCAACGACATCCTCTACTGGATGTGTAGTAATATCACACCACACTCGCAGCTGTGGAGTGATTCAGACATAGCATAAATGAAGGCCTAGGGGGTGACATGCACGGCCCGCCACTGTTGGAAGGTATCGTCCAAAATTAAAACAAAAACAAAAAGATACACAGAAGAGGGTTATGAAATATTTTTTTTGTTTGTTTTTCTGTGTGATTATTTGGCAACCAAAAGTCAGGCAACATAAAACGGAGAGATGGATATAAATACAAAGCATATCGGTCAGTAATGAGGAATTTGTCGAGTTGTTTTGGTTGTTGTTTTTCCATATTTTTTAACTCAAATGTACTAAACTTTGATGATAATTATGCATCATCAAACCGAACAAGTGCTGCCCACCTTGCAGTTTCTAAGGTGGGTCTTTTAGCACACTTGTTCAAGTAGGTGACAAGTTAATTAGTCATTTATAGGAGCGCAACCACACAAGCAAGCATTCAAGTTATTTACCAAAACGAACTGATACATTTCTTCCAAATTATACAAAACTGTAGTGTTCTTTTAATGAGATGTGTCCCATTGTTTTGACAGTTTAATACAATCTGAGTACACTCCTCCTGACCTGACATTAGATGTGTTTTGCTGAGTGGATGGATCCATCTGGAAGTGAAATTTACAGAAAACACAGACAAGTGGACCCCTTTTTTTAGAAAGCGCTCGGTAATGAAGACGCTATTTTGTTTTTTTGAGCATCACTATTCTGATTACCACCAAATTGGAGCTTTTAAGGTGAGCAGTGAGCATAACAGCATAATGAGACAAGACGGGTCGTCACTTCACAGTAAATTATACCGATGAAGCTTTATGGAATTGTTTTATTTTCGGTTTGGCGAACCTGCTAAATAAATACAATAAATAAATAAATAAATAAATACAATCAATAAAATAAATAAAAATACAAACAATACAATACATAAAAATACAAATAAAAGTACAGATCCAAATAATAAATAAAATATGCGAATACAAAAACACAAAAATACAAACATTCAAAAATACCAAATATAAAAAATATATAAATATTAAAATATACAAATATGCATCCGTAAAAATATACAAAAATAAATAAATAAATAAATAAATAAATAAATACAAAGATAAATGGGTGATAAAAATTGAGCAAAAAGAATTGAAACCAGGAGCGGGTGCTTAGCAGACTGCGCCCTCAGTTTGTGTGAGCACTCTGGTCAATGTCAGGTCATCGAAGCGGACCATTTCGATGTTGACAGTCTTGACAAAGACATAACTCATGCGACTTGCGGGAAATGTCAGGGATAAGAGCCAGCGGGGAGCTGCGGGGAGCTGCGGCGGCTCTGAGACAGACGAGGGACTGACAGAGGCGTAGGGGAAGTGGACCATAATACCAGAAGCATCTGAGACCCTTGGGTGACAAGTGGGGGATTTATGAGCCCAATTATGAGAAAATGTGCAGCCGGGGAGCAAAACGCCAATGTCGAGCAATGCTTTCTCCTTTCGGATTGCTGATCGGAAATACAATGAAAGTCAAGTGGCTTTGAGTGTCATGTCTGGTATGTTTGTAATCTTATTTATTTATTCTTTTCAAGATCGCCGCAAGTGATTGTGTGAGTGACTGTGTAGTGGTTCACTCTGTATTCCCATTCAGGTAGCACAACTTGAGGTTTTACTCAGTGTCTATGCAAATTCACAGTGAAAATCATCGCATATATCGGGACAGATGCCGCAGCAACTAGTTTGAGCGACCTACAAATTTTTCACCGCATGCACAATGGGGAAAAAGCATTGCATTTGTTTTACCACTTTTTTCCATGCTGCTATCCTACTCAAGGTGGCGAGGATCTGCAAAAGGAGGTTAGACAAAAGAACCGCAATGCTATCAAGGACCTCGAAACTTTCAACTACACACACTTGTCAAGCTGAATTCCTGCTAACACCCATTTGGGAAATATCAATGCAAATCATTTCAAAGTTAACATCAGATTGTGATGCATACGCCACCGTGCAATCAACATAAATTAGTTTCCATTACAGATGAGAATGAGTTTAGTTTAGGGAGAATGAGGCAAGGAATTGGCCGATGTCGTGGTGGTAGTGGGGGTGTCAATCGAGCAACACAGAAGCATGCGTCCTTCAAGAGGAGTATCAGCGAGGTTCAGTCTCAGTGGAACAATTAGGAGTGTAAAGGAAAGTTGGGTTTCTGTCAGCTCGCTTTCGCTGAGCGTTCATTAATTCTGTTATCATCGAGAAGGACTGCAGCGAGGCAGTAAAGGAGAACATCATTATGTAACTATTTCACAGCGACTGTAATTGGCTCAAAAGTACACCATTTAGTCATGTTAAATGCCGTTTTGGAATTGTCCATTGTTGAGATTCATCGTTTTAGGAGGTGCAGAAAATTCAGATCTATGAGGTTTTTTTTTAATACAATAAAAACCTTATCTTATTTTATGCCAGACTAAAGTTTGCAAAAAGTGACAATTAAGGATTATTTACATTCAAGGAAAACCAGAGTAGACAGTTGCCACTTGGTCGCAGAACTGCATCAAATTCTGCGACAGTATATGTACATGTGTGGCTTGTATATGCGATAAAATCCAGCCATCTATTTTCTTAACACGTAATAAAATGAAGGATGCACAACGTAACTCTTGACTAGCTAACCAATTCAAGCAATCTATCACAATGTATCCATGCGACAACTTGCTTTTTCACTGGCTTTCAAATTGCAACTGCAGAGTTCAATTAAAGGACAACTGACACCTTTTTTTTGTTTCCTAACTGACATCAGAAAAACATTTTATATCTAAAATGTTTTATCTAAAATACCCAAAAAAACGCAGGCTAATATTTTTGGTCAAATGCAAAACACCAATAAAAATGACTTAAATTGTCCCAAAACTACTTCAAAATGACCTCAGAAAGTTTCAGTTTCAGAAGGTCCCGCCCCCTTGTTCGTGACGTCACGCCAGGAAGTCTTGCCTTGCTCGAGAATCAAAACAATGGCTTCAGATTCGGAGAAGATGCTTTCTTGTTACTCATCCAGTTATGAATATGATTCAAATAGTTCTGAAGAGGAAAGCATACATGTTTGCAATCGATTAAAGAATTTGTTCCGTGCCATTTTGAGGCAATAGGGGGGAAAATGTGTGCTACAAAAAAGAGGCAGAAAATGGCGACCAAGCTCCGTGTGAGGAATTAATCAGCCCGTTTCCACAGGATGATAAATTCCTGACATGGAGCTTTGTCGCCCTCTTCTGCCTCTTTTTGGTGCAACATGACATTTTCAGACCAAACAAGTACAGCAAAATGCATTGACGTGATGGAAGGACTGCTGCAATGTGTCCTTTTTTCAGTCAGGGGCGTTCCTTCAGTGACGTAGGGTGAGGACTCGTCACCAACTCAAAAACAAGACTTCCGGAATATTCAGCGCGAGTCTTAAAACGTAAAATAGAGCTATATGCGGTGGAATCTTTGTAAAATACGCTCAGTAGAAGTCATTTGAAGCCATTTTACAAATTATGGACACCACTTGTCCGGAGATGTTGGTTGTCCTTTCAATGTCAATGTGTGGACAACAAGTCGTCCATTTGTCCAATCTGAAGAATCATTGTGGAGTTTTGATGCAAACACAGGGAATATGACTGTTTATAATAAAATAGCACCATGTAATAAAATTTTTCAAAACTTATAACTCACTTCAATCAGCTTTTGTGAAAAAAAGGTTATTTGCAGCAGGCAAGATGATAAGGCGCTTCCTTTTGAACATGGAAAAAGGACAGAACGTGATGTGGACCTAAATGACGCTGGAATTTCAATCTTAAATTTTTGGATCAAAATCCACGCCCTTTGGCGAGTCTTCGAACCTCCAACTTGACCAATAGATTTGCGATCACCTCTCCAGTCGGTGCTCCGATCTGCTCGGTTAGACTACCTCATCTGTTATCTTCCTAGACCTCACACTGGACAAACAAAAAATTGGTATTCGATTTGGTACGTTTACCAACAAAAAGAGGTGCCGTAATTTCAAATGTATGCTCATGTGAAAAGTTCACCGACTGGGAGCTTATGTAATGAATGAAGCGCTACAATGTTTTTAGCCCGCGGCTTCTGGCAAAGTTTGCTCAACTTCTGTCTTCTTCTGTCTTTTGTGAGTGAAATGAAAGGAGGCATATACTTTCTGCAGAGGATGAGAGTCTGTTGTACTTTTCGGTCGCAGCTCAATTTACACCCCACCACCACCACCACCCCCCAAAAAAGCCTGTGTAGAATTTGCATTTTCTCCCGGGGTACTACGATTCCCTATCACATTTTAAAAGCATGCACAGCAGGTTAATTGAGCAGTCATAATTGCCCCTAGGTGTAAATGGGTACCCTGCAATTGGCTGGCAACCAGTTCAGGCTGTACCCCGAACACAGCCTCCTTTTTGTCAGCCTCATGTTGGCGTGTCAGCGCAGAGCGTGGGACAGTTTTTATAACCGCCTTTCAAAACTCTCAAGGACACTTTAAGGCAGTTTTTATCACAATGATAAAACATTGATAGTCATTCATTTGTGTCGGCTAAAGGCATCAATAGACGACAAAAGCACACATGAAAACATGATTGTATATTGTTTTAACGAAAACAATTTCCCAATCGCTGTAATCCTCCATTTAGTGCAACTAAAGCTAGGACACAGCTAGCTAGCTAACGTTTAGAAATGAAGAAAAAAGGATGCCCATTTCAAGGTAAGATCAGAGCACTGTCATCAAATGGTGAGTAGTTTTATTTAGTATTTGAATGTTCTTGGTGGTGTACACTTCCTGGTTGAGTGAACACTGGCGCGTCTGGCTACCGCTTCGTGTCACATTTGTTATTTAGTGTTTTTTGTTGTTGTTGTTTTGACTTCAATATGGTGACGCGAGAGTGCCTGCCTTTACAGCAGGTCCTGTACGTATTTTGCTTTTCATCACTTTGCTGCTGTGAGATGTACATTTCATCACTGCGAGACTAATAAAGGCTAATCCATTCCAATCCAATCCAAATACAGAGCCGGCAGTGCAGGTATGTGCAACAATCTCCATGGTGGTTAGCACTATTAGCATTATTGTTATATAACTACTGTATTCATTTCGGATTTCAGCCGGATGACTCAGCTCTAGCATTCCTCTGAACCCTGAACAAGTGCTCGAAAACGGATGGATGAAGCTTTTCGAGTGCGGGATTGGCTTTGCAGTAGGCGCATATCAGGAGAGTATTCATGCAAATGTAATTTTGTATTGAAATGGGGAAGAATATTTTTTTCACCTCCCACTATCATTTCTAGCCTTTAAAGTGGTGGAGTCCAAAATTTGGCATAGGCTCTCTTTGCAGCAGGCTGTAAGTTTTGAGTGGCCACCCACATATTTTAATCATTAAAAAAAAAATAATAATAAACACAACAGGGAACTACGGGCTGTGCAGTCAAATTCAAATGTTTCTAAATAGATTGTTTTTTAACATGACATGATGTTACCCTTATTTTTTAAATCAATACAATGTAAACACATAACTTTGTTTCTATTTGCCTTTTTTCATTTAAAATTTCAAATGCACAATAATTACCTCCTTGCAATCTATCACCAAGTCGTAATTACAATGTTACTTACATGTAACTATACCATGACTGCATTTGAATTCCTAATAAATGACTATTGGAGCAACAATAACATGCACAAATATTTGCATCAATCCCAGTAAATGACAATTGATAGGGATATAAATCAACAAATATAGTCTGGGCCAAGATAATTGTACTGCAATAGCGAACCTGCTGAGATTTTTTTTTTTTTTTTGCGACGGTTGACAGACGGGATGACATTTACACAAACACAAACAGCTAAAAATATCCTGATGACATATGCTAATGAGACTGCAGTCTGATGTTTTGTTTTGTTTTGTTTTAATTCTCGGCGCTTATGCTGCTTTTCCTCTGTGGCTAAATTAGTTTCAACGGGTAGTCGACTGAATTCCTGAAATTGATTGAACGGCAACAAAACATTGCACACACAAAAACATGTCTCATCTGCATACACTTATATGCATAAATTTATTTTGGAACACTGGGATTGGAGGCCCCGCCTCTTATCCAAAATCATTCATTCAAAATCATATTCAGGAATTGAAAATATGACACGGAGCGCCATTCCCAAATTTGTTCCGGTTTTGGTTTTTCTTGCTGGGGTGCCGATAAAGTGCTGGCCAGACATCTGGCAATGTTTTTATTTCCCCCATCCATGAGGGGGCAGCATTTAACTTTTGTCCTTGTGAGCACTTTGTTACAGCCTCAGTTGTTGTTGAAGCGCTATATAAATCAATATGTATGTATTGAATTGTATTTTGTACAGCCGCCCCCATTTCAAGCTCAGATCCATTTAACTTAGGAATTAACTCCTTTTTTTGATGAAAGAAGAGAGTCTAAGGTTTCTAAGTAGCCCTAAAAGTCACTATTCAGTGGGTCCTGCAATTCGAGTGGCAAAGAAAACAAAACTGGCACTGAAGTGGACACATTAGTGCACAAATGGCAGTGAATGAGTTAAAATTCTCTCAACATGGTCTCTCAATCAATGGGTCTGGTAGACATCGTTAATTATTTGAACAGAGCGCGGCACCAAATGCAAGCGACAATTGCATAGTAACATACGTCGGCTTCCGTATCACTCGCCGGTTGCTGTGACAGGACCTGTAGCTCTTTTCTCGAGCGCAACCGTGCCTTGTCGCACGCGACACAGGTGTAAGCAAAGCGACTCTGACGGCCGGACGCTGTGGCAGCTCGCAAAGTCTTTGCGTGTGTTTTTGTGTATTCACATCGGTGACTTTAAGATTTTTCTTGTCAGGTTGACGCCTCGGGTGAGTTATTAAGTCGCCTCGGGCCACCCGAGGACTTTCCCTGTCTCCTCAGGCAGCGTCTGCGTTTGTCCAGCGTCTAGAAGCAGAGGCAATTGCGACTCTTCTTATTGTCTACTTGCAAATGGCCGAAAAAGAAAAAAATCGCAAAGGAGAAGAAAACAAAAGGGACAGAGGAATAAAGACACGTATGCAGTCTTCTCCGGAGATCTCTTTACTTCAAAAGTTTGTGTTTGTCCTTATCAGCGGGTGGCGGGGGGTCTAGTCTCTTTTACCCCGAGGTTACTTTAGAGTTTTCTTAGATTAGGATTGGTTTCCCCCCAGGCAAACTGCGATAAGTCTCCACTATCAGAATATTTCAGCTATGCACCCATCGTGTGCCTGACTGCTGCCGGCACCATAAAACCTCTTCTTCAAACATTCGCAGCGCAGCGACAGGTGAAAGGATTTCATGTATACACACAACGTTATGTGCCACTATTGGTAACTTGCACATTCGGAAGTTGTATTCAAGAGTGCACCTGTGGTATACTTTTTGTTTAATGGAGCTTCCAGGTTGCACCATCTCTATTTTGGGCTTAATGGGGTTGAATTATTAAATGGGACGTATCATGAAAATCGACTTTTTAATTGCTTGTATACAGACAGCGGGGATCTCTTGAGTGCCGAGGATGTTTATGATGTAGTGGTATCTTTGCACATGCATGATTCATTTGGAGTGTGGATGCATTGAGATGAACGTCTACCCTAGACAGGATTTTCCGAAATCACCATCAAAAAAGCATCCCATATGTTGTGTGTGCGTTTATACAGAGAAAGAGAGAGAGAGAGAGAGAGAGAGAGAGAGAGAGAGAGAGAGAGAGAGAGAGAGAGAGAGAGAGAGAGAGAGAGAGAGAGAGAGAGAGAGAGAGAGAGAGAGAGAGAGAGAGAGAGAGAGACAGCGAGAGAAAGACAGACAGACACAAAGAGAGCGAGAGAGAGAGAGAGAGAGAGAGAGAGAGAGAGAGAGAGAGAGAGAGAGAGAGAGAGAGAGAGAGAGAGAGAGAGAGAGAGAGAGAGAGAGAGAGAGAGAGAGAGAGAGAGAGAGAGAGAGAGAGAGAGAGAGAGAGAGAGAGAGAGAGAGAGAGAGAGAGAGAGAGAGAGAGAGAGAGAGAGAGAGAGAGAGAGAGAGAGAGAGAGAGAGAGAGAGAGAGAGAGAGAGAGAGAGAGAGAGAGAGAGAGAGAGAGAGAGAGAGAGAGAGAGAGAGAGAGAGAGAGAGAGAGAGAGAGAGAGAGAGAGAGAGAGAGAGAGAGAGAGAGAGAGAGAGAGAGAGAGAGAGAGAGAGAGAGAGAGAGAGAGAGAGAGAGAGAGAGAGAGAGAGAGAGAGAGAGAGAGAGAGAGAGAGAGAGAGAGAGAGAGAGAGAGAGAGAGAGAGAGAGAGAGAGAGAGAGAGAGAGACAGAGAGAGAGACGGACAGATACAGAGAGAGAGAGACGGAGAGAGACAGAGAGAGAGAGAGAGAGAGAGAGAGAGAGAGAGAGAGAGAGAGAGAGAGAGAGAGAGAGAGAGAGAGCGACAAAAAGACAAAGCAAGAGAGAGAGACAGACAGAGAAAGAAAGACAGAGACAGAGAAAGACAGAGACAGAGAGAGACAGAGAGAGAGAGAGAGAGAGAGAGAGAGAGAGAGAGAGAGAGAGAGAGAGAGAGAGAGAGAGAGAGAGAGAGAGAGAGAGAGAGAGAGGAGAGAGAGAGAGAGAGAGAGAGAGAGAGAGAGAGAGAGAGAGAGAGAGAGAGAGAGAGAGAGAGAGAGAGAGAGAGAGAGAGAGAGAGAGAGAGAGAGAGAGAGAGAGAGAGAGA
The DNA here is from genome assembly GCF_051943395.1 of Hippocampus bargibanti. Taxonomy (NCBI): domain Eukaryota; kingdom Metazoa; phylum Chordata; class Actinopteri; order Syngnathiformes; family Syngnathidae; genus Hippocampus; species Hippocampus bargibanti. The sequence goes on from NC_142749.1 coordinate 12,450,622, forward strand.
GAGAGAGAGAGAGAGAGAGAGAGAGAGAGAGAGAGAGAGAGAGAGAGAGAGAGAGAGAGAGAGAGAGAGAGAGAGAGAGAGAGAGAGAGAGAGAGAGAGAGAGAGAGAGAGAGAGAGAGAGAGAGAGAGAGAGAGAGAGAGAGAGAGAGAGAGAGAGAGAGAGAGAGAGAGAGAGAGAGAGAGAGAGAGAGAGAGAGAGAGAGAGAGAGAGAGAGAGAGAGAGAGAGAGAGAGAGAGAGAGAGAGAGAGAGAGAGAGAGAGACAGAGAGAGAGAGAGAGGAGAGAGAGAGAGAGAGAGAGAGAGAGAGAGAGAGAGAGAGAGAGAGAGAGAGAGAGAGAGAGAGAGAGAGAGAGAGACAGAGAGAGAGAGAGAGAGAGAGAGAGAGAGAGAGACGGACAGATACAGAGAGAGAGAGAGAGAGAGAGAGAGAGAGAGAGAGAGAGAGAGAGAGAGAGAGAGAGAGAGAGAGAGAGCGACAGAAAGACAAAGCAAGAGAGAGAGACAGACAGAGAAAGAAAGACAGAGAGAGACAGAGAAAGAGAAATGTTTATTTTTTATATGAAGTAGGAATTTAGACTCCATTGCAAATATTGTGGCCTTTCTATCTCAAACCTTTTGTCTTCCGTCATCACTTCCAGCCATGCTAATTTGTAAGAGGCTGCCTCCAAGGTGATGGAGTCCATTCCTTTAGCATTGGAGAGGGAAACAGTATTTCATTTCCTCCCCCTCACGTTATCCCCCCACCCCACCTTCAATTTCAGGGCATGATGACGAACAGAGGGGGCCGCAAAACCTCGGAGTAACGCATCTTGTCAGATTTTCCTCCTTCTGTCATAACGCTTTTAAAATGGAAATGCGGAACAACTGGAGACAAAAGCATCCATTTCTTTGGGTCTATTCATTTACTGCACTGCCCTCTGAGGGTGAAAGGATGGAGTAAAAAGGTGAGAAGAGGGACACAAAGAAATGCGTCGGCAACAAATTGCGTCGGTGAGTCGTAGCGGCGCGACACGGTGCTGGTATTTAATCAAGAATGAACACAAGCTGTTTGTTTTCTTGCGGCTTAATGACTCTGCACAATTATGCTCCTTGCTCACAAATGTAAATACATGGATTTCTGGCAAAATACAGATCAGCCAGTCAGCGTCCCACGTGCAAATATGGCAGTGGGGGGAGGCGGCGTCATGGTTGAGGTCTGGTTCGTTCATTCGTTCGTTCGTTCATTCGAATCAGTTTCCTCAGTGGAAATAAAAATCCATCCGTTCATTTTCGATAGCTCCTTTGTCTGATTTAAGGCTGGAGGAGACCCAAATAAAGCATGGAGGGAGGTTGCGATATCAACTGCGGGAAACAATAATATAAATTTAACTGGGCAGACAGGATTGATGGTATCTATTTATTTATTTATTTATTTATTTATTTATATTTATGTATTTATTTATTCATGTATGTATTTATTTATTTATGTATTTATGTATGTATTTATCTATGTATTTATTTTTATTTTTTTTTTATTTTATTTTTTTTATTTTTTTTTTTTATTGCATATCATAGAATTATAACATGAGTCCACCAAACTTTCTGAGTAGTCTTCTTTTTTATTTTTATTTTTTACATAAATCCCCAATGTTGGAACTGACTTCACGTGTTTTACGAGAATCAGGTGACACGAAATGACATGACGGGCCTGTACTAATGGTGGCAAACGCCCACGTCGGGAAGGTTTTGACCACTGTGGCTCTCCTGCTCGCCTCTTTGGGCGGTTGAAATCTGCTTGCCTCCCTGGACACTCTGACAGGCAGATGTTTGGGGCTGCGAGGTGAGAAGGTGACTCCGCCGAGAGTCATCTCCTCAGTAATTGGCTGTCACACACAGCTTCCCAAAGTTGGCAAATCGGATTGGCACCCGTGAGGGTGTATATGTGTGTGTGTGGATGTTCGGAAGGGGAGGCCACGGATAATATGGCAGGGTGAAGGCTTTAACGGAAGGTGCAAGAGCGTGCACTTAACTTCTTTCTCACATTACGCAGGCCTTCAGTCGCTCACCCACCTACTCGTCTGTGTTGCCCAGTCACACTCTGAGGTGCTACACCAACCTGTATATATATATATATATATATATATATATATATATATATATATATACAGTCTCGTTATATCGATATCGGATTACGATAGTCCCGGTTATATCGATACTATTTCTATGCACGGAGTTACATGCAAACAATATATCGGTGCCAGATTCCCTTGAATATCGTAACGAGACTTTACTGTATATATATATATATATATATATATATATATATATATATATATATACAGGTAACAGTTACAACTGGGTTGCGTTCCTCCAAAACGGTGGCGTAGGATTATAAATAAATAAATAGATGATCTGGCAGTGATGGTCGTAAGTACGCGTGGTCATAACTCGTGTCGGTCGTAACTCGGATGTTACCTGCATATACAGTACATACAGCTCCAAAACATGTTTCCTTGGCCCTATTTTTCTCTCCTTAAAATGTATATACTATTCAGTAGGAATATTTCTTAATGATGAAGTTATACAAATTGAGCATGCATCCTGCTGAGCTTCTCCCTCCATCAAATTCACTATAGAGATCATCACAGTCACAGAGCGGGCTTTTATAACTGGCCTCTTATTTGTCCCCCATAGAGTTGTATTGTGTTCCAAAGGCCACAGAAAGAACATATATATTTATTTTTGCTGGTGGGGGGGCTGAAAGAAAAAAAGTCAACTTTTGTATGGTTGGATTCAAAGAAGCAAAATGAAGAAGCGCGAAAACACCACAGGAGACAGCAGTCAACTGTGTCCGTGTTGAGTCCTGTGGCCTCAGGCGCTTTTCCAAGCATGCGTGGTGCCCGACGGGCAGTGGGAGCAGCGTTCAAAAGCAGGATAACCTGCAAAAGTGACGTTTTGTGCCGTGCCCCGGGTGGCCCATACAGTGTGCTTACAAAAGCTTAACGTTTCAAGACCCCCCAAAATCTATTTTGGGGTGCTCTGCTGTGAGAGTGTCTCAAGGGAGTGCTCAAAACAAGGGCAGGTTACATATCTACTCATTCACTGCCAGTCGACGTGCACAAATGTTTCAGATCCAGTGCCAGGGTTTTTATCATTTTCACTCAAATTGCAGGACCCACAGATTATTGACTTTTAGGACTACATAAACATTCAATGCAGAGTAAGAAACCTTAAACTCTCTTTTTTCGTTTGAAAAAAATGTTAATTCCCAAGTTATATGGGTCTGGAATTATATGAGCTTGAAATGGGGGTAACTGTACAAAAGGCAAATACTACACCCTCGTGGGAGGGAAAAACATTGCCAGAGGTCTGACCAGCGCTCTATCGACATCGGATCGTATTTGAGTCAGCATGGTTCACATTACTGGCGGTGTAGATTGTTGTTCTGTTTGGGGCAAATCGTTGCTTGGAAACACGAACTATGAGACAGTTTTAACTCATTGATTGCCAGATGACGTGCAAAAATGTGTCCACTCCAGTGCCAGGGTTTTTGTCATTCTCACACAAATTGCAGTACCCGCAGTATATGGAGTTTTAGGACTACATAAGCATTTGATTCAGCGTAAGAAACCTTATACTCTCTTCTTAACAAACAAACAAAAAAAGAGTTAATTCCTAAGTCATATGGGTCTGGAGTTTTCTGAGCTTGAAATGGGGGCGGCTGTACAAAATAGAATACATACATCTGGATTTATATAGCGCTTTAACAACAGGTGAAGCTGTAACAAAGCATGAACATGGACAAAAGGCAAATGCTGCCCTCCATGGAAGTGAAAAAACATTGCTAGAGGTCTGACCAACGCTTTATCGGCACCCCCCCCCCCCTGCAAGAAAACCCAGAACAAACTCAGGAATGACGCACAACGTCATGCTTTTCAATTCCCGAATGAATTTGGGAATGGCAGTGAAAGAGTTAACAGACCTTAACTGGATAAATATATTACATGCCGGGACAGATATTAGATTTTGGGCCATTTCCTTTTAGATTCGAAAGTCTCTATTTGTGTTTGTTGATACGGGGATGATCTTTCAAATCACCATCCAATCACATAGTCCTCAGTCAAATAGATGAGACAACGAGGCACACCCGGATGAGACACAAGGGCGAGCAGGGAGCTGATTGATTCACAAAACAGAGGCTGACAAGAACAACTGGGGAGACAAACAACACACGTCTCTTCTGATTGTGATCGGGGTGTCTCACAAATAAGCCTGAGGTCAAATGCCTACCGCTCGTCACCTGTCCAAAAGATATTCTAAATTCCACGCAAGCATATCGATGCAATGCGCTCACTCGAGTATGATGTATTCTTTAGTTTGTGCGGTACATTTAGGTGAAGCGTGGCAGCGGAGCATGACTGCATGAAGGCGCTAGAGTGGAACCCCTCAGCTCACAAGTAACAATGCTCGAAGGGATTGTACCTCTGTCAGAAAGGCCTGTTTTAAAAAAAGTTTTTTTTCTCGACAACCTCGACAATAGATCTTAGTCCTCCACGCTTGTTTTTTTGTGGAGGTTAGGGGTGCCCAAAAGCAGGGCGGACAGACCAGGATTTTTTTTCCTCTGTAGGGGAGACTGAGTTTTAATGATGCAAAATGCAATTTCATATCCAAAGGAGATACAAGCTCTCGAGAGGCTGTGTAGTAATTTTATGGGAGTGAGGCAGAAGATCAGAGGTGATGCAAACCCCCCCCCCCCCCCTTGTGTTTACGTTTGAACGATCGCATATCGCGAAAACACGATTGTATCCGTAACAAAGACAGCCCAGTGTTTATTCAAACCGCAAAGCACGATCCCTTCTTTGTAAAACCCGCCAAGCGTATCAACTTGCTACCCAACAAACGAATACAAGAATAAAACGTTTCCTACTGACTAAATCCTCCCCGAATCAGACAGAAGAGAAACCTTTCAGTCGACTTTGGGGAAAGTGCAAGTTTTTTCCTGACCAAAGTTCCCGGGAATTGGTGAAGAAAAGCAACGGGAAACGTGACAAGCAAGAATAAAATCAACATCTTCGCTCGTCAGCTACAAACTGTGCAAGTGGAAAAGAGACGAGACCGGAGAAGACACCGGCGTTTGATCTGAGTCAGACTCTCGAATCCATGGAAGCCGCACCATCCGCAGAGCCAAGTGGCTGCAGGTGTGCGTTGAATTCCATAATTCATTTTATGAATTATGTTCTTTAGTTCAAGGTATGTCAGTCAACATGTATGCGTATCTTCCCGGAAATAAAATCCCTTGATAGCTTCAACCCTGCAAAGGATTCCTTGTCTGAATATATTATAGGGATAGAAAGGTGTTTCGATTGACTACAACATAAGGTTATTTATATACAAGCCAGTAAATCAGCCTAAAAATGTTTACTATGTGGTTACCAACTAAAGAAGCTAAGCTAACAAATACTCCTAACGAGTTGTTCTGGGAGGGGGAACATATACCAGTAGATTGGAGATTATCTATTTCAATCAAACTGTGTTTTGTCCACACTGTGTTTTGGTAATTTTTCCATCAGAACCACCTAAACTTTAACATCTTTGCCTCCTTGACATTGGCAAACAATATGTGGCATTTGTTTGAGTGAGTGAATATGTGATTTAGCAAAAAGTAAGCTAGTCGAGACAGATGATGGAGACAATTTAACTCGAGTTAACTTTATTGAGGTGTCGGGTTTTCTTGCGAGGGGGTGCCAGTAAAGGCAATGTCTTTCGCTCCTACGAGTGGGCAGTATTTGTTTTTTGTACAGCCGCCCCCATTTCAAGCTGAAAGAAGAGAGCCTAAGGTTGCATTGAATATACAGTAAAGTCTCGTTATATCGATATCGGATATATCGATAGTCCCGGTTATATCGATACTATTTCTATGCACGCACGGAGATAATTACATGCAAACAGGGTCGGATATATCGATAGTCCCGGTTATATCGATATTTTTTCGGACTCCCTTGAATATCGATATAACGAGACTTTACTGTATATAGTCCTAAAACTCAATATTCTGTGGGTCCTGCAATTTGAGTGAAAATGACAAAAACCCTGACACTGGAGTGGACTCGTTTTTCTACATCGTCTGGCAGTGAATGAATTAATGTGAGCAGAGATTATCAACGGGGATAATCGGATTCTTTGGTCTACCCTCATCACTCCCTAAAAGGACATCCGACCTTCAGGATTGTCATATCACAATGAAGACAATGTCGCAGTTGGTATGATGAATGGACTGCAGCGAAAACTGTTTTCATAAACCAACAATTGACAAATATCATTTGACTAAAAATGTCAAGTACTTTTTGTTTGGGGTGTTTGTTGCCTTTTAAAAGGGAAGTCACGTTTGCTACCATGCATCCAGTGCTACCAGTGGTGAAGATGTAAGAAAACAGACTCATTTTGTGGCGTACGTGGCCCTGATCGGTGTTACAAGGTTTCCCTTCCGCAGTGTTGAAACCGATGGATGACTGACATTGACAACAAGATTGACGGGTACGCAGAGTGAAAAGTTTGCTGGATAAAGCTCACCTCGGTTGCCGTGTCGGTAGCCATCAGAGTGGAATCCTCGCAGTCCTTCATTATGAAGACATCACTTGTCCCTTCGCCTCATGTCAGGAGAGCCTTTGGTAAGAACACTGATTATTTTTTGCCATTACAGCAACCACTGGTCGTGAAGCAATTTTGGTCACGCACAGAATTTTAAAAATCATCGGCAAGACTTTCTCCTATGTTATAGATTGAGGTTTCAAAAAAATGATGCGTGGCTAAAGGACAAGCGGAACAAGGGCAAACGTCCACCATCAATCTACATGTGGCAGAGATGAAGTCGCCGCAAAGCAAAGTTCAAGTGGGAAACAATTAATACCACGCGAAAATTATATAACACTACATGAACAGCTGTGCCTCCTCCCGCAACCACCATTCACTAAAATCGACCTCTCCTCAAGCAGTTATTAGCTCTAATAGCCACGATACTCAATGTCAATCAATACAACCCAAGATAGCAATTGCTGCTTTTATTGTTTTGGATGAGGCATTTTTAGACGCCAGTTAAACACATCTCAGTTTCATATCCTTCTTGAAAAGGATGAGGAGATTTGTTCATCTCCGTGTGGACCACAGAGTGGGGGAGCTCTGTTTCAATACCAGGCCTGCGTATGCTAACAAGACACACTGGGGGCCTGGTCCAATTCTTTTTGGTATCCGTCCAGTATTTGGCTGGGGAAGGGCTGTCTATGAGAAGAAACAGCTGTTAGACCTTTGTTTTGTCCGTGTTCAGTGCGACTCCCTTTTTGCTGGGAAATGTTAACATTTTGGACTGAGAGTGACGACCAATACGCCTGGCATATTATACACAAAAGAACAGCTTTGGAGGACACACCTGAATAAATTAGCTGTAAAATGTTCAAAATGCAGATTTGGGTATTGGCACCAGTGACATTTTCATCAAACCTCCAATCCGGGTTACAATTTGGAGTTAGGACAAAAATAATTCCGACTTTAAAGTCCCTGTGAAGTGAAAATACATGGCTGCTCGACGGATGGGAAGCGGGCTCGTCTGCAGTGTCGACGCTTTGTGTGTCATTCTATGGGTCAACATTAAGAAAACACGATGAGAAAAATCAACTTTTTGCCGGAAATATACTGGAATAGGTTCTACCTCACCAGTAAGCAACCATATATGTCCATGTTAAGCGCTTTGTTACAGCTTCAGCTGTTGTTAAAGCGCTATATAAAGCAATATGTATTGTATTGTATATATGACGCGAGTATTTTTTTTAAAGACAGGGTAACAAAAATAGAAATAAAATCATAAAACAATTCCTTGAATAAAGCTCTGATGCTCGAACTGTTTCTATTTATTCATTTAAAGTCAAAAATGTTATTCCCCTCCTGGTCATACAAAGAAGCATCTCAGGCTGCTGTAATGAGGAAACCAAATACAATGTGTCTCAACCACTTGGGGTTTGCGGGGGGGTATCGTAGTTGCTGGAGCTCCCTGTTGATGCCAAACTTCATGAATTTGTTTTCCACGCATGTCCAACTTTTTTTTTTAATCATGAACATGGAAGCAGAAAAAAACATGCATAGAGGAGCAGCTTCTGTGGACAGAATTTTGCGGAGAAAAGCCTGCTACCTTTGTGAGCCTCATTGTATAAGGATGTGGGTGAACTGTGCATGTGTGTGTGTTGACAGCAGAGACATATTACCATATTCCGCAGAGCGTTCCGACTGAATATCATTAAGCGCCAGGTGACAGCAAAAATGCAACATCACAATGGTTCTTGGTTCTGGATTGTACTACCAAAATGAATAAAAGGGGGAAAACTATGTTTTGTAATCAATCAGAGCATCTTTTGGATAAAGGTGATCAAAACGATTTTAATATTGAGGGTGCGCAAGCCTGGGTATTTGGATGTGTAATTCAAGGTCAAATAGATTACCATGCTGGAAGAAGGAAATGGTGGCCATGTGTAAAAGCGGAATATTTAAACAGCATATATAACAGACAATCTTGAAGTAACCGCCTTGACTCTTTAATTGATCTTTCATCCGAAGTGAAATAAAAACTGCACCTGCGAGAAAAACAAACCTTGCGAGAGCTGCGCAAGCAACCGTGATGCAAATGACACCGGAGAGTATCGCCCATGTGGTTTGAAGGCTGTGAAGAGTCTGTTGGATTGGGCGAAAAGCGTCTGTGCTTTGAGGTAAACACTCTCACGCAACATTTGGTGGTTTGAAATGATTATTGAGCCTGATTTGAACTCAGATCATTCAAAAAGCTGTGATTTAGACTGACGTCTCCGGATAAGTTGTGTCCATGATTTGTAAAATGGATTCAAATGACTTCTACTGAGCGTATTTTACAAAGATTCCACCGCATATAGCTATATTTTACGTTTTAAGACTCGTGCTGAATATTCCGGAAGTCTTGTTTTTGAGTTGGTGACGAGTCCGTACGTGACGTCACTGAAGGAACGCCCCTGACCGAGAAAGGACATACCTTGCATCACCTCAATGCATTTTGCGCTACTTTGTTTGGTCTGAAAACTTCGTGTTGATCCGTGTTGATGGCGAAATTAGAAGGAAAACACATAAATATCGCAATGGTGAATCGTTGTATGTTACACCAAGACAAATCTGTGATATTCGCTTACAAAAATTCCAAGCTGAAAAATAAACCCCTTTCCAACGGAGCTCTGGCGCCATCTTCTGCATTTTCTGTGATGCTACACATCAGTCTTGATCCATCACGTCATGCTCGTTTAGTCTGAAAACGCCATGTTGCACCAAAAAGAGCCAGAAGAGGTCGACCAAGCTCCATATAAGGAATTTATAAGCCTGTAGAAACGGGCTGATTAATTCCTCACAGGAGCTCGGTCGCCATTTTCTGCCTCTTTTTTGGTGATCCCTTTCCCCCAATGTTGCCACAAAATGGCACGGAATAAATTAAAAAAAAACTTTAATCGATTGCAAACGTATGCTTTCCTCTTCAGAACTATTTGAATCATATTCATAACTGATGTGTAACAAGAAAGCATATTCTCAGAATCTGAAGCCATTGTTTTGATTCTCCAGCAATGCAAGACGGCTTGGCGTGATGTCACGAACTGGGGGCGTGGCTTTCTGAAAATGCCCAATTCGCAGCTCAAGTTTTTGCAGATTTTGGACACTTCAAGTCATTTTTATTGGTGTTTTGCATTTGAATAAAAATATCATACTTTGTGTTTTGGGTATTTTAGATGCTATAAAACGTAAAACTGATTTCAATTAGGAAAAAAAAAGTGACGTCAGTTGTCCTTCAATGAAAAATATACATATGCGAGAAGATCGATGCAGTCAAACGTCTTGATACACTGCTTATGCCGAGCTGCGATATATAATAAAAGAGTCGAGACTCAACTGCTCAGATAATTGCTCTCTCACTAGTGTGCAGACCATTTTGACACAGGCTACTTTTTGGGGGGAAAATATATTATAAATATATAATGTGTGTGAAAAGCAATCCGCACCACGGGGCTGTGCAAAGAAAACTGTTTTTGATTTAAATGGTTAACCAGGCTTGAGATGTAGATGGACGCCTTTTTGGGAATTTCAGTGGGTATGTCAATGGACTGTGGTTTGTTTGGAACATTTTGGGTGAGTAATACTTTTGATTAAACACATTGAGATGATTTTCCTAAATACTTCAGACCTAATTTGTGGGACGACGGACGCCATTCTATATTCTAGTTCAACTTATTCCACGAGAAAGTTGCTCAGTACTGATGCACGGTCACGTCAGAAGTAAAGACTTCCCTGAACCGTTACCCACAAAATTGGAAGCATCAAACTGCGGAAATAATCGTTGAAAAGATGTTATTCCCAAGAATTTCGTCATGATATTGTATGCTTATGTGTAGCAGGGCTTAGGCGAATGTCGCAGGAGTCATGCCGCTCGGCCTTTGCCATAGGACAAAAAACATGTCGAATCAAGTGTGGTTGCATGAACTTGCAGCAGAGTGGAGAACGGTCACGGTTAGCGTTCGCTTCAAACTGGTCTTCGTGGGAAAAAGTGGTGGTTGGGGAACAGGATTCTCATGGGCCAAGTAGTGTAAAGCTTTTGCTTTCACTTCTTTGATTCTTCTTTGTCAGCTACTTCAAAGACCCCCGATATGTTCTGCTTTTGCAACATGTTCTACTATTTGCACTACGCCGAATCGAGTGGTGGAAGGCCACGCAAGAGGACAGTCATGGAAAGCAAGGTGCAAAGAGAAATATTAGGGGAAAAAAAGCTGCAGTGGGAGTTTAAGCCATTTGAACGTCAGCCTTGGTACCCGTTCAACAGTTCGATGTTATAAAACACCATTAAAAATAAATAAACAAATTAAATTACTGTATTTTCCAGTGTATAAGGCGCACCCAAAAGCCTTAATTTTCTTCAAAAGATGACGCTTGCACCTTATACGCCGGTGCGCCTGATATGTGAAGTAATATTGAGTCACAACAGGTCTACTGTCAACAGCCATTGACTCCATTTCCCCCCATAGAATTAGTCCGTGGTGCATGCTGGGATATAGAAACTGTAATACCAACCTCTATTGTAGCACCTTATACTGCTGTGTATCTTATACATGGAAACTTTTTAAACTCATTCACTGCCATTCACGAATTTATTCGGGAATTGAAAATATGACATTGAGCGCAATTCCCGAATGTGTTTGGATTTTCTTTTTTCTTATTTGGGTGCCTTTATAGCGCTGGACAAAGCCTCTGAATTGTTTTCCCTTCCACAAGGGGGCATCAATTCCCTTGTTTCCATGTTAGCGCTTTCTTCCAGCTTTAGCTGTTGCATTGTATTTTGGACAGCCGCCCTCTTTTTCAAGCTCATATAACTCCAGAAACATATATTTTAGGAATTAATTCTTTTTTTTTATGATGGAAGAGAGTCGAAGGCTTATTACGCTGCATTGAAAGTTTGTGTAGTCCTTAAAGTCAATATTCTGTGGGTCGTGCAATTTGAGTGAAAATGACAAAAATCCTGGCACTGGAGTGGACACATTTTTGCACATCTGGCAGTGAATGGGTTAAACATGTCATTCATTGAATGGTCCGGTCGCCTTATACACCTGAAAATTCAATAAATTTGATTTATTTAAAGCAATGATTTGACGTATCAGTCGACACATGTTTCCGACTAGTCCAAGATGTGACTCCACTCACATCTAATGTATAGCGTCGCGTGAAATGAAAGGAGCGATGCGATGATTTCTCGGACAAAGTAGTGCAATTACAGAAGGTCATAGCAGAGTGAACTGTACTTAAATGAGCCTTCGTATGGACATTACATAAGATCACATGTCAATGTGAGAAAATCCTCATTATAGCCTCGAACAATAACGCTGGCAGCTCTCTAATTGCCAATTACCTCTTGGTCACCACTGCTACCTCTCCATCGCACGTGGCCTTCTTCGCTTGTGGCTATTCCCCCGCGGGGGTTACAAAGTGCGCGCTTTAACGCGGCACTCCCTTGCTCGATTCTCTCATGTGTGCAAACCAAAGCGCTTTTTAATTTGTAGCAGGCCTTTTGAAAAGCTCTGCGACGGCCGGAGACATGACTACAAACTAAACGGCTATCATTTGGTGTCGCCGCAGGATTGTCTGAGCTCCCGGATGCTTCCGCATGCCGCACGACTCCTTCTAAATCATCACGCAACCCCGCATCTCTGCCACCAACTACGCACGGCAACACAGTTAGCTGCTAAATTACAGAAAGTAAATGTGACAGGGCAGCTCATCTAACTGTAAACACATTTGCTCCTAATGCTGATATACAAATGGCCTTTAGGCGATACATAATGGGAATAGGTGGGGTGGAGACGAGTTTCTCGATAGCTTAAGATGGCGACGGAATGGGTCGGGCGGTAGCAGAAACTGCTGCGTTCAAAAACAAAGACGGATAAACCCGGTCACATCGTAAAGAAGACCGATTCGCAGTCACTGTGCCACAAGCTATACAACGCCATTGAATGGCTCCATAATTATTATTTATTGATGAGAAATTATACATATTTCATTTCTCAGCCTCACGCGTGCGGCGGGTTGATGCACATTGTGAGCCGCAGCCCATTCAATAGAACTTTAAAGAAGAGTCAACAATGGCCAACCAATGGAGGCCGCCACGGTTATTCCCTCAAACGATTATGTGGAAGTGATTTGAGGAGCTCTGTTTGGAAAAAGAAGTTGTGTTTTGCCACCGTCTTTATGGTATCAACAAATAAGAAGTCCAAGATGCCGCCCAAATTGGCAGCCGTCAGCAAGTGATGTCACTAGCCTTGCTACTTTTGTTGATTTTGTGCTATTTTTGTGTTTTCTTTTGTCACTTGGAGTTGTTGGCGTTGTGTGGAAAGGATACGCATTGTTTTTAGCATTTTTGGCTATGACATTCATCAAGGAGGAGACTGTGCAGAGTAGTTGCGCCTTTTAGACAGCACCTATATGCTAGCACTGTTTGTGATTTGGGAGGAATGCCGGTGCCATTTGACTGTCATCACTGGACAGCTCTGGGGTGATTGTGTTTTTTTCATGGCTTGAGGAGCCCGTGCTGAGAAGAAAGGAGCGTCAGCGCAGAGCATCAATGCGTATGAGGAACTGTCGCGGCTTGGAAATGAAGCGGATTCACGTAGGACAGCAGATGTGAGTGTTTGCTTTGAACATTTAACTTGTAGCAGACATGCACATTTCCTCCCTGACCTCTCTGATCCACTGGTGTAAAGGACACTTTGATCCTCTCCTTTTACATCTAGAACTGTTTCATACAACAGAGGGTGCAAAAAGTGCTTACGATTGAATGACTGTCTGTGTCTTTTGTGTTGTGTCACATTCTTTGTTATTTAGTTTTGTTGTTGTTTTGACTTCAAGATGGCGCCGCGAGAGTGGCTGCCTTTCCAGCAGCTCCTGTCTTTTGTTGTTCTTCTTTCTTTCTTTTCCTCGTACTTTTATCACTGCGATGAAATGTACATTTCTCCACCGTGTGACTAATAAAGGTGTATCCAATAAATAAATACAAATACCATTGTAATGTCCACTGGATAATAATTGTCAAAGTATATTCCGATTATTTTACTTATTTGTATGTTTCCTCGCAGCGTTTCAAGTGGAAAAAGAAGCAGTAATAACTCTTGTCCAGTGTATCACAGGGTAATTCAGGAATATCTTAAGGAGCGGCCATAACAAGCAGCATAACGCAACGTGCAGCGTTTCCCTTTTAAGTAGGCCGTTAACTATTTCCGAGCAGTTCTTCAAACGTCTCTGCGAAAGACAAGAGTGGGTCGAGGGCAAGACGGTGGGAGGTGAGACTGACGGTAAGAGTAAAACCAGGGGAGGTGGAGGATTAAAGCTGACAGGGGAAAAGGCAGTTATGTCACGAAAGGGTTCTTAGCACTGCAGGGGCAAAGAGTAAATAATGTGTCTGTTTTAATTTCTCCATGCCTTTTCCCTTCTTAATTTTTTTCATCCAAGATGGCAAAGGTTAAAAAGGATGAGCGCTTTTATAGCCAACACACTCTTTTCTATTGCATCACCCGCATTCACCGCAAGCCTGAGTGGACATGGTGGCAAATATCAAACACACTAATGGCAAGGTTTCGAAACCTAATATTTGCACGCTGTCGGGATAATGCTGAAAAAGCTGAGAGTTGGCTTCTGTGATTAACCGTTGGTGCAAATTGAATCTACCAAAAAGGAAAAAAATTATACACATTGGTGAGCCGTCAGGGCCTGCAAGCCCTTCTCTGCTGGCCTAAAAATATCAGAATCACAGACTTTTGTGAATTCTATTTTGTCCATTAATTATTATGAAATAATTCCAAATTGTCTATCAGCTGACTTTCATTGCTTTTCCCCTGTTGTGCAGCTTCCAGATGTGTGTTTTAACATTTAAGCATTTAACCAATCACATTTCAGCCATCATTTGTGACCATCGTCAGAAATCTAGCGAAAAGCACATACTGGCAGAGCTAGCACACTATCTGTAGCGAGCTGCATAAGCAAATATATTGTTGTGTTGATTTAATAGTGGTTTTGCCAACCCACAATGGCTGAAAGTGGAGAAGACATGTATTTGGTTGCAGATATACGATCAAAGCCATTTTCAAGACTGACTTTTCAAGAATAGATGGACATCATTAAGGTTGGACAGCTACAAAGCTTGCAAAAATAGCAAATAATATTGCTATTCTATGAGATTATCATAAATACACGCGTTCATAGTAAACATTCGAACAGTTTAATGACCAGCAGCACCCTCTAGTGGACGTGTAGTAATATCGCACCACACTTGCAGCTGATAGATTAAAACGTAGCACTACTGAAGGTCGAGGAGTGACATGACCGGCCCGCCACTGTGTATATACATAAGAACATATTTACATACACCAAGAAGAGTTAAAGTTTTGAAGTGTCAAGCTAAAATGGCACACAACAACAGATGTCATCCACGGTAACGCACGACGCTGTCCGCTAATGTTCTCTTCTGTTTGTTAATTTGATCATTTTGGTGCTCTCCACCAAACATCTGGCAGTATCGATCAGAGTTTAGAGGCCATAAGGGATCACAGCGCTGCCGGGCACGCCTGCAGTAACACTACCAGTGGAATAAATCCATGAAATGGACACGTTTTTTTAACTCCTGCACAAATCAGCCTTCCATCTCGATGTATACACACACATGCAAGCGCAAGGTGGAAAACACACACCTTTGACATATCTGGTATGAATAACAAGCTCTCCCGAGAACTGTATTGCATGCTTGAGAAATGCCGGGGCCCAGTTTTGTGTTTAACCCGCAGCTTGTTATGAAAGCAGAGGTTGTTGATGAACAAGACGGCGTCAAATGAACCGCAAACAAGCGGCAAAAATAAATAAATAAAGACAGAATGGACATCAGATATTCCGAGCTCGTCGCGCACCCGCTCAGACGCAATGGTCTCTAATTTAGATATGCAAATGCTGGCGCGGTTTCGGCCTCTGCAACCGGCGGACGACAATAATTGGCAGTGGATAATGGAGACGTGTTCAAAAGCAGCGTCGATATCTACGCCGTGGATTTAATTTGCGACTCCTGTTCACGTTCTATTAATTGTGGCATTCAGCGTGGGTCTTGTTGATGCTTGTTGTCCTTTGGTTGTTTGTTCGGACCAATTAGGGCTGATCCCCCCCCCCCTGGGTGGGTGGGCGTGGGGGGTTGTGTTGGTCAGCGGACTCTTCAGATGTCTGCTTAATCTATTGATTGCTTTCATCCCGTTTGCCATTGCATGCGTGTGCTTGTGTATGACAGCATGTTTGCTGAAAACAGATGGGGGCGGGTGTTTGTGTATGTGTTGCAAAGGAGTCGATCTCATTTGCGCTGGTGCGCTCACCCACATGAACGGAGGAGGGAGGGCATCCCGCATTTGCGGTTGTTTGCCTCCACATTTCCCAGCTCCATCTTGCCTGGCTGCTTCGCCACATATGCTCATCGCGCTGTGTCATTATCCTTCTCCGTCTCATTTGTCTCACCCCACATCTTCTTTTGCCTCGCAGCTTTTGCATTCCAGCCCTCTGTCAATGTCTTTCACTTTCCGCCCATTCACCTTCCCCCCCTACCCCCCATCCGCAGCCGTTTTCTATTATTCTGCCTATTTTTATTCCACGATCACTCATTCCCAAATCTATTCTCATCGCTTATTCACTCATCTACGAAGGTCTGAGTTGAAATTTCCCCTTTTTCAGTCCATTCATTTTCTTTTGGAATCCTGCCCCGCCGAGAAGCTAAACCGCGGAAGACAAAGGTAATCATTGCGGACAAAATGAGGATGTGACTTTGTGCATGGCGGATTTTCTATGTTGATTGGATAGAAGCGGCAGAGTCCCCAAAGGTGCTGCAGAAACAAACGCAGATGTAGGAGCGAGGTGGTAGAGTGGCGAGTGCTTTATAGAGTTTGCATATTCACTCCATGCCCAAGGGATTTGTGTTGTTTCTAGTGCGACTCGAAACTATGGTCCATTCAGTTTTTGCTGTGTTTTTTTTTCGTTTGTTTTCGTAGGTTCACTGGTGACCTGAAGCTTTGGCCACGCCAATGGCGGAAAGATGGATCGGAGACAATCTGGACTGATGACCAGTCACTCACAGCATCCATCCATCCATTTCCCACATCGCTTTATCCTCATTGGGGTCACGGGGGAGCGCTGGAGCCTCTCCCAGCCGTCTTTGGGCACCGGGCGGAGGACACCCTCAATTGGTTGCCAGCCGATCGCAGGGCACACAAAGACAAACAATAGTCACTCTCACACTCACACCTAGGGACACTTTTTGAGTATTCAATCAGCTTGTCATGCATGTTTTGGCAATGTGGGAAACCGGAAGACCCGGAGAAAACCCACGCAGGCCCGGGGAGAACATGCAAACATGCCACACAGGAAGGCTGGACTACGTCTTGAACTGATGACCTCAGAAATGTGAAGCTGGCGTGCTAACCATTACCTAAACAAGTTAAAAACAAATACATTTAAAAAAAAGCAAAGTGAGCTGGAAACAGGTCGTTTTTTTAATCCGTATAGACCCAAATAAATGAGCATCTGAGATGGGGGAGGTTAGAGGCGTAATAGATATTCATATGAAAAATGCTACCTAAATGAATCGCCAGCCTCGACTGTTCCCGATAGAAATCAGGCCTTTATTTTGAGGCGCGACGGGTGGGGGTAGTATGGGGGGGTGTATCGCCACTAGCGTCGACCGTCATCACAATTTGCAAACAACACGACGACTCCACAAGCAACTGCGCTTTGTTTTCCCAAAGCGAATGCAAATTCCGAAGGACCTGGCTGCTTTGATTTTTGAAATTGTAATGCGTCTGTTGTTATTCTAGGATACAAATCTGCATCAGCACTAATTGCTTTGTTTCACGCATGTGTTTGTCTGAAAGTGTTCATTTTCATTCTATCAAAGGAATGAAGAGAGATAGAACGGAACACCTTTGGATTGCCGCCGACAGAGGGTGAGGGGGTTGGGAGAGGGTTATGGTTAAAGCAAATCAACTTGTTTTGACGGCAGCGATCGTTTTCGGATAACTCCGGTTTTATTATGTTGATGCTGAGAAAAAGGGGGGGCATTTCCCCCTGTCAGGTCATCTTGTAAATGTGGAACTCGGCAAGATGCTGTGGAAATTGAGTGCATTTACTCTCCTCTATTATTTCTCCTTTACGAGGTTAGAATTGGAACTCACTGAAGTAAATTCAAAGCCAATATGGGTCAAAACTAAATCCCACTGTCTAATATATTCATGGTTTATGCTTAACGTACGCCGCCAAGCTAGTGGGTCCATAAAAAATATTAACTTGCCTCTCGTTGTTGAGGGTCAGCAACAGCCTACTAGAAAACCTAAACGTCATTTGGGGTGAAGCATCTGGACCTTGAATGGCGCCCGTTAAACATGAGCGTACGTACCTACAGGAGCGTAAAGTACAGGAGCTGCTGTAAAGGCAGCCACTGTCACGGTGCCTTTTTGAAGTAAATCAAACAATAAAAAAATAACGAACAAACAATGTAGCACAACGCAAAATACACAGGCACAGTAATTCAATCTTAAAGCACTTTCTGCACCCTCATTATTGGATGAAGCAGTTCTAGATGAAAGATGATCAAAACGTCCTTTTCACCAGTGAATCAGGGACGTCATTGTGAAATGTGCATGTCTGCTACAAGCTAAATGGTGAAAGCAAAAATGAAGCTGTAGCATCCATTGATGAAAAGATGCTGTCTCATATCTCCTGAACCACGTAAATCCGCTTCAATTCCAAGCCGCGAAAGTTCCACATACGCATCGGCGCTCTGCGCTGACGCTCCAACATAAGACTTTGTCAGATTTATGTTAGAATATAATGTCACAGCCAATGAAAAATGCCACCAGATGACTTTCCATTCATCTGTTTTCGTATCCGCCCCACGTAAATCCGTTTCAATTCCAAACCGCGACAGTTCCACATCTGACGAACAACAACTCATAGTGACAAAAGAAAATACAAAAACAACACCAAAAAAAACCACTAACAAGCAATGCTTGTGAGAGCAATTCCTGACGGTTGCCTACTCGAGCGCCATCTTGGACTTCTCAATGCGTTGCGTCAATGAAATGCGTTTTAGTTTTTTTTGCTCCCTATTTTGAATTATGCGGTTATATTATTTGGATTTGGATTTCTGAAACAACAATCAGGGGATCTCTTTGTTTGGCGAGTCCTTTTGATTGAGGGGATATTTTGGATCTAAGCAGTTTCGTCTTCTGCGCCTCGCCGGGCTTTTGTTTTACTTGCCTTCTTTGATACGCTCGCTTCTCTTTGGGACTCCCTGTCCCTTCTAACTTTCTTAAATCTGAAGACTGCTGCAGTTGAGGACTCGATCATTGGATAATTTCATCGCAAAGAAGCCGAGGGAATTGGGAGGGCTTGAAAGAAAAGCGGAAAGATAAGTCGCACCGTTTTTTTTCTCTAAATCATCTGACTGAGGACACGCTTGTCTTTTCCAACACAAAATGCGGTGGATGCACTGCATAAAAATTCAAGTAACGACTAATGTGGGCCAAAATCTTACATTCATTTTTTTCCAGATAAAGACAGAAAACTATATTTTATTGTATTTTTTTATCTATTCCATTTTGCAGCTACACTGTACACCAGGAGCTGTTTTTCCCTAATGTGCTTTTTTATGTTTAGAAAAGTTTTCTTGTGTTCTTTCATCCATTTTTGCAACCATGGCAGGCAGCCTTGAGGAAGCAGTTTTGTTTTTATTTAGTTTCGACTTGAGTTTCTCAATTCTTTTTTTTTTTTGCTACCCCCCCCTGCCCCTCAACCCCCAATCCAATTCAACCCTTCAGGCAATGCGTCTTATGAAAAATAATAGGGGGAGGAGAAAAGCCATGTAGAGCTCAGGCCATTATAGAGTGAAGTGTTCATTCTGGTATCGTTTTAAGTTGGTTAATTAAACCCCAATGGGCAGGAACAACACTGTGATTAACTAATAACTGGTGCTTGTTCTTGATCTTTCATTTAGACTTATGAGCCGATGTTCGGGGGATTATATGACATGTTATGGAGGCAGCGAGAAACCACACATTTAAATCCATTGTGGAATGTTTTTCTTGTCCTTCCGCGTCCTTTGTCTCAAAAGCCATTCTGACTCCCTTTAAGCCATAAACACGCTCAACCAATGGCCTATGTTTGCTTAACTCATTCACTGCCATTCACGAATTTATTCGGGAATTGAAACTATGATGTAGAGCGCCATTCATGAATTTGTTCAGGTTTTGGGCTTTTTTTTCATGCTTGGGTGCCGATAAAGTGCTAGCCAGACCTCTGGCAGCTTTTTTCTTTTCCACAAGGGAGCATCATTTTTTTCATGTTAGCACTTTGTTCCAGCTTCAGCTGTTGTTCTAGCGCTATATAAACCAATATGTATGTATTGCATTGTATTTCGGACAGCCGCCCTCATTTCAAGCTCATATAATTCCAGACCTATAATTCAGGAATTAACTCTTTTTACTGATGAAAAAAGAGAGTTTAAGGTTTCTTACGCCGCATTGAATGTCAATGTAGTCCCAAAACTCAATATTCTGTAGATCCTGGAATTCGAGTGACAAAAACCCTGGGACCAGAGTGGACACATTTTTGCACATCTGGCAGTGAATGAGTTAATAGCCGAAAATTGCATTTTTTTTCATCTCCATGTAATTCATAGCTTAGTTTTCTTGACTTTATTTCATTTTTTTCCATTCCGTTGCTGCGGACTGCGTTGCAAAAGAAGTGGAATGGAGGATAAGAGCGCTGGTAATCAAATGCAGGTTAGATGAGATAATTGAGAACTTGAGGCAGACGTCCTTGTGTCTTCATCCCAAGAGGTTGCCGCACTCAACCACGCCAACCCACCCCTCCCCCGCTACCATAATCCATTACACTTTCTCTTTCTTTGGAAATGTCTTTAATATTACTTTCAATTTGGATTGGCCACTTTGACATAAATTACCAGACAGAAGACAACGGCAACGACTGAATTCATTAGCATCAGATAAAGAACGGGGCTGTGTCAGTTCTACTCAAACCTTGCGCCACTCTGACGTCACCGCTACTTGATTCGACAATAATAATGGGGAGAACTTCAGTTGCTATGGCGATGGAACCATTTTAAGGAGCATCTACGGCATCCATATGCAGTGGAATAATCCAAACGTGCAGCACTTGTACACAGTACAGAATCCCCAGCTTTCTTCTGGACAAATTGTTTTGTTCCATATATTTTGTTTTACAAACCCGTCCCTCACTTGCCTGACTTTGTGGAGTAACTATGTTCCCCTACAGAAGAAAAAATGGGTCAGCAAAGTCTTTTTGTGGATAAGTTCCTGCTCGAAGGCTCGTGAAGGAGAGATGACATGAACGAGAGACCGCAAAACTATCAGGTTTTCAGTGCAGTGACAGATATCAAAAGTGTTCCTTAAAACATTTCCGGTAGAGTTAACGAAGCTTTTCTAATGGCGCTACTAGAAACCCGAACAAGATTATTCTCACGGCTTCCTCTGGGAAAAGTCATTTCAAATGCAAACAGGCAAAGCAAACAAACATCCCCCATTTACTGTAGAGCACATCATAGCAATCCACAAATGAGATTCGGGGATTTAGCCAACTCTGACTTTCTGTTTGACTAGACCCAAACTGCCTCGAAATTCTACGCGCCGGAGTCCCACGGCAAACTTAGAGCGGATTTTCATCTGATCAAGTGGATTTGACACACTCCCGTGAGCACACGACGACACGTTCCTGAGTGTGCAAGTGGTCACACAACTATTCAAAAGTCACAGTTGGACTTTTTAAACAAAAAGAAACCTCAAATGAACTTGGAGGGCCAATTTCAACCAGATTTCTTTTGTTCAGTCTTTCCTCAAATGATTTTGGACAATCGTATCTCACCCAGTTTTTGGGTGTTGCCGTCAGGAAGTCAAGACCTTATTCGCAATTGAGCATTTGCCCGAAGGTCTTTGTCTGTAAGTCACGTTGATTGCACACACGTATCCACCTATGGATCCCCTGAGACCAATTTGCTCCTGTAGGAATACGGTAGGGGGTACAGGCTATGTAGCATACATCTATTTACCAAAGTAATGAGGCTTGCTACTATTCATGGTCTCCTTGGCCTTTACTATGACACAAAAAAAAGAATATCCCAGCATTTTCACCCACACACACAGTCTGCGGCTGGGTGGATGCATGGCTTGAGGAACCCGCGATAAGAAGAAAGAAGCGTCAGCGCAGAGCGCCGATGCATATGTGGAACTGTTGCGGCTTGGAATTGAAGCAGATTTATGTGGAACAGGAGATGTGAGACAATGTCTTTTCGTCAATGGATGCTACAGCTGCATGTTTGCTTTCAACATTTAGCTTGTAGTCGACGTGCACATTCCACCATGATGTCCCTGATCCACTGGTGGAAAGACGCTTTGATCCTCTCCTCTTTCATCTAGAACTGCTTCATGTCATCACAAAGAGGGTACAGCAAGTCCTGAAGAATGAATGTCTCTCTGTGTCTTTGTTTTGTCATATTGTCTCTATGCTGTCATATTATTTGTTATTTAGTTTTTTTTTTGTTCTTTTGACTTCAAGACGGCGCCCCGAGAGTGGCTGCCTTTCCAGCAGCTCATGTATTTTGTTTTTCTACTTTCATTCCTTTCATCACTTTGCTGCTGTGAAATGTAAATTTCTCCACTGTGAGACTAATAAAGGCAAATCCAATCCAATCCAATCCACACGCTGCGAAAGAAGGTGCCGGGTTGAATTTGACTCAAATGTGGACAACACATTCCGATACGGGCGAATTAAAGTGGTCAGAATAGCAATTTAGCTCTCTTTAGGGTAGGCACAGAGGCCTCAAAGAACAGTCTTGGTCTGCACTCACCTGTGTGTAGTAAAATCAGTCGTGGAGAGAAAAAAAAGGCAGCCAAGCAAACACGGCATCTGGGGAATATGACTGGGTTTAAAAAAAAAGAAAAAGAAAAGAACAGATGGCAAACTGCAAAGTAGACAAAGATTACCTGTGACAGGAGGAGACGGATGACGAGGTTACTTTGGGTTATGGCTCAAAATGATTTCCCTGATCCGAAAACTGCTTCTCTGCCATTTTTCGGCACCTTTGACAGTCAACAAACAACAAATGCACATTTGCCTGTTAAGATACATCACGGACAATCAATGTCCACGTTCATTTTAGACAACAGTTTAGTGGCCAGTCCCTGATAGATGCTTGACAAAAGTGGAGATTAAGCAAATAACTCTCATTTCGTGTGACTGGGGCTTGAAAAAAACACAATTAACAGTCTTAGAGCGTACCTTTACACACATTTAAGGATCAGCAGAGAATGTGATTAGGTACTTCACTTAAAACAGATCGTGATTTCTTCCCGGAAGAGTTGAAGCTGAAACGGAGTGGCGGGCGGAAGCCTCGATACACGCCACGTGATTGACTCTCAGTGTGAACCCCGTCTCTTGCCCACAGTAAATTGGGATCGGCTACAGCTCACCTGTGACACTGAACGTTGTGGAAGGTAGAATATGGATAGATGCTTGTGTCTGGTGTGTGTGTTGCAATGGCAGATGGGTCTACTTATCTCACCAGTCTTCTGGTCACTGTAAACTCAACAGAAATCTGGGCTGAGAATTTGGAAGTAATGCAATTAAAGACCTCCACCCGTGATCGCATTCAATATATTTCCATCCAAACAAGAAGTCTTGAGAGATCTGGTGCTCCTGGTCTTGCATGATTGTTGCGAGTCCTGGACTGTAACTGGCAGCTTTGGAGAAAAAAATACAGTCGGAAAACCAAAACCAAACATTGGTGTCTTTTGTCTATCCCCAAAGTCACATACTGTATAATAGTCTTCCAGCTAATTCTGAAGGGGCCCCTTCAGAAGCACGTCTGTGACTTTGATCAACAAGAAGATGTCGTTGGACTCTGGGAATAACCGCGATCCTGACAGTCTCGAGTACGATCCAACAGCTGCGGAGCCCAGATGATTGGGATTGAGGCACCGCCTTCATCTGCCTTCATAGTCGCAGAGGTGCCAAATCTTACGCCTGATCCACAAATGATGTCTTCTTTGAAGCCACTCCTTTGAGATATTCCTTTTTTCTGCGAGGTGTCCATCTCCGAGAGATTTAGCTAGCTGATCAAGATCCGGGTTGACCTGGTTACCCATTCGGACAATTGAGTCAGCCCAAATCCGGACATTTGGTTCACTAGGTATTCAACATGTGTCAGTTCTGGCACAATTGCCGGAGAATGATCTGAATTGTAAGGGCTTCTATTTTAAGGCACGGGCAGAAAAAAAACTTGCAAGACACAGGGGGCCACGGCAGACTGTATGTCTGACATTTAAGTGTTTTGTGAATGCAAACAAGTGCTGATTTTATGCATGCAACCTGTCTCCGCTGGAAGAATCCCAAGAATTGTAAATGCCGTGTTAGTCGGCACATCTGTCACCGGTTCATGTTTATTATGAAATCATCCCAAAATCTTATTTAATATGGTTAAAATGGGCGTGTGCACATCTTGCACTCCATGTTCAAGGGACCAAGAGATATTAGCCATCAGAGATTGGCACCACGAGTCCGAGGTCTAAATCCAAATGACACAAATTAGAGTTGTCTGTTTAATTGCGGTGCAAGATTGCCAAAGTCGACAGTGAATCTGATACAAAGGAGGTGCAATTAGCACAAAATCCAACAGACTTTATGACTAGTCTGGTGAGAGTGATCTTCCGTGAATTATTTTCCACTGTCAAAAGAGGTTTCAAGCATGCGGGAAACTATCATTCAGTATTCTTCTGCACCTCTGCATATGCTGAAAAACATCTTGACAAAGTAAAGTTCAGGCTACAGCTGTGGGACTCTACGTTCTCTTTTTAATCCCCCACCCAACCCTCACCCCCACAAATAAATCTTGGAAATTCGCTCTTACTTCCGCTGTGGATTATGAAAGTGCTAAGAAGTAGAATCCGCCATTGTCCATCACAATAATCAATACCCGGGTCATTTTCTAGTTAAGTCACCTTGCTGTCATTTTTATTGAAACTCCCCCAGCTCATCAGATCTCAGCCATCTCGTCATGCGGGCTGCCGTCGAGCAGCGGTAAAAGTTTGTGGCGGCAGGAAAAAGCCGCAGCGGCAGGCAGATAACAATGTGGCAACAGCACACTAATTGGCCCCGGGCTTACTGGGAAAGTCGTATGTTCTGCTGCCTGGTATTTGGGGAGGGAAGTAGGGTTGGGGATGGGGGGGTTTGGAGTGTGTGTACGTGTTCTGGGGAGGAGGCGGGTGTCAGTTTTGATTACGGATGTGTGGGAATAAGTTTAGTCGGGACGTGTTTGTGTGAGGTGGAATGAATCGTGTGGGTTTTGCATGTGTGCGTGGGTCGTTTCATGCCTTTCTTCCATGCAAAGCTCTAATCAGAGGAGATGGCTGATGCTTGAGCCTTTTTTATGGGCAATCATAAACTATGCTAATAAAATTCCTTCCTCCAACTGCATTTACAGGCCGAGCGTCGCATAGTCAATTTGTTAAATGGCAATTAAAAAATGCGAAGCTGACCTGCGGGATCCGCATGAATGAACGCATTCGTAGCATATATCCTAACAAATAAAGCATGCAAAGTAACTCTTGACTTCGCAAAAGGTTACATGCACCTTATCAAAGTGACACAAGGAAATGAGACGTATATACCGTTATGTACGGCTCTCACCATATACCCAGCAAAAAAAAATCATTTAACATTGCCACCAACAAGCAGTGCAAAGCTACCCTGGCTGCCTTTAAAACGTAATTGGCCGGCAATTTGCATCATAACGTGGTCAGAGTAATGGAAAGATGCCATTCGGGAAATGGATTTCTGCCATGGGTTTGAAGAAAAGTGGATGGAAGTAATAATATAACTTTAATGACGGGCGTATATACAGAACACATTTCCGACATTTGTCTATCCATTTATCAGTGTATGGAAATGCATTTAATAAGGACGCCGCTGGAAATGTTCATAGTGTCGTGTTTGTATGTTATGATCTTGGTTAGTAGAGTGTTTTAGGTTTTCAGGGCTTTCCCTTAGCACGCTAGGTTATAATGATGTAAAAATAACCCATTATGTAATTTGCTAATATATCACATAATTTTGCGCAGTAAATTAAACCCATATGAGAATTCTGGAATCCTGCAAAATGATCTGGAAAATATTGTCTGGAATTGTTTTCATATCTTCACATGGCTACATGTTTGAGGGTGCGAAAATAACGGCATCACAGCAACTCAAGGAAAACTGAAAACATTTTTGGCAGAATTCCCACCATTCAATATGGCATAGCTGTCAATCTTTGCTCGTTTTCAGTGATCACGCAGGTCCAATGCATTTCGACACTTATATCTGAATTCACTCTACGGGGTCTTTAAGTGTGTCATTTGTTTGCTCTATACTCAAAGTGAAATTGACCACTGAAATCAAATTAAATAAAACTGTTTTTGGTTTCTACCCAACAAATAGTTACCCATAAACAGAGAGGACATCAAAAGAGGAAAAACAGCTTATTTTCCTTCTCCGGCTTGAAAAAAAGCCTTAGCGAATCCTGTTAGAGGGTTTGAGTCAATGAGTAACCTGTCAGATCGAAAGCATTTTCACCTCGCGGATGTTCCAGCCGTTGCCGGTGCTCAACTCAATCCCGCTTTCCACTTGTTTTCAGCCTTCCTCCGAAACTTGTTTTATTACCTTGACTCTATTGAGGGGACCTGCTTGCCAATGAACCAACTATCCCCCCTTACACCCCACCCCTCACCACACCACCCGACCTTACGTTACAGAGCCTCCTTATAAAAGAAAGGTCATGGTGTCAGATGTACTGAGCAAATTGGGTTGGGGGGATTTTACAGTGAGTGAAGTTAATCCTGCAAAACTAAACCACTCCCATGCCTGCGTCAAATGCCTCTTCCTGCTGCCGTTTTTCTGTTTTTCGGATGAACAATGTTTCCTGTAAATCACAGCCGTAGAGACTGAAGTTACGTTTGAACACAGGTTGATTTCCAGAATGAAAGCAGACAATACATTTGGCTGAACGTTTGCTCCCTGATACTCGCTACAAATCTACCCAGCTCCATTGGTCGCGACACAACATTTTGCCCTGCTCGCTCAGCAGAACAATAATTCTAAGATGAAAACGATCTGACAACAATCATCGAGGAACAACGGATTGTACACCCGGAAGCAATGGCGGGTCGTGGATTTCATCGTTAGGCCTTCAGTAGTGCTACCTATGAATCAATCCAGACTGAAAAAAAAAGTGCGGCGTGGTTTACTACAAGTCCACTAGAGGATAGCATTAGCCAGGAAATAACTGACTGACCTTTCTTAATGGTGTCTATTTTTTCTTGAAAAGTCTGCCTTGAAAATGGCTTTAACAGTACATCTCCAACCAAATCAATTTCTTCTTCTCCTTCAGCCATTGTGGGTTGATAAAACTGCTATTAAATCAACACAATATATTTGCTTATGCAACTAGCTACCGATACAGTGTGCTAGCTCTGGCCAGTATGTTTTTGCCCCTCGCGGCTTGTGATAAGAGCAGTTTTCGCAAACTATAATTGACTAGCCACTAGCCAATCATAGTTTGCGAAAACTCAGATGTTGACCAGCGCCTTAAAGAAGGTGTTGGTACCCCTTCTGGGTTGCCAACCTGAACTCCGATTGGTTAAAGCAATAGTTTCATCAAGACATTTGATGCGACAGGGGCCCACAGACTGATTGTGAAGGTGTCCAGGAAGATTTCTGACCCTACTAACAAATGATGGCTGAAATGTGATTGGTTGAATCCTTAAATACGAAAACATATCTGAAAGCCGGAATGCAATGCAAGTGGAAAAGTAATGCAAGGAAGTTGGAAGACAATTTAGAATTATTTTATAAGAATTCATGGACAAAATATAATTAACATCAGTCCGCAGAGAAGGCTTTGCAGGCCTTGACAGTCCGTCACTGCCAGGAAGTGAGCAGAGTCATGGTTTGTCCGTACTTAACTCTGAAAAATGTCCACGTTTGCAGTCAACCTTCATCAACACTGCCCATAATTTTAGCGCAGATTGCCTCGATGCGTACGGTCCTAATAATGTCATCTTTCACTGACAAATAAGAAACTCTAACCTCTAGAGATGTTTGTTCTAGAGACCCGGGACGCCCTTCAGCAATGGCAATCATCAGCTGTCAATCATCTTTCACTCAGCCCGTCAGTGCATGATTTAGATGATTGATGACCGGCTTGATAACACGAGAAAAAATAAAAAGTAGTTGAGACCCCTACGGTACAGTGGAACCTACGACAACGATAAATGTGACGATGAACATGTAACTTATTGTGACGTTGGAATGTATTTGTTTGCCTACTACAATATGTGCAAAGCGAGTGAATAAATAAAATAAGATGAATGCAAATTCTGTGATTGAGTGGGCATTAGATGGCTTCTGGCTGTAAGCCAGCTGGGTTTGACTCCAGTTAAGATAAAATAAAAAAGGTTAGATGAATTTTACGGATGGGATGTTGACATAGATAGCGGTTTATCCAAAACAGTGCATATCGACATAGCAATTACAAAGGTAAACATATTTTTTTACATTTTAGTTCTGTAATCGAGCAGCATGGTTCATTTAAAACGTTGCATTATATTGGACAACCTATGATTGTTGGCATGGTATTGTTTTGAATGTGCGATTGATTATTTCATCACCGTAATGCTAGTTAACTTGCATCGTGCTAATCCATGGTGATTTGTGACATTGCCACTGTGTACAATCTTTCTCTGTACTCATTCAATTTATTAGGCTTCATCTCTGAAGTTATGGAAAATAAAAAACATTGGAAAATTCCATGTAACACAGCTGGTTTAAACTAATTAGGGTTTCTGATGACTACCTCCAACATGAGAGACAAAATAACAATCGCGTCATCAAAGAAATTAAGCAGCAACAACCTTTGTCGGCGCAATACTCATTTATGCTACTCAAAGAAATGTTCAATTGCCACGCAAAGGTACCCGAGGGAAAATCTGCATTTTCTGTAATTAGCCACAGCCAAACTCTAC
Source organism: Hippocampus bargibanti (assembly GCF_051943395.1). Classification (NCBI taxonomy): domain Eukaryota; kingdom Metazoa; phylum Chordata; class Actinopteri; order Syngnathiformes; family Syngnathidae; genus Hippocampus; species Hippocampus bargibanti. The sequence continues at coordinate 12,479,305 of NC_142749.1, forward strand.
AGAGATATAGTACCATTTCCACATCAGAACATTTTGTGCATCAAAAGACAGCAGCGTCTCTTGGCATTACTCAAGTGCTTGTTTTCTTCTTTAGCATCCAGTTTCTTTCACTTCCTTTTTTTCTATTACTGCCCTTTGTGAATTCATGTTTGTCCTGTATAGCTTTTATGGTGTTGTCTCATCTTGTCCATTATAGCTCGTTCAAAGAAAAACACTTGGACTGCTTGGAAAATGTGGGCAGGGGGAAGGGAAGTGCCACCTTACGTAGCATGTAACATCACTCAAAAACCGAGTGTGATGCCAGTTGCCGAGAATAAATGCATAAGGCTCGAGAAAACAAGCTTTTTCTCTTCAATTGCTCAAGTTGTTTGAGTCTATCTTGTACCCTTTTAGCCAATGAGTCGGGCTTTGTGAAATGCGGAAGGTCAGACTCGAGCATGGAAGTTGTTTCAAAGAAAGTGAGTAGAGGAGGCGATATTATCCGGCATGACACTCGGCAAGGCTGGAGGTGAAATCAATGTAATATCTGGTGATGAAGAATTTGAGAGCAACCGGAAGGCAAATTTGATCTATGTCATTCTCCAGTCAAAAGAAATGTAATACCTGTACAAACATTGCATTCAAATCACTCTCGTTTCTCAACCTCATCGGCATCCATTGAGAGGCTGCGTTCAAACAGGGTGCGCTGAGATCCCTGACACCACGCCTGAGAGACACATCGTTACCCAAACGCGTCCCAATAACTGGTGAGAGTTGGTCCGGGCATGCTTCTTCATCGACCCGAGCGAAAATGCCTTAAAGTGCATCGAGTGTGAACCCCGGTGGGACGGCAGAGTCAATATGAGCCAACGGGGAGCTTTGATTGATTGAGCCTCCGCTGGGCCGAGTCGCTTTACGCCACCTTTCCTCGCCTGACCGATCTTTGGGCTCGTGCATGAGTATGAATGTTCCCAAATTGGATCGAGGATCGGTCAAGATGGATTTGCCTGCTCAGGTGGTGAGTTATTTTTCTACGCCCTTTCTTACTCTGTTTCCAATCTACACTGGCAAAACACCATGTTCAATAACTGAGTACGTAAATAAGCAGAGGAGTGTCAGGGGCAGGAAGAGTGATGCCCCAGCAGATCCAGGGACATGTTGTCTTCTGCCCAGAGTCAATCAAGTCAACTGCTTACCAAACTGCTTATGTAAGAGGGAAATGTCTTTTTTCCGCTGTCACGCAAAGATCAATTTGCAAAAGCAATTCAGACGCCAGAAGAGTCCTGGCGATTTACTTATATGTCGCTCAACCGGGTTTTCAATTAACTCATTCACTGCCAGATGATGTGCAAAAATGTGTCCACTCCAGAGCCAGGGTTTTTGTCATTGTCACTCAAATTCAAAGACCCACAGAATATTGAGTTTTAGGACTACATAAAGATTCATTGCAGCGTACGAAACCATAGATTCTCCTCTTTCATTAGAAAAAAAGAGTTAATTCCAAGTTATATGGGTCTGGAGTTATATGAGCTTGAAATGAGGGCAGCTGTACTAAATTCAATGCTATAATACAGTGATACGTCAGCTTACGAACGCTTTAGCTCCCGAACTTTTCGCCTTCCAAACATTAAATTCGCGAGAATATAATCTAGGCATACGAACTAGTTTTCGGCGGATGAACACCAAACCACACGGTCGAACAGCGCCACGGTGGCTGGCGGACTAGTTTTCGTCACCACCTTTCTTTGCGTGTGGACGTGGTTTGTTATCGAGTGCAGTACTTTTGCTATTATTGGACCGAAAAAGACCCCTCCATAGGCTACTATTAAGCCGAAGAAGAAATTAAAGAAAATTACGATTGAGCAGAAGGAGGAGATCACGGTGGCTGACGGACTAGTTTTCGTGGTTTGGTTATCGAGTAGAGTACTTTTGCTATTATGGGACGGAAAAAGACCCCACCACAGGCTACTATTAAACCGAAGAGGACACAAAAGAAATTACAGTCGAGCAGAAGAAGGAGATCATCGAAAAACACGAACAAAGTGTGCATTTCAGTGACTTAGCGTCCCAGTACAAGTACGTTAAGTCGACTATTGCTACGTGTGGCTAAGGGTGTTTCTGTGTTGTCTGGGCAATGGTCTCAGGCAATAGAAGAGATTGAAAAACTTCTGTTGATTTTTTAAAAAGCAGCTAGCAGGGGACAGTGTGAATGAGGGTATTATCGCCGAGAAAACACGGCAACTTCACTCTGATATCATCAAGAGGCCACTACATCAACGACTATCATAAAGGTAAATAAACAACTTTTTCTTTAATAAGTAAAGTAGTAATAAGTAAGTAATAATAAAAAACTTTTTTCTTTAATTACAATACAACAGCACATTTATTATACATAAAATAAGGTATATTTTGTGTAGTTTTAAGGCTTATTTAGTAGAAAAGTATGTTTTATGAGGACCCGGGAAGGGATTATTCTCATTTTTAATGGTTTCTTATGGGAAATAAATGTTTGGCAGACAAACCTTTCACCTTACACACACTTTCTGGGAACCAATTAAGTTCGTAAACTGAGGTATCACTGTACAAACATATTGATTTATATAGCGCTTTAACAACAATTGAAACTCCAACAAAGCGCTAAGATGAACAAAAAGCAAATGCTGCCCCCTCATGGAAGAGAAAAACATTGCCAGAGGTCTGACCAGCGCACCCAAAACCCAAACAAATTTGGGAATTATGCTCCACATCATATTTTCAATTCTGGAACAAATTCGAGAATGGCAGTGAATGGGTTAAAAACACCCATGCGAAGAAATAAATGTTGAGGAAATCCATCCCTAACACTGATTTGAATTCACAGAAATTCCCTTCACCGGTTGTAAGCCGCAAAAAGGATTGCATTTGGCTGTGTGAAATAGCGATAATGATCAGGAAGCAATTTGACGATGTGAATAGAATGAGTCAGATCCTTGCCGACCGAGTCAAGACAACAAAATAAACTATGCAGCGTTCCATTGCCTCTTTCTCAGTCAGACTTCCAAGTCTGATAATACGAGTGTTTTTCACGCAGTCGTTTTACCGCTGAGAAGGAAATTTCATGTTTGACTACCACCGTGGCGTGAATATGTTCAACTCCCCTCCGGATTCTTTATCCGGGTACATATTTTAGTGAGGCGTGCACAGACGGAGACAGGAAGCGAGGTCAGCTATAAACACGGCGATTAGCAGTTCAAAGAGAACAAGCGGGGTTTCATCTACCTCTCCTCCTCTCGGCCTTCCCTACGCTCGCGCTGGCTTCCTCTCATCTTCAAACGAGGTGGTTGGAGGTTGGGGAGGGTGGGGGAACGGATAGCCTCTCCTGGGTCCACCTACGGGGAGCATTGAAGACAGGACGTGTAAGGCTCGAGGACGGCTTTGTTGCCTGCTTGCTTGCTTCTCTCGCAGGGCAGTGATTAAATCAAGGCCCCGGTATGAGGCCTCCTGCTCGCGCCACGCTCTGTTCGGACCCCCGGCTGCTGTGCTGCTGTTCACGAGGGGCTTTAAAATGTCAGCTATTTTTATTCAAGTTGCCCCAAAGGCATATTTTTTGCCTGTGCGGGATAAATAAATCACTCAAAGAAATCTCAGACCTGTGTGGAATCTTAAGCGGTTATTGTTAACTTGCTGCATACAGAGTATTTGAACAAGGAGAACGGTGATCCCTCCCGTTCAATAACGGGTCTCCGTGCCGTGGATAGAATCACAAAAACAAACTTTTAATGATTCGTCATTACTCATCGAGGCATTGAAAACAATGGACGTGGAATTGGAATTAAACAGGCGGTGCCTTGTGATTAATTCATCGCAGCACATCCTGGCCACCGGGTGCATACAGTTGTGCACACTAACTTTATGCGAGCTTCTCCCTGAGGAGAAAGAATATATACTTATAAATATTGTTATACCATCTGCCTACACATGTGGATTCTCAGTTCTTCAAGTGGTTTAATCCCGCCATTTTTATGCTATTGTATTTAACTCATTCACTGCCAGACGTGTAATAACGTGTGCCAGGGTTTTTGTCATTTTCACTCAAATTCCAGGGCCCACAGAATATTGAGTTTTAGGACTTCATACACATTCAATGTAACGTAAAAAATGGAGACTATCTTCTTTCATCAGAACGAAAGAGTTAATTACTAAATTATATGGGTCGGGAGTTATCCGAGCTTGAAATGGGGCTGGGAATGAGTTAATATCCAGCGCATATTCCACGGATCTGCAAATTTGTCGACGTGGGGACACAGATATTCGTCCACTGATCCACGACACTAATTGGCAGGTGTACATTGACGGCTTCATGTTGAAGTGCTGCATCCAAGAGTGAAAATAATGAGCAGTGCACCATTTTGTTTCCCCTTCGACGCTGTGGGCTAGCATGTCGCAATAAAAGAGCCCCATGGCCAGTTATAATGGAAATTATATTCATACTCTGCATTGGCCCAGAAGTACAGAAAGACAACGGGGGAGCAGTGGCTCATGTGGATGAGACAGGAACGCTCCCGAAAAACTAGCTAATTAGGAAAAATGGGGTGTAAAGTCATCCTTGGGGAATTAGGAAATGAAGTTTTACTTCTTTTCCTTCACTTTGCTATCATGCGATACCCTCTTTGAGAGGCATCACCAAAAAAATCAAGTTATTAACTCATTCCCTGCCATTCCCGATTTTTTTCCGAAATTGAAAATATGACATCGAGCGCCATTCCCGAATTTGTGCCGGTTTTGGTTTTTCTTGATGAGATACAGATAAAGCGCTGACCAGACCTGTGGCAATGTTTTCCCTTTCACAAGGGGCAGTATTTCTCTTTTGTCCATGTTAGCGCTTTGTTACAGCTTCAGCTATTGTTAAAGCGCGATATAAATCAATATGTATTGTATTGTACTTTGTACAGCCGCCCCCATTTCAAGCTCAGATAACTGCGGACCCATATAACTTGGGAATTTACTATAATTTCTGCACTATATTTTTTTTCAAAGCTGACCATGCGCCTTATGTATGGAAAACGATTTAAAATATGTAATTCATTGACGGTATAGGGCGGCCCGGTAGTCGAGTGGTTAGCACACCGGCTGCACAGTGCAGAGGTCGCCGGTTCGCGTCCCGGTCCGGCCTCCCTGTGTGGAGTTTGCATGTTCTCCCCGGACCCGTGTGGGTTTTCTCCGGGTCCTTCGGTTTCCTCCCACACTCCAAAAACATGCATGGCAGGCAGATTGACCACTCCAAATTGTCCCTAGGTGTGAGTGTGAGAGTGACTGTTGTATGTCTTTGTGTGCCCTGCGATTGGCTGGCAACCAATTCAGGGTGTCCCCCGCCTCGTGCCCGAAGACAGCTGAGATAGGCTCCAGCAACCCCCGCGACCCGAATGAGGAATAAGCGGTACGGAAAATGAGATGAGATGAGAATTCATTGACGGTGCCCATTATAATGCGGAAAATGTTTTTAAATATGTCATTCATTGGAGGTGCGCCTTATATTCCAAAAAATACAATACTTTTTTTTTCTGACGAAAGATGAGAGTCTAAAGTTTCTTACGCAGCATTTCATGTTGATGTAGTTCTAAAACTCAATATTCTGTGGGTCCTGGAATTTGCGTGACAATGACAAAAACCCAGGCATTGGAGTGGACACATTTTTTTTCCCTCACAAAAACTTTAGTTCAGCTGTCTCACACTTGAATTGACTTTCGGCGTTCCACCGTCTTGAATCCTAATGACAAACATCAAACATATGCAGGGGAGGTTGCTCCGAGATATTGATCCGACATAAGATTGGTGGGCAGTGCCAGAGGCGCGACGCATTTCAGTCAACACGCACAAAACGTATTTGACAAAAGCCCAAAAATGTTGAACTAAATGAGCCTGAAAGGGAGAACTCAAAAGCGCCGCCCGTCGACTTTCATTCGTGAAGAGCCTTTTGAGTAATCCTCACTTATTTCTTGAGAACTGTATGCGGTTGCTCTTGGCAACTCTCTGCTTGGGCTCTTTATATCCGGGCGAGTGTGACACAGTGTGGTGGAGGAAACTGGCGTGAGGGCCAAACCAAAGCTTTACAAAAAAAATAAAGACTTGCATTTTCGAACAGACTCTAACTCAAAGCACTGGTGAGTGATTGCAGAGCCAGAGGTGTCCGCTCGTTCCAGTCAGCTTGACGTAAGGCCATCAACATATTCAGGGAGTTTTTCTTTGGGAATTGCTCAGAAATGAAGGAAAAATACTTTTGTCAAGTTTTGCAGAGACGAAAACTCTTTGCTGCAAGTGATTGCTTGGCCCCAAGTGCCGTTCGGGGTGGGTTGACGGAATGACGCCACAAAAAGTCATTGTTTCGCTCTCGATGTAATCAAGCATGTGAAACAACATGGACTGACTGTGGAAGGGGGGTGAAACTCCTGAAGGAGCATGCGAAATCCACGCCGGGAAGAAATTTTCAGCTGGGGGAAATGAGATGAGAGGGAGGAAAAAGTCAATGCAAGGTCAAGCCTTTTTTCTTACACGTGAAGGACTAATGAGGAGTCAGATCCAATGATAAATTAGTCGAGAAAGCTTGTCAAGCCACTCATTTCGTGCAATTTGCTCTCCTGAGACCGGAGTGGGAAATCATTCAAAAAGTTAAGTACAATATTAAGACAGTCTTAGAGCCATATAAACTCCGGTGCGACCTTCATGCACACAAGCTCCAACCTCCCAAACGATAATTTTAAATCATATTTTGAGCCTTTTCCCTTGCTGGTCCACTTCCCATGGAATGACCTGCCACTGAGCTCCCTCGCTGCCAATCTTTAAACCTCGCCTCAAAACTCACTTGTACACGTTGACGTTTTTACTCAGCATGATTCAGACTTGATCTTAGTTTTCTACTATCTTTGTGACTGCTTTATTTCCTATATGTGATAGTCGTCTATGTTAAGTGCTTTGCTCCAGCTTCAGCTGTTGTTTAAGCGCTATCTAAATTAATATGAATTGTATTCTATTGTACATTTCTACAACCATTTACAATATGTTGACGCAAAGTGTGTCCGAGTGTGATCTAGATTATTCCTTGATATATTATCAATGTGTGAAAAATAATGAGAATAAAAGTATGAAAATTTAAAATATTTCTAAAAACGCCCAATTTTTTGGAAATTTTCGACACAACTTTTGGCACTTTTCTGCTGACCGCAGTGTCATTTGGGAGTAAATCCCATTAAATTAAATATTTTTGAAATTATTAATTTTTTGTGCCATTTGTCTGTGAACTGTAGTGTCATTTGGGAGTAAATACAACTAAATATTTTTTAAAGAATTTTCATGAATGAATGCAAATGTTTCAATTATATGGCATCTTATTAACTCATTCACTGCCAGACAATGTGCAAAAATGTGCCCACTCCAGTGCCAGGGTTTTTGTCACTTTCACTGAAATTGAAGGACCCACAGAATAGTGAGTTTTAGGACTACATAAACATTCAATTCACCGTAAGAAACCTTTGACCTTCTTTCATTAGAAAAAAAAGAGTTAATTCCTAAACTATATGGGTATGGAGTTATCTGAGCTAGAAATGAGCAGCTGTTCAAAATACAATATAACACATACATATTGGTTTATGTAGCGCTTTAACAACAGCTGAAGCGGTAACAAAGCTCTAACATAGACAAAAGGCAAATGCAGTCCCCTCATGGCCAGAAGTCTGATCAGCGCTTTATCGGCGTCCCCTCAAAAAATCAAAACCCCCAAAAATTTGGTGATGGCATTCCACATCACACTTTTCAATTCCAGAATACATTCGGGAATGGCGGCAAATGAGTTAAATACGACAAAGAACAACTCTCAATGGGCAACGATTGTTTGGCTGGTGTGGTGTACCGAAAATGTGCACAATGATGCACTAATTAGCCAAACGCACACTGAAAAGCTGATCGAGATTCCATCTTGCTCATATTCTAAACATTCACATTAAAAATTCTCTTTTCCCATTTTCTCCAGGCGTCGTTCTCTCCAACAAGTGTCTCCAAAGTGCAGCAGTTCCTGCTCCCTCCTTCTCCCTCCCCCTCACTGTCAAATGAAAGCTAACTCGATGAGCGCTAATCTCAAGGCCATTATGAGCATTGCCGGGATGAAAGAATGGTAACGGAGCGGATGAAAAGCGGCCGCTTCTTTCTCTCTCTTCTCCTCGGTGGCGCTGTAAACTGATGGAGGAGTTTATGAGAATGTTTGTGGTGCATCATGAAGGTAGAAAATAAATTGTCTTCCCATCCTCTCAAAGACAACAACGGTTTGGTCGGTCACTCTTTGCCATTCGCTTCGGTCTTTGACAAACAAAAGCGAGTTTGCGGGAGCTAAAAGAGTGGCTCGAGTGCGCGGCAATGACAGGAAATGAATATTTAAGCACAGAGCCGCAGGTGGAGGCGCCGCAGCGATTTCAGCGGGATTCTTGAGCACATCATTTATTTACCAGTTCAAGAGACTTCAAAGTGGGTTTAAACAGCGTCATATTTTGGCAGCGTGTTCTTCTTTAAACAGGCACATCATTTCCTGCGCTTCGGCTGCCTTCGCTCGCAGGTGCCTTGGTGGCGTTGACGCTCTTTTTAAAGCAGAGAAGCCACAGATCAGTGCTCGCTCATTTATGAAGGGAACTCAGCATGAAGCAAGCCTGATTCTTCACGGGCTCTCGGAAGAGGGATGCTAAATCATACAGGTGAGCGAGAAGCAGTCTAGAGGAAATCATTAGGATTGTATGTAGCAGTTCTGGATGAAAGAGGAGAGGATTAAAGCGTCCTTTTCACCAGTGGATTGGGGACGTCATGGTGAAATGTGCACGCCTGCTACGAGCGAAATGTTGAAAGCAAACACAAAGCTATGGCAGCCATTGATGTAAGGATTGTCTCACATTTCCTGTCCCACGTAAATCCGCTTCAATTCCAAGCTGCGACAGTTACACATACGCATCGGCGCTCTGCGCTCATTCTGTGTTTCATGTGTTTTTTTCCTTTTAATTTCAGCTATCTTAATCGTGTGGTTTGGTTCATTTGAAACATGCATATAAAAATTGAATTATAATATTCACTTTACTTCACTTTTTTACCATATTGACTTTTTTTTTTGTTTATTTTTTTGTCGTTGTTCGCTTGTTGTTTGTTGTCATTTAAAAAAAATAAATCTGCATTTTTGAAAATTGGTCTGCTCATTCAATTACTGATATACAAATTTTCTGTTCCTAATTGAGCCTCTAGATTGCAGCACTTAGCACAGGCAGGTAACAGTGCTACTGTCCAGTGTATTCCTTCTACATGTGGGCAGACGTTATTGATTTTATGACACAGGCTTGGGGCCAGATGAAAATTGACCACGGGCCGGACATTGGACGTGGCTGGGCTACATTATTCCCCGCGAGCCTTACGAGGATAAAGCGGATCAGAAAATGGATGGATGGTCTCGTTGCCTTATAGGTACATGCTGTAATTTCTCTCCAAAGCCTAAAGCGAACCGTTAACATTTTCACAGGCACTATAATATTTCCATTTTAGCTGGGTGGTGTGTGAAAGGCACAGCTGGGTAAATGCAGCCTTCACAAACTTCTGGTATGAAGGCAGTTGTTGACAGCCAGTTGAAACTGAGGTTTTCCATGTATGGGTGACTCACTCTCCTCAGAGTTCCTTTCCCTGGTCAAGGTCTTTGACATAAACATCCTACCTTTTGTTAAAGGGCATTTCCCATTGAGAGAGAAACAGCAAAGAAGGCTGCTACACAAGCTTGTTTCCAACGCTGTCTCTTTTTCCTGTGTAGTGTGAACTATCGACGCCCTTGAGGGATCCACGTTTCCCTCCCGTAAGATTCCTTAGCGAGTCGAGATGTGCTAGCGTGGCTCCTGGTGATTAGACTTTGATGCTACCTTGACTAATAGTTGAGGTAGGAGGTAGAGAGCCAAAAGGCAGTCTGCGGCCTCGGTGCTGACACAGTCCTTTAGTCTGATAACTTTCTTATACTTTTAGAAATGTTTGCAGCACTCCTGCCAAGGCTTCAGTCGGGGAGTGGCCTTTAAATCAACAAAGGGTAGAATTGATGGGCCGCATCAGTTTCATGTCAACAAGTTTGATTGAAAGCGTGACCAATTATACTAGCACGGCTGCATTATGCACCAGACACTCTTTTTTTTCGAGTGTGGACTCTATTATGATGCACAAAGGAAGGCTATTCAGCTACTGCATGAGTGTGTGTAGTATCCCCTTAGCCCGCTCCACAAGTCATCAGACATAATCACCTTTTCGTTCTTTAATTCAGAAAACGCTGTCGAACAATATCCACAGATATCAATCTCAATGTGATTCACAGATGACATAAATTTAGCATAAAGCTAGCTGTTAGCTTAACGCCAATGACTTGTCAATTGAAAAGGATTGCTATTGATTAGATTACTCCACGTCCTATTTTTTTTTTTCAACTTTTCGGCTTGCTTGGACTGAAAGTCTATGTCTGGGAATATTCTTACATCAATTCTAAGGAGAGTCACTGTCTTACTTGCAAGATAGGCTGACGTGTACGCTGACGTGTACATTTGTAATTCCTCCTCAGAGGGAGGACATTTTTTTTTCAAAATGTTCTCTCACCAAGCAATTTATGATCCCCTGCTAGAGATAACAATAGTAATTAATGCACAGTTGCCATATCTATTTTATTTGGGCGTTTTATCACGACAGCAATCTTTTGCCTTCAAAGGACAATATTACCTGAGACTTGTGGAACATGATAATTCCAAAATTGCATACCTGCCACCAAAAAAAAACTATAAAAACACGACTGCTTTCATACTGCTGTTTAAAAAGAAAGAACTAATTAATGAATTCTGACATCCTAATTTTCTCCAGGCTACCAAACATAACCTCACATTAATGAAAGTATTTAGTAAAAGGTGAAAGGTGCGGCTCCTGTTGCCCTTCAATTACAGTGCCACTTACAAAAAATAAAAAATAAAATAATAATAATTCTCTTCATTACCACTTGACATGCACTCTGTGTATTTAATAAGCCACGGTAGCCAACCCTAATGTTTGCTTCATCATTGCAAATGAAACCAGGGGTTTCAATCATGTCTTGAGTGGCTGCAACCAGTGTGAGCAGTTCAAATGAACATTACAAATTTGAGGCGGTGGCCATTTCAATTCAACAAATGTTGATATCTCCTTTATGCAAAAGTTGTTCAAAACGGTCACATAAAGCATAAAGGGAGAGGCTTATTTTCAAAGTGAACTATTCGTGCAAGGTATAGTCGTGTTGGCTTGCAGCAGATACAGACTGGATCAGGAAATGTCATTGTATTTCATTAGCATTCATACATGAGTGAAGTATGAGGCCCATCTTTTGCCATATTTCAGACAAATACATTTTTATTAGAAGAGGCAACAGTGCCCCCACGTGGCTGCTGATGCTAATGCAATTACTCTGCTATGCCGCAAATGTGATTCTCCAATTATCTTAACAAATACACGGTCATCTAATCTTCCATCCATCCATTAGTTTATCTTCAAAAGGGTCGTGGGCTTGCTGGAGCCGATCCCAGACGTCTTTTGGGCAGGAGGCCGTGTACACGCCTTAACGCATGGTTGCCAGACAATTTTAGAGCACACAAAGACAAACAAGACCATTCACAATGACATCTCGGGGCGATTTAGAGTGTTTAATTAACCTACCGTGCAGGTTTTTGAAATGCACGAGGAAACCGAACAACATAGGGAAAAATAAACGATATTATTATTATTATTATTATTGTTATTATTATTATTATTATTATTATTATTATTATTATTATATTCAAACAAGATAACGCACATGCACAGAAATGTAGCTGCGGCAAGAGAAAAAAATGAAAACTCTTGAAACAATATATTAAAATGTGCAGCGCATTTGATATTTTAATTTATATGTTAATTCTTTATAATGGTTCCTTTGGGATTTTATTCTTTGGGATTTTTTTTGTGTGCATGTGCCATCATCCTGGATAATATGCAATAGACCCCCCCTGTCCCCCAATCCTCACCCATCCCTGAATTAAACTCAATCGTTTTTTAAACAACGATAGATATCAGATTACATTTTCAAAACATAATCTTGAATGATGAGCATGTTATGAGAAAAAGGAGCAACGGAACTTCCAAATTAAAATAGTGCCATCAATTGAAAGACCATTCGGAGAGTTATTTTTTATCCAATTATAGTTTTCAATTCAAAGGGTCATCTTGATTTTAATTAATCACAACAAATCACTCCAGCTTCCTCTGTGGCGACACTTTAATTTCAGCAGTTATTATCCTATGTCGACGCAGCACTTGAGTAATAGCTCCTTAACGACCCTCCCTAACTGCATCCAACATTTAAAGACGCAAGTGAACAAGTCAGACGTGCAGAATGCATATTGCTTGATCATGACCGACATGGAGCCCATCAACCTTTTAACTCGCAATCATGCGTTTAACGTAGTATGGTAGCAATCGAGCGAAACAGCATTTGCATTTGTCTTTCTTTGAAGAGTATTTCCAAGATGATTACTAAATCCCAACGATTTGAACGTGTTTACAGCGACACCAAAATGTGTGCAATTGACACAAGTGTTAAATCTTCTGCACCAAATATTTACATGTTATTTTTCAGTTGAACGACTGACAAGATGAAATTTTGCACCCATTCATGTCCTGTAATATCCTTATTCGGCTTGTGTGAATTTATCCCAGCTGACTGAACGCAAGACATGGTGCACACCAAACAGGGAATCAATCAATCAATCAATCAATCAATCCAGTATCTATTTATCTAGTATTGATTTATCTAGTATCGAGTACCTATTTATCTAGTATCTAGTATTTATTTATCTAGTATCTATTATCTAGTATGTAGTACCTGCTATCTAGTATCTAGTACCTGTTATCTAGTATCTAGTACCTGTTTCCTAGTATCTAGTACCTGTTATGTAGTATCTAGTACCTGTTTCTAGTATATAATGTAGTACCTGTTATCTATCTGTTATCTAGTACCTCTTAGCTAGTATCTATTACATATTATCTAGTATCTTGTAACTGTTGTACAGTGTCTAATACCTATTATCTGGTATCTAGTACCTATTTATCTAGTATCTAGTACCTTTTTAACTAGTATCTAGATACCTAGTACCTATTATCTAGTACTGAACCTATTTAACTAATATCTAGTACCTAGTATCTAGTACCTAGTATCTATTACCTATTATCTAGTAGCTATTATCTAGTACCTAGTATCTAGTACCTATTATCTAGTATCTTGGATCTAGTATCTGGTACCTGGTATCTAGTACATATTAACTAGGATCTAGTACCTGTATCTAGTACCTATTATCTAGCACCTATTATCTAGCATCTAGTACCTGTATCTAGTACCTATTATCTAGCATCTAGTACCTGGATCTAGTTCCTATTATCTAGCATCTAGTCCTGTATCTAGTACCTATATTTCTAGTATCTAGTATGTGTATTTAGTACCTGTTATCTATCTATGAGAAGGTTTCTTCAGCCGTCATCTGTACTTTTTGAAGGTGTCGGACGTTTCGCCTCCTATCCAAGAGGCTTCGTCAGCGAACTAAAGTCTGACTGGTCGTATCGGCCCTATTTATATATCCCTAATGTGCAGACATGGTGGCGCCGGACACAGCTATGATAGGTCCTTACTCTCATCTATCTATCTATCTATCTATCTATCTATCTATCTATCTATCTATCTATCTATCTATCTATCTATCTATCTATCTATCTATCTATCTATCTATCTATCTATCTATCTATCTATCTATCTATCTATCCATCTCCTTGGTGGCACATCAATAATGTAATGGTTGTGTGACCGTGTGCTTTCTTTTTGGTGGAACTATTTTTCAGTTTTGGAGAAATCCGCTGCACTTCCCCGTTTTGAGCAGTAGAGGGAGTAATAGACACTATCGACACAAAACAGTCAGATTTCCAGAAAGAAGAAGAAACGCGCTGTGTGAGCAAAATGGCTCGTTAGCAGAGTGGATGTCAACGAACTCACCCGTGGTTGATACTTTAAGCATGCTTGATCACCGCTGACAGGAAAAATGTTCAAAAGGATCAAGCGCGCAAATTTTCGACGAAGGAACGAGTCCGACGAGGACGAGCGGGAGGAAAACGTGCAGCCGGTGCTCGCGCCGACGTTGTTCGGGCCTGTTTTGGAAGAAGTCCCGTTCCTGGAGACGTCCAGCGGAAACAACGATGTCGGATTAATCCCCAGGAGCAACGGCTTCGGGGTGGCTTTTAAAGGCGCCAGGAGGGACAAAAAGGTGAAAGATGGGCCTCCGGTGCTCGGTCCGACGAAAGCCAGTTTGCTGAGTTTCGACGATGAGGAAGAAGAAGGTACCGCATCGGTGTTCATTTTGCATTGCGAACGGAGCGTGCTGTGCCGCCATTTTCACATTGTTAGGCCATTTGGTTTCTAAATTATATTAGTGGCATCCGCTCCTTTTTATTTAACAGGATACTTCGATGACTGACAGGCTTCATAAAATTAATACAAACGCCGGTTGACATTTTTTTGTTCGTGCTACATTATTGATAGTAAACATGTCGGGTGAAGCAAATGTGTGACGACGAATTCATGATCAATTCACAATGTGCCACTTTCGGTGTCGTGACATGGCTTCAAACAGAAGGACCGGAGGTCTTCCGAGTGAAGAAGTCCAATCACAGCAAGAAAATAGTCAAGCAGCTGAAGAAAGAATACAAGGAAGATTTGGAGAAGTGTGGCGTCGTCAAAACAGGTGAGGGATGTTCATGATCTGCGCCGTTTACTGAAGCAGAATGCTAATTCACTTTTGTTATACAGAAGCTTTGCCACAACCTTTCGTTGCCATCAAAGAAGAAGTGGACAGCAAGGTGGCAATTGAGCATGTCGAGGATGAAATGGAGGTCGAAAATGCTGAAGAGCAGAGGGAAGAGGCGAAACACAGCCAAGTACAGAGGAGCAGCAGCAACAACACTGCAGCAACATTCAACACCATCTCTTCCCTCAACACTTTGAGACCTGGTACCGCTTTGCAACACGATTAACCATAGGCCTTTTATCATAGATTGTGTTTTACTTCTATAGCATTGGTTCTCTGAATAGGTTTCTAAATTGTTATTATGAATTCCACCCCCAAACTGTGGTCTATTTCCCTTTTGGTACGCATTTGTTTCCCTAGGCGAGATTCCTGATGCAGCATTCATTCATGCTGCTAGAAAGCGGCGACAGCTGGCCAGAGAGCTTGGGGGAGATGCCCCACTTGTGGAGACCGAAGCCCCCCAAAAACGTATGACGCAAGAAGACCAAGACGGGAGTGACGACGAAGATGAGGACGAGAAGAGGATCCGATTTAGCGGCGTGCGGAGCAAAACACAAAGGCAAAAGATAGCAGAAGAAATAGGTACGTTACCTCACTGGACGTGATGGGCATTCCATTTTTTTTATGCCATCGTGACCGTTGGCTGCGTGTGAAAGGTATCGAGGGCAGCGACGACGAGGCACTCGATACAGGTCACGATGAAGAGGTGAGCCGATGGGAGCAGGAGCAGATCAGGAAAGGGATCAGCATACCACAGGTGAGTAGCCGCACACATCTCCTTGCTGGAAAACAAAACATGTTTTCAGCTATGATTCATTTACATTTATTCAGAATTATTTTTGATAATCGCTGAATGGTGTGGATGCCTTTTTTTAACTCATTCACTGCCAAACAATGTGCAAAAATGTGTCCACTCCAGTGCCAGGGTTTTTGTCATTTTCACTCAAATTGCAGGACCCACCGAATAATGAGTTTTAGGACTACATAAACCTTCAATGCAGCACCTTAGACTCTCATCTTTCATCAGAAAAAAAGTACAGTATTTGCTGTAATATAAGGCGCACCTTCAACGAATGGCATATTGAAAAACATTTTCCATACATAAGATGCACTGCATTATAAGAGGCACCTTCAATGAATGACATATTTTAAAACGTGTTCCATACATAAGGCGCGTGCGTGGTCAGCTTTTGGGGAAAAAATCATTTCGTTGAGGTGCGTCTTATAGTGCAGAAAATATGGTAAATTCCTAAATTATATGGGTCTGTAGTTATCAGAGCTTTGAATGGGGACGGCTGTACAAAATACAATACAATACATATTGATTTATATAGCGCTTATCAACAGCTGAGGCTGTAACAAAGTGCTAACATGGACAAAAGGCAAATGTTGCCCCCTCGTGGAAGGGAAAAACATTGGCAGAAGTCCGAAAAGTGCTTTATCGGTACCCCCGCAAGAAAAATTCAGGAATAACACAGAATGAGTTAACATTGTACAGGTCCTCAACATTAAATCCCCCCCAAGTCATGTTGACACAACAATTGACCACAACATATTGTTCTCTCTCAACCAGGTCCAAAGCAGCCAACTGGAGGACACGGCGGCTTACTATCAGAACAGCTACGATACTCAACCATACGGCACCAGCTACAACATGCCCTTTACCTACAGCGTGGTGCCCCCGCAGGCCAGCAAGCCCCCGGGCCCTGCAGACAGTACTTCAACCCACTTTGGGCTCTCTGTTAGCGACTTAGCCCCGGTGTCCATTGATCTGGTAAAGAAACGCCTGCAGGATAGGTAGGTCATGTCAGACAATGCCCGCTCTCTGTGCTGTGGTCTTGGAGACCCAGTAAAGCTACATTCAGCGCTAAGCAATACTCCGTTTTGGTCAGAAACTAATTAGAATTCATTCAAGTGAATTTAAAGCCTTCTGCTGCATCTAATGATGCACCGTAAACCTTCTGTCTGCCCATGATGTGCCCGCAGGCTCGGGCATATGCGTACAGGCCACACCGGCAACATCAGTCGCTACACGCAGATCCAAGAAGACCTTGCCGCCTCAGAGAGCGCCATAATGCAGCTGGACGGCTCGTCCAATGACAATGCAGATCAATATCAATTCTTGCAAGAGATGCGAGGGTATGTTGGAGACTTGCTTGAGTGTTTCGGTGAAAAGGTAAGGGAGATTATGTGCTCTGTGCTTAGATGTTTTGTGTTTTTGTAATTTGACTGTGTCATGTTTTTGAAGGTCTGAGTGACATAAAAAGTATTTTATTAGAAGGGGTATTTTTTTAAGTCGCTAATGAATAGTTATGAATGATTAGGAATTGTAATGATGACATCCGTAATGGATTATGGTAATTTCCAACACAATTCACATAATGGCACTGCCATGAAAACGGACCTCTGTCAAACTGGGAATCTCTTGTTTCGGTTTTGAATTGATCTCGCAGTGGAGAAATCTATATTTCGCAGCAGCAACGTGATGAAAGTAAAAGGAAAGGAAGAAGTAGAAAATTCAAATATAGGAACTGCTCTCACGACCATCTTGAAGTGAAAACAACAACAAAAGACTACATAAATAATTTGACAACAGAAAAGACACATTCAATCTTAAGCACTTTCTGCACCCCCTTTGTATTATGAAGCACTTCTAGATGAAAGTAGATCAAAGCAGCCTTTTCATCAGTGGATGAGGGACATCATGGTGGAATGTGCACGTCTGCTACAAGCTAAACGTTGAAAGCAAACACGAGGCTGTAGCACCCATTGACGAAAAGAAATTGTCTCACATCTCCTACCCCACGTAAATCCACTTCAATTCCAAGCCACGACAGTTCCACATATGCGCATTTAAGTTGCTTATACAACTTCAACAACAAACGTAGGTGTGCTATTTTCAAATAAAAAGTAACTGAATAAAATACTCTACTAATCCATACGAACAAGTGTGCCCTTCACATTTGTGTTGAGCATCCAAGTGAAACAGGTTCATTCCCTTTCATTGCATATGTTGCCTTCCGAGCCAAAAGAATACTTCTGAAAACGGTGCGGCGATTGTATTTGCTGAACTGGAAATGGAAATGCATGTTGAATTTTAACCATTTTGGTCTTGCAGCAACACCCCCGCATTATCTAAACCCAATATCTCTTTTAATTCTAGGTGATTACTTTCTTCATAGTGCTACGAGCGCCATACGGACCCGCCGTAAACATTAAGACTTAAAAGGATCCCTTAAAATATTCGCAGAATATTGTGTGTTGTTTAAAATCATGTCCTTTTACTACAATTTACGACTTTAGCCACCGGCGAATTCTTTGCTTTCATTCCGCCGTGCTAATATTCCAGCCCCTCCCACCTCCGCGTCACAATCCTCCTCTCCCCTCACAGCAGCGAGGCGATTCCCCCGTGACCCGCAACCCTGCTCATGTGTTGGTTCAGAGGTCACAGAAGGCATCATATGTTTCAGGTGCCCGCCATCGAGGAGCTGGAGGCTGCCATGCACCAGCTACTAAGGCAACGGGCCTCGCGACTTGTCCAGAGAAGACAGGATGATATAAAAGATGAATCGGCGGAGTTTGCAAGCCTTTCAAGTCAGTCCATCTTGAAGGTTTTTATGATTCACTCGAACGGCCTTGTTAGTTCTGTGTGAGTGGGAGCGCTTTGTGTCTGTGTGGGTGGGATATCCCCAACCACAGAAAGTGCGATTATGGTTTGTGTGTGTGGATGGACGTGAGGGAGCATGTATCCATGAGAAAAATGTATCATCCAGTTTTGCACGGCTGAGTCTCGCTGTCAGCGGGATGCCGCTTAAGTCACATAAAAGGTGATCAAAAGTTGAATTGTGACTTCTATGAGCTAACGAGTGTGTTGCAGACAGGTAAGTGAACGGGAATTGATACAATTGGGGCGGGGGGTGATACTTTCACATTCTATCAACTGGTGGACTCGATTACAGGGGGGGTAATTTTGACTTTACGGCTAAACCAAAGCCCCCGCTAATTATCTACTGGAGGAGAAAAATCACCAATGCTCAGTTTTCTGTTCGATCAAATTATTACTGAACAATGGATTTCGACCCTTTTGCTTGAAGTACATAATCGCTAAAGACAAATTGTCACACTTTAAATTAATCTACATTTTTAGCAGTAACGTGTGGCCGTGTTGTCTTCATAACACGACCGACGCTCACATCGCTCTTGTTTCTTTTAGATAAAGCCGTCATGGCTCCCAGTCTGGATTCGTTTGGTCGTGACCGCGCATTGTACCAAGAGAGCAGTCGCCAAAGGAGGATAGCGGAAAGAGAGGCCCGACGGTAAAGGAGGGAGAAGGGTGAGGCGTTGTTTGCGCTGAAATGTTAATCGTGTTGTTTTTCTTTTCAAGAGCGCGACGGCGTCAAGCGCGAGAACAGAACGAGAAGTGCTCGGAGCACAAAGAAGGCTTGTCGTCCGACGATGAGGAAACTTCCACGGATATCACCGGCTTCGGCATTGAGCACGGTATTAAAAAAAAAAATCGCGAGGGTGAGGCTTGACAAATAATCAGCGATTAAACAGCGACTGACACCGAGATGCACACTTGCTTTCCTTTCCAGAACGTATCACTCGAGAATGTAAAAAAGTTTTTGAGGATGTATTGGATGACTTTCATTCCATGGACTACATTAAATCTCAATTTGAAGTTTGGAGGCGGAACTACGCCGAGTGCTACAATGACGCGTACATCGGCCTGTGCCTGCC
The DNA here is from genome assembly GCF_051943395.1 of Hippocampus bargibanti. Lineage (NCBI taxonomy): Eukaryota > Metazoa > Chordata > Actinopteri > Syngnathiformes > Syngnathidae > Hippocampus > Hippocampus bargibanti. The sequence continues at coordinate 12,498,897 of NC_142749.1, forward strand.
CAAACTGTTCAGCCCCTCGTTCGACTGCAGCTCATCGCGTGGAATCCTCTTGAGGCAAGGGCAGCTTTTGGACTTTAGTCTTAAGCTTGCGCCCAGCCAAATCTCAAAAGCACTCTTGTTATGCTCCTTTCTAGGCTCAGTGCACCAATTTTGAGTACATGCTCTGGTTTGAGACGCTGCTGTTTTACGGCTTTGAGGAGAACAGCACGTTGGAGAAAGGAGACGGCGACATAGGCCTGCTCCCGGCGATCGTGGAGAAGGTTGTCCTCGCCAAATTGACAGGTAGCGAAACATATGCTCATCGCTGCTTCTGCGATGTTATTAAACTTCGCGAGAAACAACTAACGTCTTTCTGTGTTTGCGCAGTGTTGTCAGAGCTAGCGTGGGACCCGTTTTCAAGCAGTCAGACGACGCGGCTGGTGGGTTTCATTCGCCGCCTAATGAAAGGCTACCCGACCGTGATGCACGGGGACAACCAGTACACACGGGTGAGTCCTACTCACAACATTGCGTGCACGTTTGTCATTTTAACAAAATTATTCTAGAATTGTTTCCATGTTTTTTTCCATCAGGAGTTGTTGAAAACAGTCGTCCTGCGTATTCGGCGGACATTGGATGAAGATGTTTTTCAACCTCTCTACCCCAAAAAGTATGCTGTGTTTTTGTTAAATCAGAAGCTACAATATATGATACAATTATTGTGATTTTTGCTTTTGTTCAGTTTGCTGGAAAACAAAAACGGCGGTCCTTACTTATTCTACCAGAGGCAGTTCTGGAGTTGCGTGAAGGTTTGTGGAAAATCCCTTATTTCTTTCTGGTGTACAAATGTATGTTTTTTTGTGGAACCTATCTTCAGCTAGCTGCAAAAAAAAACTTGCCAAGTAGCCATTTTATTTTCTATCACATCTTTTGATTAACTCACTCACTGCCAGACAATGTGCAAAAATGTGTCCGTTCCAGTGCCAGGGTTTTTGTCATTGTCACTCAAATTCCAGGACCCAGAGAATATTGAGGACTACATAAACATTCAATGCAGCGTAAGAAATGGGTCTGGAGTTATAAGAGCTTGAAATGAGGGCAGCTGTCCAAAATACAATGCAATATATATACATAATGGTTTATATAATAATAATAATCCAATTAAATTCTAAGCGCCTTTCAAAACTCTCAAGGTCACTTTTTAGTCACGGGATACGTTTTTGTGAGCAGCGCCAGCGTTCACTCAACCCGGAATAACTCAAATAGATATAAAGTTAGGTGGCTAGCTAATAGATAACTAATATCGAGCTAGCGAGCTGTTAGATAGCAACGTGAGCCAGCGTTCACTCAACTCGGAATAACTCAAATAGATAGAATGTTAGCTAGCTAGCTAATAGATAACTGATAGCTAATAGATAGCAACATGAGCCAGCATTCACTCAACCCGGAATAACTCCAATTGATGATCCTAATAGATAATAGATATCCAGTGAGCTAGATATAGAAAATAGATAGCGCTTTAACAACAGCTGAAGCTAAAACAAAGCGCTAACATGGAAAAAAGGAAAATTCTGCCCCCTCGTGGAAGGGAAAAAATTATTGCCTGAGGTCTGTCCAGCGCTTGAGTGTTAACGGCCCCCTCTCTATTTAGCTGTTGGGGAACATCTTGCAATGGGAGGGGATCATCTCCTCTTCCTGTCTGAAGGACCTGGCTTTGGACAGCACCCTCAATAGGTACATCCTCTCTGCGCTGCAGACCACCGATGCCAGCGAGGACAATGTTCACAAATCCCAGAAGGTACCAGTCTTGCTTGATTGTTTGATGTTGGTGGGGACCAGTGTGCTCACCTCTCACTTTTTCATGGCCCTTTTTTTCCTCCCAGGTGGTGGATTGTTTGCCAATGCAATTGTTCAACGGGCTGAAGGGCCAGCAGACGCTACCGCAGTTGGAGCCGCTGTGTCGCTACCTGGTCCATTTGGCCAATTCGTTGTACCGCGGCACCCTGGGTGGTTCTGACGTCGAAAAACGTGTGACAAAGTAAGAGCACGTATTCCTTTCTCTAGAGCTTATCTTTTATTTGTATATCAACTATTTTTCTTTGTGCCCTTTATGGAAATACAAAAGCTAAAATTTAAGCAGAATACCATAATTTTTCTGCACATTTACATTAGGATTGACTGTAAATGAATACTTTTCTCATCACCGTTCTTGGATCACGCTTTCTTGATTGTTATTGCATAAACGCCATCTTTTGTACCCACAGGGATCAAGTGAAAGAGATTGTGAAGATGCTGGTTTACATGAAGGCTGTGGACCATATCATCGCCGTGGCAGCTGAGCAAGGCATTAAGGACATCAAGTCTCTGTTGGAAACTAAGTCATAGACTAGGAGAGGCCCGCATCGAAAAGTTCCATTTCATTATGTTTGAGTTCTCACTAAATTGTACTCTGGGATAAAATGTGTATACGGAATAAAACACTTATGTAAATATTGTGAATAATGTACAGAAAGGTTCCTCTCTTCATGCACCTATCTAATAATCATGTACACCAATCTGAGAGACTCTGGCTTCTTGCCGTAATGCATTTAAACGCCAGATTACCAGGTAAAATTGACGTTACATAAAAATACGGCACATATTCAGTTGTGTAAAAACTGCCTTGCGACTCCTTACACATTTTTTCCTATATGAGCTAAAAGTGACCTTTTGCTACACGACACGCAAGAACAATCCCACCTCCTCCTCAGCAGCACCGTGTGTGCACTCCATCCGTGAACATTTTTGTTTTGTTTTATCATCTGCTTGTGAATAAAGTATACACCTGGAAACGCTCTCTCCGTTTTGCTTGTTTCTCAGTATCCTCAATTATTTAATTGACCGTTCTTATGGTCACTTATTCTGAATTACTCAGATGGTTTGAAAATTATTTCCGACAATGTCTGCCAATGACCTGTAATGACAGAAATGGTAATTTAGTTATTTTATAACACTGGACTTTTCTAAGGTTACCCTGTTTGACAAGGGTGTCATCATTTTTTGCCGTGGGCCACATTGTAGTTACGATTTACTTTCTGAATTTGAGGAATCTATTACAATGTTTTATCTCCTCCACATATTCGATACAGAACACAACAAGTTAAAAAAATACTAGTTTTCAAATCTCATGTCAATAATAATGGCGGGTATTGTGGTTTCATTAAGACAATTTGAAATTTTGGTTTGTACTTTAGCAAGCATCGTTGAATTTCACAAGTTTGATTCGCTTTCACGGGCCGAATAAAGTTATACGGCCGGCCACATCTGGCCCGCGGGCCTTGACTTTATTACCTGTTTGACATGTGTATTAAATTGTTAATTTTAACTGGTGCGTTTCTACTATCTTTGTGACTGTTTTATTTCCTGTATATGATAGTTGTCAATATTAAGCACTTTATTACAGCTGTTTTTAAAGTGCTATATAAATCAATATGTATTGTATAATATTGTTACGTCTGTGTAAGCTCTCAGTCGTACAGGAGTGATCCATCGATGAGAAGGTTTCTTCAGCCGTCATCTCAAATATAGTATTGTTAATTAACCTAACAAAATATTAAAAATGAGAGTGCTTTTCTGAGAACATTTTTTCTTTTTCTTTTTTTTATTAATGACTGATCTGTTCCTCTTAGAGAACAATACTCAGTCCCTTGAGTTACGAAATTTGCTCACCTCTGCTTAAAAATCGTTGACGGGCTCGCAACAATTATGCAACTGTGTCAGACGCAAAAGCGGGTGGGGCTACGCACTGCGCGCGCACGTGTGTGTGCGCGGGTGACCACGTTTTTTACAACCAAGTGGCTCCGCAATAGAGAAACTTTTCAACTGGATCGGAAAAGTTCGGATTTACTCTCGTCAGCCTCTGGTGTGTTTGTAGAGAACGATCGCTTCAATATTCTCAGATGTTCACGCTCAATTTATACAAAGTAAGTAAGTTCCGTCGGTTTACTACGACTGCATGTGCACGCAAATGATCCATACATCGCACTGCGTTAGACTGCTTAAAACTTCATGTCCGCGAGCATATCACCGCAAATCGGTTCAATTTTAACCCAGATTCACTGGTATTTGACCAAGAATGATTATTAGAATCCAACCCGTACACGTCCACTCCAGATAACCCTGACGGACTTGTTATTTCTCTTAACAACATTGCAATCCGCCTATGCAGCAGCTATAACCGGGGTAGGGGGGGGTCCTTCCACACATCATTAAATCGACCACAAAAAAGTGAGCGGACGCTGCATTTGTTTCGCATCGCTTACGTTGCACTTCTGCACAGCTCTCAGTTCATGAAGTGTATTCGATCTTTTGAATGGTGCAAACTTAGTCGCTGGGTAGTTAGCCAAAAGTTCATGTAAGGAATGACAGCATCAGGGGAAACGTGTTTAAACTTTAAAAAATATGCATGTTGGAAGTAATAACCATATACCTATATGTATATTTTTTCTTTTTTTTTTGAGGAGTGCGGGCTAGCATTCCAGAAAGTGTGACATCAGCAATGTGATTGGATGCTGTGCAGGGTGGGCCATGCTGACAATTAAAAAAAAACCACACACACAGGAAAACTAAGACAATTAATAATGCTACTTTGCAAGACAATACATTGAGATGAGTTCGCTTTTTCAGGGCGGATGGATAAATTGCAACCGTACACGGAATTGTCAAAACAGGAGAAAGACGAAAAGGCTGTTTTTGAGGTGGAAATGGTAAACAAACAAAAAAATGCATTTCACGTAAAAATTCGACTCAGTGTATTCAGAGAAATTGAAGTAAATTCTTTCTTTTTATTATTATTATTATTAGTAGTAGTAGTAGTAGTAGTAGTAGTAGTAGTAGTAGTAGTAGTAGTAGTAATATTATTCTGACTGTAAAGTGTCCTTGAGAGTTTTGAAAGGCGCTTATAAATGAAATGTATTATTAGTAGTAGTAGTATAAGCATTGATGAGAAGGTTTCTTCAGCCGTCATCTGTACAAAAGTGAAGGTTTCGGACGTTTCGCCTCCTATCCAAGAGGCTTCGTCAGCGAACTAAAGTCTGACTGGTCGTATCGGCCCCATTTATATATCCCTAATGTCCAGACCTGGTGGCGCCGGACACAGCTATGATAGGTCCCTACTCTCAGGTTGGGGGAGGCGCGGGACCCCCCCCTGTGGCCTCACTGATTGTTCCTACATTCCTGACTAACGATTGGCCTATTACACCCACTCCCCCCGGTATCACCTCATCAGCATAACGACCCTCATCAGCATTGCGAAAGTTGCCTAACCTGTTTTGCCTGAGCAGGCTATTGTATGAACGATCCAAATTGAACCGGTTTAATGAAGGATTTTGTTGTTTTATAAGAATCGCCTCTTTTACCCCCCTTTCAAACCATCTATGTTCTTTCGCTAAGATTTTAACCTCATTGTCGTCAAATGAGTGGTTAGTAGCTTTTAGGTGCAAATGTACTGCCGATTGAGGCCCACTAGTATTATCCCTGCGATGTTGATAAAGTCTTTTTTTGAGAATTTGTTGAGTCTCCCCAATGTACTGCTCTTTACAATTTTCATTCTTACAATGTATGGAATAAACTACATTACTTTGTTTTTCATTTGGTAGCCTATCTTTTGGATGCACTAATTTTTGCCTTAACGTGTTTATCGGTTTGAAATAAGTAGGAATTTTATGTTGCCAAAGGACTCTTTGTAATTTTTCAGAAACTCCTGCAACTTAGAAAAGGCCACCTTTAAATTAGCTGATTTAAAGAACCACCTCAGATTCAATCTTAGATGTAGACAGAGCCGGTTAATTCCTAAATGCTTGAAGCAAGCACCCCTGGAACCCGGATACTTAGCCGATAAAATGCAACAAAATTATACCAGGAAAATTCTAAATTTGCGAATTAGGAGACTTAACATAGAGATAAAAAACAAACAGTCAGAAATAGAAACTTATTATCAGCGATTACAAACTAATCTTACCCACAAAATCTATCAGGAAGTGTGTGAATTTACTAAATCCGGTTATATGAGGCACCACAGCAAAACCAAAGAGAGACAAAAGGGTAAATTTCAAAAATTACTTTTACTGAAACAATCTCAGCTACTGGTAAACACGCGTAAAATTAGGTATGAACAGTTTGCAAGGGAGAATTGGATCAAAAATTTGTCAGACAGAGATCTCTCAGAGACAGAAAAGGCGGTACTTACCAAAGGTTTAAATTTCTCAGTGACTCCTAAAACTATACCTACAATAGATTATATCACAGCTACTGAATCGGCTATTAAAAATAACAAACTTTCGTATGCAGAGGCAGATGATCTACGCATTAAAATATCAGCTCTTCTCAGTAGTGCCAAACTTCCTCCGTCCAACATAACATTAGAAGAGAGAAAGGCGTTAACTACTCTACAAAAAGACAAAAATATTACTATTTTGCCAGCAGACAAGGGCAGATGCACAGTGCTGCTCAACACATTGGATTATGAAGACAAAATAAATAGGTTAATCAGTGATTCTAACACGTATGAGCAACTAAAAAGGGACCCTTCCAATAGATACAAGAAAGAAATGATTGACTGTCTCCAAAAGCTAGAGAAAGGAAAACATATAGACAAACAGATGTATTTTAGATTATACCCGGGAGAGGCCACGCCATGTATCTATGGCCTGCCAAAAATACATAAAGAAGGGTTCCCCCTCCGACCCATTGTTTGTAGCATTGACTCCTCTACATACAATGTAGCCAATATTTAAAAACTATTTTAGCTCCGTTGGTTGGTAACACAGAATACCACGTAGAGAACACCACAGGGTTTGTAGAGAGGATCAAAGACCTCATATTGGAACCTGAGGAAACTTTGGCATCATACGATGTGACTTCTCTCTTTACATCTGTCCCAACCCCAGCAGCAGTCTCAGTGGTGAGGACGAGGCTGCTGGCGGATGTTTCTCTGCATGAAAGAACCAAACTGAAACCGGATCACATCTGCCAATTATTAGAAATCTGCCTTAATACTACGTATTTTCAATTTCGGAAAAATTTTATAAACAAATCCATGGTTGTGCTATGGGCTCACCAGTTTCACCCATAGTGGCTAATCTTTACATGGAAGAGATGGAGAAACAGGCCCTCACATCCTTCCCAGGAACAAAACCTAGACACTGGTTTAGATATGTGGACGATACTTTTGTCATAATTAAGAAACAAGAAATTCAATCCTTCACAGATCATCTCAACTCTGTAGACTTCAACATTAAATTTACTCGTGAGGACATTCAAGAGAACCAACTAGCCTTCTTGGATTGTAAAGTAATTATAAAAGAGGACAGAGCGCTAAAAACAGAAGTCTTTAGGAAGGCTACGCACACTGACCAATACTTACTTTTTGACTCTAACCACCCTTTACAACATAAACTAGGAGTTATCAGAACCCTCCAGCATAGGGCTAAACTAATACCAACTAGCACTGAAGGTAGAGAAAAGGAGTCAAAACATATCAGGAGAGCACTCACTAACTGTGGGTACCCTCAGTGGTCATTCAACAAATGTCAGAAAGAAAGAATAGCGAACGAAACCAATAATTCTCAAGATTCTAAAAGGAGAGGAGTAGCAGTACCGTACATTGCAGGAGTTTCTGAAAAATTACAAAGAGTCCTTTGGCAACATAAAATTCCTACTTATTTCAAACCGATAAACACGTTAAGGCAAAAATTAGTGCATCCAAAAGATAGGCTACCAAATGAAAAACAAAGTAATGTAGTTTATTCCATACATTGTAAGAATGAAAATTGTAAAGAGCAGTACATTGGGGAGACTCAACAAATTCTCAAAAAAAGACTTTATCAACATCGCAGGGATAATACTAGTGGGCCTCAATCGGCAGTACATTTGCACCTAAAAGCTACTAACCACTCATTTGACGACAATGAGGTTAAAATCTTAGCGAAAGAACATAGATGGTTTGAAAGGGGGGTAAAAGAGGCGATTCTTATAAAACAACAAAATCCTTCATTAAACCGGTCTGGTGGTGTGAGGTTCAATTTGGATCGTTCATACAATAGCCTGCTCAGGCAAAACAGGTTAGGCAACTTTCGCAATGCTGATGAGGGTCGTTATGCTGATGAGGTGATACCGGGGGGAGTGGGTGTAATAGGCCAATCGTTAGTCAGGAATGTAGGAACAATCAGTGGGGCCACAGGGGGGGGTCCCGCGCCTCCCCCAACCTGAGAGTAGGGACCTATCATAGCTGTGTCCGGCGCCACCAGGTCTGGACATTAGGGATATATAAATGGGGCCGATACGACCAGTCAGACTTTAGTTCGCTGACGAAGCCTCTTGGATAGGAGGCGAAACGTCCGAAACCTTCACTTTTGTACAGATGACGGCTGAAGAAACCTTCTCATCGATGGACCACTCCTGTACGACTGAGAGCTTACACAGACGTAGTATAAGCATTATTACTATTATTATTTGTGCCCATTGAATATGCAGCCAATCTGGACTTGTTTTATTACCTGCACATGTGCGTAAGGTGAAGGTGGGCCATCATCAAGCTGCACAGGATGCAAGAGTCCAAAATGGTCGACGTCAGCAGCGCTGAGAGGGGTGGGAAGCATCTGGAGTGAAAACAGCAGACATGCAACCAGCATATAAAATGTGTGTACAATAAACATAATAATAAAAAATACAAATATATAATAATTACACCGTATTTTCCAGTGTATAAGGCGCACCCAAAACATTTTCTTCAACAGATAACCCTGCGCCATATATGTGAGGTAAATTTGACCCACAACAGCTCTCGCAATGACAGTCAGCAGCCATTGACCCACCATAGAAGAAGTAGTGCGTCATCCCAGTCTCTACTGTAGTACCTTATAATATGGTGTGCCTTATATTTGGAAAACTTTGATGTATTTATATATTATATTTGGAAAACTTGTTTTCATTCAATGAAGGTGCGCCTTATAGTCCGGTGCGCCTTATACGTATATGGAAAAAGTGTGAAAATACACCATTCTTTGGTGGTGCACCTTATACACCAGAAAATACGATAATAATAATCATCATAATCATAATCATAATAAAGTACAATCAGTACTGACCGCTGTATGTTATCCACAGTTTATTGCAAGTAAACCCTAAATCCTTCCCGCAACCGCTTTATGTTAAACATTTCTATTCTGTCCACTTTTTGGCTGTGTTACAACAGCAGCCGTGGTGTCCGTATTTCATTTATTTCCAGACCGTCTAACTTTAGCTGCCATGAAAGTGGGTCACCAGCGGTTCCGATTGCCGGACAGGGATATATCATCTATGCATATCTTATGCTATCTTGCGTTGGCGGCTTTTCGGGTTTACCGGTGCGCCTTATACACCGGAAGAAAGAGCAAGGCGGACGCTAATTGAACCAGGAGACTGTTTAAAAGCACCGTGCATGATGATCCGCTTTGAACCAAAGCAGATAAACATATTTCAACTCTGCGAAAAGGGTGCTACTGTTCTTTCTGACCCACTGAAATACTTTCCACTGGAACCTTTGTACTGTTTTTAGCGTCATTGAAATTGATCCCGTCAATCCACCTGTAGGTGCCAGTGCTGAAGCCAACTCTCATACTGTACGGCGTCAATGTCAACAGTGGCTTCTCAATGCTCCGTTTTGATTGGCTGTCAAAGAACACACCCTTGTTTTTCACCTGACACACCTCCACAGAAGGCCGCTACTTCTACCATCCACATATTCATTGACGCCACTACTTTGAGCATCATTTGATGACCGGCAAATTATCGGACAACTTGAACCACCTGACAAAAGCGCTTATGACTTGCTGTCAGGAAATTCTTTACATTTGGAACCGCCCGACTCCGCACGATGACCACGCTGCGTTGTGCACGTGACTTCAGCTTGGAATAGCTGAGCCATGTGAGTGAGTCCTTCCGATCCTATTTTGGTCCACATTTAAGTCGCCGCACGCTCCTGTCCAGTGCTCGAACAATAGAGAACAAACGTGTTAATCCCGTTTCTCTGGAGATCCACAGTGCACCGACCGGCAGGAGAAAAATTCAAGTAAGTTACTGTCACCGCTCACATATCGCGAAAGCCATGCAGTTGAGAGTCCTCCGCTGACCCAAATCAATTGATAATAAATAAATAAATACATTAAAATAAATAAATAAATAAAACGAAATAAAATATAAAAGAGTTGAAGAGAGAAATGATCTATTTTTATTTGTGGGTGAAATGTTTCAGGGGTCTTTCTACATTGACTCATCCGTCTTGAATTTAGAATTGCATGGCAGGCCCCATTAAAAATGCTGGAGGCCGTCATTTAACTAATTCACTGTCAGACGTGCAAAAATATGTCCACTCTTGTGGCAGGGTTTTTGTCATTGTCACTCAAATTCCAGGACCCAGAGTATTGAGTTGTAGGACTACATCAAAATTCAATGCAGCATAAAAAAAAAAACCTTTCTTCTTTCATCAGATAAAAAGAGTTAATTCCTAAATTATATGATTCTGAAGTTATATGAGCTTGAAATGAGAATGGCTGTCCAAAATACTGTGCAATACGTACATACGTATTGGTTTATATAGTGCTTTAACAACAGCTGAAACTGGAACGAAGCGCTAACATGGAAAAAAAGGGAAATACGGCCACCTTGTGGAAGATAAAAAACATTGTTAGAGGCCATGGCCAGCGCTTCATCGGCACCCAAACAAGAAAAAACAAAACCCAAACAAATTTTGGAATGGCGCTCTCCGTCATATTTTCAATTCCCGAATACATTTGTGAATGGCACTGAATGAGTTAATAAGTTTCCATATATGCTTCTTAATATTCTACAAACAGACGTCTTTTAACTTGGCACTCAGTTGCCTAAACTTAATCGCTGACAGGGTGTGTGTGTGTGTGTGGGGGAGGGGTTATGCGGTCCACAACGACACCGTTGATTTATGGTTTCTGTATGTGATTCTGTAAGCACACGATCAGCACAACTATTTTTACGTACTGCTTCTTTTTATGAACTCGACAGGAGGCACTTTGTTTACTGGATCTCTACCAGGGCAGGCTTTTTTATTGGTTTAATAAATTGTTCTAAATATTTGCATATTTTCCAACAAGTACGTGTTGACGCATTGTGAAAACTGTGATTTTTGACATTGATTTACCTCTTATCACAATTTTGTGTCCAAACGGATTCAGAACTAGTGTCACAAAACATGTCCGCCATTTCAAATTGGGCAAGAGGAAACTGAGCCAGGTCAGAGGACGGTTACCAGCCTGACAAAGTTCTTTTCAGCTAGGAACTGTCGGAAGTGCAGTCGTCATGTGAGCGGACACGTTGTTCTGTGGAGGCACACAACTTTCGCTTCTTCCAGTGCACTGAACCGAGCAAACGCAACGGGCCATATTGAAGTGGCATACGATTGCCAGGTCGGCTGTAATTCCAACAAGTGACACGGGAATGCTTCAGAGCAACTTCTAAGAAGCTGTATTTTAAAGTCTCTCGTCCGCTTCATGTATAATTTATCACTTGGAACATCTGTGGCGTCTCTGAAAGGAGCGCGAACCTCGTGTTACCCTCAAGAGGAAATTTCAATGGGGTGTGACATGACTCTTATCACATCGCATGACCTTTCAAAGTTTGCATCGCCAATTCGGTGAGTTATGGTAAGGCGCCATCATCTGCATGATCGCATTATCATGCGCCAGCTTTCTTTTCTTGGATTCCTCCTCAATCGCAGTCCCACATTGGTTCGCCCAATCTCCTCCCTTTGTATGAACTGAACGCGAAGGAATGTAGACAAGATGTTGGACTGTTTGTTATCATACGCAGAGTATTTTTCCACCAACAGCTGTGGAGTAATGCGTCGTACATTGGTTTGGGATTTACAGTGCAGCATTTTGGAAATTGCAAAGTGTCAAAAGACAAATAATAATTTGTGTTTGTGGTTGATCTCCAATTGATTTACCATAAAAAAGTGGAACATTGTGTTCCAAAAAAAAATTAACAAGGACTTCATATTTCAAGCAAAATAGTGGGCAAGATAACGGCTAGCAGTTTAGCAGCTAACATTAGCCACCAATTTGTTTGTCTTGGTCGGATATCTTCCGTTTCACTTAGTGACAGTCAACACTCGGCTCAATGTTACATCTTTTCGGCTGACATGGGACAAAAATACTCTGGAATTTTGGACAGGACATTGTGACACGCCTAAGTCTTACTTGCTTTGAACTTAGTCCGCTCACTTCTTGCTAACTTGCATCGTATGACAGAGCTTTTTGGCAACTGTTGGGGCCCATTTTCCTGAAAACTGGACGGTGTTTTTCCAAACTGTTGCGTGATTTTAATGTTGCGGAACATTGATCAGGATTGTCCATGTTCATGAGGAGAAAATTCTGTTTTGCTTGTCTATGAAGAGGCGACGCCAAAACCATTGCGGTACTTGTCATGACTTGTGAATCTTTGGGACAATCGGTCTCTTGGTGGGGATTTGGTCCAACGCCTACGAATTGCGTTATGTAACACGTGTCAACAACACATCCAGCAATAAAATGGATGATCCCAATAGAGTTTTTTTACTTTTTGGACACTGTTCAGAAATGGTGGATTTCAGGAAGAGTTATGTAACACAGGAAACGGCTCGACCTAAGTTATCCAGGATGCCCATAGTGTAGATCTGATTGCAAGCGTGGACGCTAAAAGCGTTCCCACAGCAATGTGCCTCTCTGCCAGTGGACCGAGCTGTATATAAATGTACGCTTCAACCCTGTGCTCATTTCCACCAGCAGCAGTGACCCTAGCATCACATTTATGGTAAATCTTCCCCCTTCCTCCTTCAAAAGGTGTGTGCCGCTTCTCCCCTGTGACCCCTAAATCGAGGTCAACCGTCTCCACCTCGCTGGCCTTCCCTTCCTCATCATCGGATCAATGGGGCTGGACACGCTTTTGAGATTTGGGAAGCAGTTGCTAAGGGTCAAGGTGGTGGATTGTAACGTGGAGGATTCCCGTCTGTCGAGATGCCTCAACACTTTAGACCTGGTGGCGCTGGGAGTGGGAAGCACGCTAGGAGCCGGCGTTTACGTGCTCGCCGGCGCCGTTGCGCGGGAGAACTCAGGTAATTGCCGTCCGCGATTTAAAACTCCGGTGGTTATGCTGTTTAAATACAAGCTTTGCCATGTGCCTTTTAGGTCCCGCCATAGTGCTGTCATTTCTGATAGCGGCTTTAGCATCAGTGCTAGCGGGCTTGTGCTACGCTGAATTTGGAGCTCGTGTTCCCAAGACAGGCTCAGCATATTTGTACTCTTATGTGACTGTTGGTGAACTCTGGGCCTTCATAACCGGATGGAACCTCATACTCGCCTATATTATCGGTAAGCCCGCATTCCCGACTGTCATAACTTCCTTGACTAGTTGAAACGTTACCTCTCCTTTGCTCACATAATGTGACAAAAGGGATAATCTGATCTGACAGAAAAATACACTGAACATTTTGAGTGAGCCATCTGAATGCAGATCCAAGTGTCTTTCAAACGGATCTTCTTATGGTTTTGACAAAAACAACAAGTCTCAATGAATCTTCCTGCCACGCTTCCAGGGACTGCTAGCGTGGCTAGAGCATGGAGCGCGACCTTTGATGAGTTGATAGGGAAACAGATCGAGGGGTTCTGCAGAGGGTACATGCAAATGAATGCACCAGGAGTACTGGCAGAATACCCGGACTTGTTTGCAGTTGTAATTATCATCATCCTCACAGGTACAAATAATAATAATAATCTTTGTATGTAATAACACTTACACCCTTCCATCCCAATGCTGACCATCCATTTTTATTTTTGTTTTAAAACTTTCAAGGTCTGCTAGCGTTTGGAGTGAAAGAGTCCGCATTGGTCAACAAGGTTTTTACTTGTATCAACATGCTAGTCCTGTGTTTCATGGTGATCTCTGGCCTGGTCAAAGGTACAATGAAGAACTGGTACCTCAACCCTGATGAAATCCTGAATGCCAGCAATAGCAGTAACTCCACTCTGAAGTAAGGACATGCTGACACACACCCCACGCTCACGGTTGCCGTGACAAGAATGAGGCAAAGTACCTCCAATTTTCCTAGTGGATCAATTCGCAATCATTGTGTCAAGTCCAATTTTTGGACAACCGACATGACTTTTTTGTTTCCTAACTGACATCAGAAAAACGTTTTATAGCATCTAAAGTACCCAAAACACGCAGTATATTTTTAGTCAAATGCAAAACACCAATAAAAATGACTTAAAGTGTCTAAAAATGACTTCAATTTGAAACCGGAAGTGGCCCGTTTGAGAAGGTCCCGCCCCCTTGTTCGTTGTGTCACGCCAAGACGTCTTGCCTTGCTCGAGAATCAAAACAATGGCTTCAGATTCTGAGAATATGCTTTCTTGTTACTCATCCAGTTATGAATATGATTCAAATAGTTCTGAAGAGTAAAGCATACATGTTTGCAATCGATTAAAGAACGTATTCCCTGTCATTTTGAGGTATCTGGGGGGGGGGGGATGTAGCACCCAAAAGAGGCGACAAAGCTCTGTGGAAACAGGCTGATTATTTCCTTAGAATTTTTGTCAGCCAATATCAAATAGATGCTCGGTGCAACACACAACGATTCACCATTGTGTTATTTATGTGTTTTCCGTCTAATTTCGCCATCAACACGGATCAACACGAAGTTTTCAGACCAAACAAAGTACCGCAAAATGCATTGACGTGATGAAAGGACTGCTACAATGTGTCCTTTCTCGGTCAGGGGCGTTCCTTCAGTGATGTGCGTGAGGACTCGTCACCAACTCAAAAACAAGACTTCCGGAATATTCAGCGCGAGTCTTAAAACGTAAAATAGAGCTATATGCGGTGGAATTTTTGTAAAATACGCTCAGTAGAAGTCATTTGAAGCGATTTTACAAATTATGGACACAACTTGTCCGGAGGCGTCAGTTGTCCTTTAAGCAATACCACAAACCCGATCGCAGCACACGACGCAGGTACTGGTTCAGTCTGGAGACCGCCATCTCACTAATGCAGTCTATCTATAGCACATTTCATAATCATACTTATTGGACTTATGTAACATGGTCCGATCAATGTACACCAAGCATCTGGACTGTTATGCCAAGAGTCTGTGCGTCCACCTGCGTCAGGCCTCACATTGTACGGCCAAAACTGCCACATGGCTTATTACCATTACATCAGGATTGGAGTGGAAAATGTTGCGAATGTTGACTTTTTCCATTATTTAGATAAAGTTATTTCTTAACTTTATCTGTGAACTTATTTAAAAATATCTCAGCTGTCTTGTTCATGATTAAAGTTATTTCTTTTCCTTACTGTGTCTAGTTTTACAGATGTTTTACCAACCAGAGAGGAGTTAGGAGCTGGTGGCTTCATGCCATTTGGTTTCACAGGCGTCCTGTCTGGAGCCGCGACCTGTTTTTACGCATTTGTTGGGTTCGACTGCATAGCAACCACAGGTCAGTGTGGACTTGGCTGGCCTTCGACTCGTCCTCTAATTTCTGCATGCCAAATATCAGCCAGTGGACATACTTTTGGGGGAGTGAAACTAGATCTGGGCCAGAGAACATGTCTCCAAAGCTTGTCCAAACATTTTGCGCCGTTACATAAGCAGGGCAAAGACAAACGTTCAAGTTTTAGAGTGCTTGGCCCGGCGCAGAGTGTGACGGCGGGACCAAGAACCGCTCGGACAATTTTCCTTTTATGTACTGTGTTTGTAATTTGTTCACTCTATAAAAGACCTGTAAAAGCTTCCTCTCAACCTTCGATGTTCTGAATTCTCACAGCTTCCGTGACGCTAACCCCGAGCAATTGAATTGTGTTTAGGACGGTGCGTCCGTCACAGACATGACAGAAAGACTTTAGTGTCTGTGTAATCTGGGTCAGTCAGTGGCTTTGTCCTGTACAAAACAGCAAAAAGGATTCAGACGGTTATGTTAACTTTTTTTTGGTATGTTAACAGACAGAAGGAAATCAGAATAAACCCAGATTTCTTTCAGAGCAATCAAATAAGTAAATTGTGCTGAAACCAGTATAATTTCAACATCTACAAACATACTTTAGTGCAACATTTTTGTTCGGTGCGCCATGAGATTTTTCCTTCTGTGAAATATGCGCCTTGGCTAAGTAAAAATTGGCCATGGATGAGGAAAGATTCAAGTGTAGAAAGAGCACACAAGGTGAGCCTTGTGCCTTGGTTGCCTTGGTCTCGAGTGGATAAATACGAAAAGGCACCACGAAGATTGCAAGTGTACCGAACCTTTTTTCTTTGTAAACAATATCCCAATAGGAGAAGAGGCAAAGAACCCGCAACGAGCCATTCCCATCGGCATTGTGTCGTCGCTGCTCATCTGCTTTGTGGCCTACTTCTGTGTTTCTGGCGCCCTCACGCTCATGATGCCGTACTACCTGCTCGACAGTAACAGCCCCCTGCCTGTCGCCTTTAAGTATGTGGGCTGGGATGGAGCCAAATACGCGGTGGCTGTCGGCTCACTTTGTGCACTGTCCACGAGGTAAGGTCTTCTCTGACTGCGCATCGATGTGCTTGTGGTCCGCTGGTCTATTTGTGAATGTGTATTTTTAAAGTCTTGGCTTGCTCGGTTTTATTTCATCGGACTGCGTGAGCGGATATGGGATCACCAAAGGTTACTGAAAGCCACATCTTTTCCAAAAATCTTCCATTGTTAACTCATTCACTGCCAATCCCGAATTTATTCCGGAATTGAAAATACCACTTGGAGCACCATTCACGAATTTGTTCGGGTTTTGTTTTTTCTTGTTTAGTGCCGATAAAGTGCTAGCCGTGGCCTCTGGCAATGTTTTTAATGTCCACAAGGGGCAGCATTTCCCTTTTTCCCAGTGTCTTCTGTTGTTAAAGCGCTATATAAACCGATATGTATGTATTGAATTGTATTTTGGACAACCACCCTCATTTCAAGCTCATATAACTCCAGACCCATATCATTTAGGAATTAACTTTTTTTCTGATAAAAAGAGAATCTATGGTTTCTAACGCTGTATTGAATGTTTATGTAGTCCTAAAACTCAATATTCTGTGGGTCCTGGAATGAAAGTGACAATGACAAAACCCTGGCACTGGAGTGGACACATTTTTGCAAGATGGCAGTGAATGAGTTCATTCCGAATGACTGATGAAATGGCGCTATTTGTGAAAACTATCTGAATTTTGTTTGACTTCTTGGGGGATTGTTATTTGGTAACTGGTAGCTGATCTAAACCTTCCAAGCGAATGGAAAACCGGTTATTCAGAGGGATAGATGAATAGATCCAGTTTTACCATATTTTCCGCACTATAAGGCGCACCAGATTATAAGGCGCACCTTCAATGAATGACATTATAAAACGTTTTCCAAGTTTAAGGCACACCACATTATAAGGTGCTACAGTAGTATTTTACTGAATTCTGTAGTCACTACAGTTCTTTTTCTGATACATTTATTTTTGTACATGTGATACTTTGATGTTGGAGATGGCAAATTTCCCCATTGTGGGACTAATAACTTTTTTTCCTTATCTAGGTCAGTCAAACTTTATTTAATAGGCTACAAATCAGCTTTTTGTCAACGGTTGCGGCTCAATATTATTTCACATATATGTGCACCCAATTATGAGGCGCAGGGTCGTCTTTTGAAGAAAATGAAGGCTTTTGGGTGCTTCCTGATAGTGCGTAAAATATAGTAATTGCATGCCAGTCATTCTCACCGCATGCTTAAAACTGTACGAATTCCATTATTGTTATGTGACTATGAATGCTTTGTTATATTTGTTGACTGGTTGAGCTCATGCCTCATGACGACGGGCTGCTTTTCAACTTCATGACCAAGATCAGCTCGCGCAGCAAAACCCCGCTAACTGCAACCCTCACCTCTGACATAGTGGCAGGTGAGACACTAACACGCATGTTTACGGAAGGGTAGTCGTGGTTTCTGAGTCGTCCTTTTTCATGCTGCGGAGCTTGAAAAGTGGGTTTAACCCTTTTGGGGTTTTTTTTTGAGAGGGGTGAGAGAAATAACCCTGGCAGAAATAAGTACTGGTCCCTCAGCATGCAAAAGGAACAGCCGGTTTTACCTCCCGCTACCTTCGATGGCAAGAATGCATCTGTCCACCTGCATTCGTTTCATATTGACTAAATATTTCCCTCCTCCGTCTACTGACCTTTCCCAATCCCCGCCACCCACACCCCCCATGCCCTGTTTTCATACCTCTCATTGCATTCTGTTATATGTACACCCGTGCCACCCCCAGTCTGTTGGGTTCCATGTTCCCCCTGCCTCGTATCATCTTTGCCATGGCACGAGATGGCCTGCTCTTCTCGTTCCTGGCCCACGTCAGCGAGAGGAAATCCCCCATCACATCCACCATGACTGCTGGGGTTCTGTCTGGTAAGATAAATAGTGGACACAAAGATGTCTGCATGTGTTGTTTGGGAGTTTGCAGAATGATGACCCAGATTTTAAAATATGCGTCGACGGTAGCAGAACATTAGCCATTCAGTTATTAGATTAGAGTCTCTGTTATGACACACTTTTTGGCCATTTTATTAGCACAGATAAAATTAGTTTCATCATAAACGTTGATCTGATGTTAACACATTCACTGCCATTCAAAAATTTATTCAGGAATTGAAAATATGACATAGAATTCCTGAATAACAACAAGTTAAAGCCCTATATAAACCAATATGTATGTATCGCCTTGTATTTTGGACAGCCGCCCTCATTTAAAGCTCAGATAACTCCAAACCCATATAATTTAGGAATTAATGCTGTTTTTTCTGGTTAAGGAAGAGAGTCTAAGGTTTCTAACGCTGTATTGAATGTTTATGTAGTCCTACAACTCAATATTCTGTGGGTCCTGGAATATGAGTTCAATGACAAAAACCCTGGAACTGTAGTGGACACATTTTTGCACATCCTCTGGCAGTGAATGAGTTAAAGAAGCTCATATTAGTGCATTGTATGATTCAAATTATAAATTTGTCTGTCTTTGTCGCAAAATTTCGGACGATTGACACTTGTTTCCCCCCTTTCAAGCTATCATGGCCTTTCTGTTTGACCTGAAAGATCTGGTGGATCTGATGTCCATCGGAACATTGCTGGCCTATACATTAGTGGCCGCCTGCGTCTTGGTACTAAGGTGAGCGCAGCATTGTCAGAATGGTTCACGCAAGAAGAGTATAACAAAAGGTGCTTATTTCAGTCATTTCGGCAACATTTGTCACATAAGCGGGACGTAGTTGACTGTCAAAGTCATTCTCGCTTATCTTGCCCTCGTGTGATGAGCAGAAGTAACAAGTAATAAAACCAATCTTTGCGGTCGTCACCCTGACGCTGCCTCGTCTGCTCTCAAACAACCATTGAAATTGAGCCCCGCATCCACACTGAATGTAATTTCACACCTCATTGTCTTTTATACCACAGCTCAGATTACAACTGACTTGAACTGCGTGTGCCCACATTATGATTGACAGTGCTCATATGAAGGCTTATGACCTGCTTACGTTGCAGCGCGACGGTGTATTGCTACGCGTGCGCCGATTCTTGCGGCTAATACCAATTTGGATTTGACTTGGTGCTGCCTGTTTGATTGCCAGGTACCAACCCGAGCAGCCCAGTGCGATGTATCAGATGGCCAATATGCAGGAGGAGATGGAGCCGAGCGATGGCAGTATGGGCATGCTACCCGGCGTGGAGGAGAGGTTCTGCTTAGAGAGGCTCTTCTTCCCCGACAACCCCAATCCGACCTCCCTTTCGGGCTTCACGGTCAACGTCTGTGCCTCGATTATGGGTATGCTTGTGCCCCTGACCTACTTTCATACTAACTATAGGTGGCAACATTTAGCAGCTGGAACATGATGATTGAGTGGGCAGGCACCATTGAAACGTCATGGGATTTCTTATAGGCAAGATATTTTGTACAGCCGCCCCAATTTCAAACTCAGTTAAACCCACACCCATACAACTTAGGAATTAACTATTTTTTTCTGATGAAAGAAGAAGCTCTAAGATATCTTACACTGAATTGAATATTTATGTAGTCCTAAAACTCAATATTCTGTGGGTCCTGCAATTTGAGTGAAAATGACAAAAACCCTGGCACTGGAGTGGACACATTTTTGCGCATTGAAAGAGTGAATAGTAACGATTAAAACACCCATACACACACGCGCACACACACACGCGCACACATGCACACACACACACGCACACCCGCACACACACACACAGACACAATTAAAATTCTAGACCCCAGTTTGAGAACCACTGTCCAAGGATCTTACACATTATAATTGATAACTGAAAAATATTTTCATCCAAAAATTTCTGAAACAAATCTACATGTCCCCTCGCCTCAAAAAAATAACCCGATCACTTATCTCACACTTATCTCTTGATGGGCATTCACATTTTAGCTGCACTCTTTTATTGCTATGCAGGTCTGCTGATCCTGGTCTTCAGTGCACTGGCAGTCCAAGGAGGTTCAGTTTCTTGGAATATTGCAGTCCTGAGTATTATCTGCATCGCGTGCCTCCTCCTTACTTGTATTGTCTGGAGACAGCCGCAGAGCAAAACCAGCCTCTCTTTCAAGGTTAGTTTTTTTTACTTAGCTGCATATTAGCGCACAGTCGAATGAACCAGATTTCCTGTAAATAAGTTTCTCCTCGATCATCTTTTGCTTCGTAGGTTCCGCTGTTGCCTATTCTTCCGGTGATCAGCATGTTTGTTAACGTCTACCTGATGATGCAGTTGGATAGGGGGACTTGGATACGGTTCTCAATATGGATGGCTTTAGGTAAACATCTTTGGCGATGGGGGTCGGTGTTAGCGTTGGCAAGTACAAAGTCCTGACTGGAGCTCCTTCCCAACACACAAAATATTTTTTATTCTATATATATATTTTAATATTATTTTTTTACTATAATGAACGACTGTGTAAACTCTCAGTCGTACAGGAGTGGTCCATCGATGAGAAGGTTTCTTCAGCCGTCATCTGTACTTTTTGAAGGTGTCGGACGTTTCGCCTCCTATCCAAGAGGCTTCGTCAGCGAACTACTATAATGAACATTTAAAAAGCGATTTATTAATTTTCCAGGCCATCGCTCATTAAAAATTAATACGCGTCGCAGCGTGATTAGAAATCCTCACATTGACTTGTCATCAAGCTAACAAATGCCTCAACTCGCACAGACAGCGTCGCTAACTATACAGTCACCCCGTATCTGTTTTTTTGGCAGGTTTTCTGATCTACTTCTGCTACGGCATCCATCACAGCGTCGAGGCGGCAGGCGCCCGCTCGTCCCCCGACACGGAGATGAATGGCTTCAAGCGCGATCGCGATTCTGTCTCCACCACTCCCGAAAAGGAGGCCTTTCTTAACAACGGCATCGAGGTCAGGGAAGAGGATGACGGAGACTTGTAAGGAGCGTTGTTGGTTGATACACGGCGACCTGGCCTGCCAAAAGTCTTGTCTTGCAATTTGGACAGGATATCTCCCGGCCCTTGAATTAACCGTTAGAGTGGCGTTCACTCAAGTGAATGTTGGAACTCTCACATTAAAACACAGGACTTGTGAGATTGCACGATGAGATTTAAGAATTCAGCTGCCTCATTGCTAAAAGCTTGCTGCTGCCGTGGAACCATTTTTCAAATCCCGGGTGACCATCGTATTTAGTTTGTCACATTACATCTTGAAACGCATTGTCACCAGTGTCTTTTTATTCCCGAATGAAAACACTCACTGCCAGATGTGCAATAATGTGTCCACTGAAGTGCCAGGGTTTTTGTCATTCTCACTCAAATTCCAGGACCCACAAAATATTGTTTTATTACTACATAAACATTAAATGCAGTGTAAGAAACCTTACATTCTCTTATTTCATCGGGGAAAAAAAGAGTTAATTGCTGAGTTATATGGGTCTGGAGTTATATGAGCTTGAATTGAGGGCAGCTGTCCAAATTATAATGCAATATATTCATATTGGTTTATATAGCGCTTTAACAACATCTGAAGCTGGAACAAAGCGCTAACATGGAAAAAAGAGAAATGATGCCCCCTTCAGGAAAAGCAAAAAACATTGCCAGAGGCCATGGCCAGCGCTTAATCGGCACCCAAGCAAGAAAAAACAAAACCCGAAAAAAATTTGGGAATGGCGCTGTACATCATATTGTCAATTCCCGAATAAATTTGCGTTTTATTCTTTGCGTCGAATATTGAAACTACTTTGGCTATACAAGTTATTTTCGACAATCTTATTTTCTTACATCTGTTCTGCCAGTTTTAATGAAAAAAATAAATAACATGAACTTAATACGTAAATAATGGCCGAAAATCCCACCGTCGTCACTACAGTCCAGCCAAACAGAATCCCAGTTGATTATATAATGCCAACACATTCTTTGTGTCGGGAACATGGATGTGTCCAAGAAAAGGACCATCTTGTCACCCCAGTGCATTATAACATGCCTTACCGTGACCGTCAGAGGTGTTGTATTTCTGACTGTGCGACGGTAAAAAGTGATCCTTAGTTATGGAAATGTATTCGTTCTAGAATCGCAGACACTTATGTAAGTGATGTTGTAATGTTTCCCTTCTTCTGGCAGGACACTCGTCATACAAATAGATCACCTGTAATCGCATTGGTGTCACCAGTAGTCATGGTAATTCAGAACAAATTGATAAATTGATGACGAGTGTTGAGATTTATGCAAATGTTTTCACAGTGCTGGCTGCTGTGTCTTTTCACAACAACCACCCAAGTTTATGAAATTGTTTATTGCCAAAGCATCATGTTGAAACAATGCATAGTTTGGATTTTTTTTCTTTACCCTTATTTTATGTTTACAGTAACCCAGTTTGGTTTGATTCTTTACACATCCCCAGCAGCACAGCCTTTTTTCCCCAGTTATGGAAGAATTGGCTCAGATTCAACAAAATATTTTGTTCTCAAGTTTGAACGAATGAATTGTCGTAACCCACGGCTCCATTTATATTCGCCACAACTATTTCGAGGTTGCGCTTCAGGTCTTATTTTTTAGATCAGTTATTTACAGTATGGGCTACGGAGTCATTTCACTATTTACAGAGTATAACTAAAGAACATGTATATATATATATATATATATATATATATTTGTTTGTTTGTTTATATTACTACAAGTAAATTATTTGTAAATGCGGGAGTGGGGTGTTGCTATTTTGGTTAAAATGGGTTTTGTGTTGTACAGTTACCGGTGTTTTATATACCACATTTTGTGGATTATTCATAATCCCAGAATTCACTTGTAATAAAATTCATGCACATATTTGCAGCGGACTATTGCTGAGAGTTGAAAGTGTGTGTGTGTGTGTGTGTGTGTGTGTGTGTGTGTGTGTGTGTGTGTGTGTGTGTGTGTGTGTGTGTGTGTGTGTGTGTGTGTGTGTGTGTGTGTGTGTGTGTGTGTGTGTGTGTGTGTGTGTAACTAAGGCTTTAAATTCTGTTTCTCATCTAATCTTTTCAAGGAGATGGAAAATTTAAAATGTAAAAAAAAAAAGATGCTGTACAGTAAAAATAAACTATTTGAAATGTGCATGTTTCCTGGTTGTTTATCTGAAAGATTAAAACAATATTTCCATTCTTTGAATGACCGCAGACTTGTTTTTGTACGAATGAAAGGACCGGCTGGGATGCATTTGGTCATTTATCCATCCATCCATCCATCATCCATTTATCATAGTGTTATTTTTGTTATTTATTTTGTCTCCATTTCAACACTTTTGCCATCCACACAAAGGAAATACATTAATAAACATTCGCCATTCACAATAACGAATAAGATATTGGAAAAATTATGTCTTTTGATTCTCCCTCACCTATTCTAATTTTAGGACTATAATGTCATGAAATAATCCAGAATCAAACTTGACGCAATAAAATGTAGGCCAAGACTGTAATAAAAAGCTTTCTACCTGTTCAGCAACTTCTATACTGGATATGATCCAGCAGGGGGCGCTGTGATGCAGAGCCAGAAAAATGCTGCTCTAACACGTTGCCAGGAGCGGCTGCAGCATCAGCACCATCAGCTCCTCCTCCTCCTCCTGTCCGCAGCATCTTTCCCTGAACACCATTCCAGCCGGAAGGAGGGAAGAGAGCAAGTCACACACGTGTTCCTGGCGGCAGTGCATTCAGACGGTAAATCGTGATTATTTTTGTCATTACGATACAGTTGGATAAAGTCCATGTTGATGAGTTGGTTCATCGAATGGGTTTCCTGTAGCCGACAAAATTTGCATGATCAGGATTTGTAATTATTTTTAGTTGTGGTGCAAGAAGGTTGGAGGGATTATTGGTGTCGATCCGAGTAAACGGAGCCGCAGACGGGACTGTAAAAGTGGAGTGACATGAGGTCAGACAGGGCAGGCGTGATGGATGCAGCGGGTCACGTCGCTAATGATCACGTGTAGAATATCAGAGCTTGAGGTTGAACTGCACCGCACACAGGGATGACACCGGCGGGGAATAATACGAAGCAGAATCTCTGGCATTGTTGCAGATATGTAAACAAACAACATGGTTTGTTAAAATTTAAAACTGAAAAAAAAAAAACAATCGCCAGATTCTGGTGCTGACTTGACTCTCGTTTTTCAAGTCAGATTCACCGGATTCTGAATAATTCAGATATCATTTGGGAACACCTTTCTATTTTGGTTCAAAATTGCCATTTGTCGGGAGCTCTTCTATCAACAAACAGCCACGTCCAATCCAATGCAGCTTTCAGTTAGTTTTTGTCTGTTTTAGACCGATACTGCAGGCATAAGAAGAAGAAGGGGAGGGGTAGGGTCAAGGAAAGGTAAGCACATCGAGGACATCATGTCGTCCGCAGCTGGCCACCTCTTGAGTGTCATCTGACGGTCAGGTTGTCCTTGAACTGCACGTGCGCACAAAGGAGAGCAATAATGCTTCTGATTTTGGACTGCATTTCTTCCAGGGTGAAATTATTAGAGCCAAATCGGTCCAAAAGATGACAAGATGTGTCGGGGGGTTGCTTTGAACTACGTGTTGTCAACCGATGCCACGTTGGAGTGCCTTGCGATTGGTTGCATCTCGCCACTATCAGCACAACGCGCCCATGTGTGATTTGACACCCCTTCAAAGTGCGGTCGCCTACGGCCTTGGCTTGCGCAACCGGCGGGGATGCCGATTGATTCATTATGTCTGACCTCTGCAATGTCTGAACAGCAATCAATTCAGCGGATCTTTGCCAGTGAAGCTACCAGGGGGCTCGAGAGTCTGTTTCTTTTAGCAACTTGCATGACAGGCACTACTGCGCGCATGTGACTTGGCAAGTGAGACAGGTTGTCAGGGTGCATGCCGGTGTGACCTTCAAGGTCATTTTGGAGGACGAGACAGGGTGGGAGAGTAGGAGGAGAGATAAGGGGAAAGCTAGAGAGTAACAATGAGGTGAAAGGAGTGGAATAGAGGTGGCAGTGCTTTGAATCGTTCTTTATCGGCACCCCTCGCAAGAAAAACAAAAACCCGAACAAATTCAGGAATGGCGCTCAACGTCACACTTTTCAATTCCCAAATAAATTTGGGAATGATAGTGAATGAGTTAATAATATATTTTTCACGAACGGAGGGTTCCGATTAATGTGCATAGGAACTGGTTAGGCTCAGTACCTCTAACAAGGTTAAGAAATACTTCTCTATGGTTCTATGATTCGCTTTCACCCCTCACCGAGCCATATGCCAACGTTCCCTCCCCCACAGAGCCAGTACTTCACCGCCACTTGCTCATTCCATTGACACACTTTCATATCACAAAGCTCGAAAGAAAATTTCTACCACGCTCTCTCCCTTTCGTTCTTTCTGCAGCACCTGTCCTTCAAGGTTTTAGGCCGTCCTAGAATAACAGACGCGACTCAAGCACAATGTCTTCTTTATCCACGCTGTCTGCACATTTCCCATTTGGTGTCTGGCTGTTTGGTACATTTTGCGTGGGCGAAAGGGAAACTTCATCGCGCTGCAAAAAGCAGATTCTCACATATTAACTCAATGAGTGCCAGATGTGTAAAAACACTGGAGTCCACTCCAGTGCTAGGGTTTTTGTCATTGTCACTTGAATTCCAGGACGCACAGAATAATATGTTTTAGGACTACATAAATATTCAATGCAGTGTAAGAAACCGTAGACTCTCTTCTTCAATCTGAAAAAAAGAGGTAATTCCTCAATTATATGGGTTTGAAGGTATATGATTTGAAATGAGGGCAGCTGTCCAAACTACAGTGCAATGCATACATATTGGTTTATATAACGCTTTAACAACAGCTCAAGCTGGAACAAAGTGCTAACATGGAAAAAAAGGGAAATGCTGCCCCCTTGCGGAAGGCCATTTTTTTCCCAGATGTCTGGCCAGCGCTTTATGGGCAACCAAGCATGAAAAAACAAAAAACGAACTAATTTGGGAATGGCGCTCTACGTCACATTTTCAATTCTCGAATAAATTCGTGATTGGCAGTGAATGAGTTAATGGCTGAATCAACTCCACATTTCTTTTTCTTTGTCTTCACATGCAGCCATGTGAGAGCGAATGGTTTTGCTAAGGTGTGGATGGGCTTTGCTAATAACGCAGAGCCACCGTACAGGGGAGAAACAGACAATTTCTCACACACAACAAACCCGGCGGGGCTTTAGGCTCCGTCTGTATTGTGGTCGCACCGGGCTCAATAAATCCATAGGCACAAACCGGACATTGAATTGCACGCTGCATTCTCTTTTTGCTTCATTTACATTCCTGTGTCACTTGTTTTTGCCTACCCAGAGAACAATTGCCCCACTTGGTAATAGCAATACGTAACAAAAGCATCAAGGTTAAGTACCGTTCATCAGAAGGGTTTTTGGCGTGCACGCTAGGTTCTTTTCTTCTTTGTCTCCTCGCTCTGTGCGTCGGTGGCCCCTTGACAAAGTTAAACCGCGTCTCTCCTTCATAGCTCTACCTGTTTAGAGATGTGTTAATGACTGTGCTATTTTTAGCAGACGTGTAAAAGGCATGGACTGCCTGCATGCTCGGTTACCAGCCGTGGCAATTCCTCATCTCACTTGAGCGAATAAATCCGATTACTGCTCTTTGAATATTTTCCGATGCATTTTGAGCAGGTGGGCGACATGGGCCCGCCCGTGCGCAACGTGGATATAAATCAGCTTTTATTGCAGATGATCCGATTTCCACTTTCTCCTCATTCATCAGAGGTATGAACACCCACTCTGACCCCAAATCCTGTTAGCGCCCCGCCTTGTGATAATGAATGAATTCACTTGCGCTACAAAAAAAAGATCCGAATATGAGGGAAATGAGAAGAAGAGAGGGGCCAGGGGGGATTATTAGGGTTGCTTTACGGGTGAATATGGAATTGATTGTGTCAGCCTCCCTGTCATTAATTTTGTATTATTATGTTAACTCATTCACTGCCATTCCCAAATTTATTCGGGATTTGAAAATATGATGTGGAGCATCACACCCAAATTTCTTGGCATTTTTTTGCTGGGACTGCCGATAAAGCCCTGGTGAGCCCTCTGGCTATGTTTTTTTTCCCTTCCGCAAGGGGGCAGAATTTCCCTTTGTTCAATGTTAGCGCTTTGTTACAGCTTCAGCTGATGTTAAAGCATGATATAAACCAATGGGTATGTATTGCATTGTATTTTAGACAGCCACCCTCATTTCAAGCTCATACAACTCCAGACCCATCTAAGTTAGGAACTGCCAGATGATGTCCACTCCTGTACCAGGGTTTTTGTCATTTTTACTCAAACTGCAGGACCCACAGAATATTGAGTTTAAGGACTACATAGCATTAAATTTGGCGCAAGAAACCTTAAACTTTCTTTCATCAGAAAAAAGAGTTAATTCCTACGTTATATTGGTTTGCAGTTATCTGAGCTAGAAATGGAGGCAGCTGTACAAAATACAATACGTACACATTGATTCATATAGCGCTTTAACAACAGCTGAAGTTGTAACAAAGCTCGAACATTGACAAAAGGCAATTGTTGCCGCCTCGTAGAAGGGAAAAACATTGCCAGAGGTCTGACCAGCGCTTTGTCGGCACCACCAGCAATTCAGGAATGGAGTTCCACATCACACTTTTCAATTCCCAAATACATTCGGTAATGGCAGCGAATGAGTTAATATTTTCGAGCTCTTCCACAGCATTGCACACCAGAGCGTGTTTCACCTGCACTTTTAAACACCATAGGTCCCCCCCCGTTTGGTGATTCTATTGTGTCTCTTTCAGGCTTATTGTGTCTTTGACTGTTTAGCAGAGCTGAAAGAGAAAACCGAAGAAGAATGGTTACGTGATTAAGACCGGCTTATTCCTCGACGGGTGCTCTGGCTAAGCTTCATCCTACTGGTGGATTCTAAGAAAAACAGGAAAGAAAGTCAATGTGTTTCAGGAGGGGGATTTCTACACGTGACGACAAGATAGGCATGTGTTTTGTTGTTGGAAATTCTATTAGAATCCGGCGGCTGGCAGGCTGTCACAGAAACGCATGCATTTCACGTACCTCTGAGCCATGGGAAAATGGCCAAAAATATACATGCATGAAAAGGTAGTCATTAGAGATTAATTACGAGCATGCAGGCACACCGTCGTGTGTGTGCGGTAACGGACGAGAGGGTGTTGATATCAAGGATAACCGCGGCAGCCTCATTTTGATGTAACCACAGCGCTAAATCTAATTATGTCATGAGCGACTGCCGCCATACATTACGTTCCTGTCAACGGTTTTTCCGTTTATGCCACTTCTTTCGATTCCTCCTCACTCCGCTGGAATTCACACGTCGGGAGTGCAAATGAAACGGAGGAGAGGCGATGGGGGCGCGGGTGGAAAGTGTGTGTATATGTGTGCCGAGCATGGTTCACCCCTGGAACCACGCTGTGTCGAAGCTGTCTGCTCTCCCCAATGGGGGGTTGCTATTGGGGGGCGGGCAATAAAGCAAAGTGCCAGAGACAAATGGCCGCTGTAATGTCCACGTGTGTGATGATGGAACCATAACAAAAGCGAGGAGGGGAGACAAGTGTGTGTGTGTGTGTGTGTGTGTGTGTGTGTGTGTGTGTGTGTGTGTGTGTGTGTGTGTGTGTGTGTGTGTGTGTGTGTGTGTGTGTGAGCACATCTTTTCCTTTTGGCTTTTCCCTTCAGGGGTTGCCACAGCGAATCAGTGTCCTCCATCTTGAGAGGTTTGATGTTTAATTTGGCCAAGCTTTTACGTCAGATGCCCTTCCTGACATAACCCTCTGTATTTATCCGGGCTTGGGACCGGCACAATAAGACACTGGCTTGTGGCTACAGAACAAGCAACTCTGTGGGCTTAATGAAGATGAAGATGCTTGATAAAAAGGCAATGACAGCAAGAATAATACTTATTGGCAACATAAAGTAAAACTACTCACAATTTGCTGACAATGCTTTGCTCTTACCGTGAAATGGGCAAAATTAATTAAAAAAATCCAGAATTTTATTTCGCTCCATCATAAAATTTATAATAAAGCTTCTTTATCAACAAACCACAACAGTGTTCAGGTATGCAACACTGTTCACAGCACATGCCAGTCCTATCATTTTTAACATAACAAAACCCAGGGCATATTAACAATCTAACGCATCATCCGGTGGGGACGAATAAAACTATTTCATATCCCGGCATTCTCTCACTCACGCATTCTCTCACTCACGCTCTTGCCTCTCAGACTACCTGCAAAATCACCCCTCCCCCAAGTAAAAATCACCCCCTCCCCCCGCACCATTCCAACAATGGCAGAATAGCAACCTGGCCAAACCGCAGGAGCGTATTATTGCAAGAGGCAATACACGCCATTACGAGGGGAACGTGGGGGCAATAGTGATGTGAAAGCAGAACACCTCTCCAACAAAGTGTCGCCGTTGCATTATGCTAACTCAAACCACATATTGAATTAACAGGAATATATTCAAGACAATCTAATACAGTGTCAACCTCAACCTAATACGACGCCAGAAACCCACGAACAAAACTTCTTGGAAAATATTCTCACTAACGTCCTCCAGGAACATAATATTCAAGCGCATTGGTCGCATCGACGAGATCCACCGCATACTCATTAGCAGTCTTATGAGGGACGTTGCCTTCCATTAAATTCCACCACCCCCCTCGCGAGAGCCGTTCCCAAACAAAATTGCCCTCTATAGTTCTTCCTATGGATGAAATATTAACAACCGTGAGTCGCTGCAGCCTTCTGATGACTCTCCCTCTGTAACTATTATCTTCACCATCCCCCCAACGCCCGAACAACCATTCATTCTTGCTTTAACACAGAGAGGACCAGAAGCGGACTTTATTTCCTGTTCTGTTGATTTTTTGTTTTTCTGAGATATTGGCGCAAAGCTCTCCCAGACCAGACGCTCACGAAACTTGGCCGCTGATTTTAGATGAGATACGAGTGTGGGTTTTTCATTGGCTTAAGGATGCGGGTGAGAAAGAACTAACAAGAACATGCCTGGTTCGGCTCAACCTCCTGTGAACAATCCTAGTCTTAACGCGGTTATTTTTGGATCTGTGTGATGTGCCTATAAAGCGTCGCGAATCACGGTTGATGCACAACAGAACGTACAAAATATGCAGTAGCTGTCGGTTTGAAAGCATCCCACTGACCTTCAGGTGTGAGCGTCTCTTTCTAGCGCTGACCTTTCCCGCTCGCGAAAGACCAAAGGTGGATCGTGTTGTTCTCAACGATAACATTGCCATGACAACAGATAGTGGACTACCCCCCGACCTTCCCTATGGTTTTGCAGCTTACCTTTCTCACAACACAGTTGAGATGTCATGGATAGTGGAGAAAATATTTCCTACAAATGCTCCTACCTTGTTCACCTCAGACCTGGGACCACAAATACTCAGTCGGACTCCTTTTTAATGCAGAGTCACTGGGATTTTATTTATCAGAATGAATTAAAGAGACAAAAGAACAAACTTGATAAAAGCATGATGCCACAGGTCATATAAAATGGTTCGTTATGCCGGTGGCCTTGAGTTGCGGTGAGCATGCCCGCCTAACAGTTACAAAGTTCTGGGTTTAAATCTCAGATGCAAGCTTTGTACTATCTTTGTGACTGCTTTATTTCCAGGTATATGATAGTTGTCAATGTTAAGTGCTTTGTTACAGCTTCAGCTGTTGTTAAAGCGCGATATAAATCACTATGTACTGTTCGTATTATATTATACTGTGTGTCAATATCTGAAAAACACTAAACACGATTCTTGTTTTTCTGTTTTGTATTTTTTTGTTGCAAAGAAACCCAGGCACTCTGTTCCGTTGTCGAACACGAGCTACACGCGGTAGAGTCAGCCATATGGTCTGTTCGAGGAGCGTGTTAACCCCCTGTAGAGATCAGGCAAACAATATGGATTCATCTGCACTGAGCTGGTCCTTTGCTATTGTTCAAAAACAACGACATGTTTTTGCCTCCTCGCGGAATGCAGCTACTTAGCCGTTGATGCGCACTGGACGGTGGATCAAAACAAATGTGTGAAGCAAGATAATACAGTAAAGTCTCGTTATATCGATATCGGATATATCGATAGTCCCGGTTATATCGATACTATTTCTATGCACGCACGGAGAAAATTACATGCACACAGGGTCGGATATATCGATAGTCCCGGTTATATCGATATTTTTTCGGACTCCCTTGAATATCGATATAACGAGACTTTACTGTATTTTGTCCCGGGTCTTTTAAATTTCAGTGTCTTTCTCTGCTATTTTTCTGCTTCCTTTTCGCCTCTACGAGTCATTCCAGTCTAACTAGAGCATATGAGGCCTCCTTCCTCTCTCACTCAAATTTATAATTGATGAATATGTGCCCGTACCTGTTCGAGACTTGCTTTTACATTTTAAGCATGTGATGATGGTGACCGCAGATGCAAAACAAATGCTATTAAAAGACTTGAATGATGCGATGCAACTAACCACTGATGACGACAGAAAATGATATAATTTTAGAAATTGCTTTCAAAGCTATTTTCCCAATGAACGGAGTTTGTATTCTTACGGAGATCTGTTTTTTTCCCCTCATTCAGATCAAATAATCCTCGATGCAGAGTCACCGCAGACTGCTTTGCGTGCTCAAAGGGAATGCAAGATGAGTGGTGAGCTGGTGTAAAAAAAAAAAAAAAAAGAATTCATGAACC
This sequence comes from Hippocampus bargibanti, assembly GCF_051943395.1. NCBI lineage: Eukaryota > Metazoa > Chordata > Actinopteri > Syngnathiformes > Syngnathidae > Hippocampus > Hippocampus bargibanti. The sequence goes on from NC_142749.1 coordinate 12,531,165, forward strand.
TCTATATTTGGAAGACCACAACACAGCATCAAAAAAACCTGAACCAAATAAGAAGGGAAAACAGAGTGCTTTCTGAGGCAATCAATGGCCTCAGGCTTCCGAATTTCCTTTGGGATTAATAAAGTAGCCGCCTGGTATCTTTGAGCGTTCAAAAGAAACATTCCAAAATGAGCTTCCCCACAAGCTTCAAGGGAAACGGGCCTGTGGAGAAAGCGGAAAAGATCACAAGCAAAGCTCCAAACCAATTTCCTCACACTGGCGATGACAATGCCAATCAATTCACTTTTTTGAGTGATCAAGGAAGATTGACAGAAGGCAAAGGATGCAATACGACCTCGCTCCCACCTTTGGTGTCACAAAGAGAATCCCACGACAAGATGATCATCTGGGGATCTGAGCAGCAATGTTCGGAGCCCGGACTCAGAGAGATCGAGCTCGTGGAGTGTCCGGCCATGCACACGTTCTTGAGAAACCCAAATGAAGAGGATGAGGATGATGATGACGAAGATAGGCGAAGCACAGAAGAAGGTAAGGGTGAGGGGCCAATGTCGATTTCTTCCAGTTCAACCGCCAGCTCGACTTCTAGTAGGGCGAGAAGGAACGATAACGACAGCAACAAAGTGGAGAACAGAACTCTGAGGGATGAAGTGATGCGGGATAAGAACACGTGTCATAATACAGAGCGGGAAAAGGCAGGCTTCACCGAAGAAGAGAACATCAAGAAAGGTCAGGCAGGACTGAAGCAGTCCAAGTCGGAAACAAACGTGTTTGTCTCTAATCTATCCGCGATCCATCTCACTGGAAGTCTGTCCAGCGCGTTGGATTTGAGCAGCGAAACTTTTATCAATCTGCCCAGCTCCAAGACCAACATTTGTTACGCTAACAACACTACCTCAACCCAAGCTATAAGAAGGGCAGCTCGAGTCGAAAGCGACCCCCCGCCATTGTGTGATCAGGAGAATCATGAACGATCTCGCAGTCAGGATGACGGAAACTATTGCAGAAATGGGTCATCGTCGGATGGCCCAAGGAGAAGTGGTAGATTTGAGGAAAGGGTTCTACATGTACCACCAAGGCGACAACAGCTCGTCCGACCCCTGTGTCAGTCAGAAATTGGTGAAGCTCCAAAGAACGGTCAGGGTGCTGAACTCAGGGGACTACCCTCTGACAGCACCGCGGTGGTTTCACCAAGTCACGCTCACAATGGGTCAAACAAAAAGCTAACGCCATCATCCCTACGTGAACCGTCAGATTTTTCACATCTTTACAACACATACGCAGTCTTCCAATCCAGACAGCCCAACCAGGCAGCCAAAAAGGAAGTTTTGTCAATGGAAAAACAACAACTAGGTTCATTGACAAAGTCAACTTCAAACACCTACAAATCTTCCACCATGGAGAAGCGACCCCAGACTCAGTTCACCTACAGACGGAATTGCTCCAGTCCCAAAAGGACATATACGCCTCCCCGCTCTCCTCTCAGGACGCCACAAGGTTCACCAAACAGGCAAACCTCAATGCACTTCATCTCGAAGGAGGTGCATCGAGGACTTCAATACATCCCTTCAAGAAGCAGCCCTGATGTCAAGCCATCTGCTCAGAGCCAGGACAGCGTTTGCCCGAAAGCACCAGTTCCAACCCACATGAATCCAACTGGAATCCCCAAAGCACCTCCCCACAACCAGCAAATCCTCCCCAATTCAAGCCATACCTCGAGCCCCAAGGAGAGCTCTCCTTCACCCAAACCTAAAGGAGTCCGCCCAAAAATAATCACTTACGTCCGGAAAAATCTTCCGTTCAAGCCTCAGGCTGCCGACGGACCTTATCAGGTATCTTCCTTGCCAGCGAGGTTACCCGTGTACACACACGGCCCAGTTGCAACATCATCCAGTTCTTTCAAAGAGACTCCTCAAGATCGTCTCAAGAAAGATACCAAAGGGTCGCCAGTGCTCAGTGCCTCCAACTTGCTTTCCGACAAGTACCACAAAGACCTGCAAACCAATATTTTCCCATCAGGATTACTGAGTCGGAGTATCCGGGCTCCGGGACATTCAAACACCGTCCCTCAAACGCATACGCACAGTTATACAGCGGCCCCAAAACTGGCCAGTAAAACGGCGGACTTCTATGGAAGCCACTCAGACGTAAGGAGAGGGAAGATTGTCTTTTTTTACTTTACATGAGTAAGATCGTATGGTCTTAATCAGGATATTTTTATCCTTTGTATTTAGGTCGGTATATCAGCCAGTTTTAAAGAGAGTTCTACAGACGACCCGATACAGATTCGGACAGCCGCTCAGACCGGAGGGAGCGGAAGTCTCTTGCGTTCAGGCAGAGGTCTACGTTTAGGCCTGGGTGCTGTGACCAGGACAGCTTCAAACTCAGTCAAGGGTAAAGGTCAGAGGTCAACTGTCATCCTACAAGAGTACCCAGGATCCAGCCAGAAGAGCCACAACACCACAGGTAAAAAAAAGAAAATATCCAATTTCGTTTCAGTAACCAGAAATGCAACACACCAAAAAGTGCTTCCCTAGCTGCAGCGGTAAGTAGATGGTAGCACTGCTCTGACAAATTTGGCCCAAGATGAAAGCAGCTCATTAAAATGCATTCGCTGAAATTCTGGCTGATCCATTTGGAGGATTTCAAGATGCACTCGGCTCTGAGGGGGAAACGTCCTACTCCGAGAGGCTGCATCTACGAAGCAAAAATTCACAAATACCCGAGCCGTTTTCCAGTTGGGACAATTCACTTTCTACCTTGGGTACCTGCGGTCCGATTGATGTTGGGGTGTGAGACTGTCGCCGGCACACCGGAGCTCGAAATGTGCTCATCATTCTACCCGCTGATGGGTTGAAATTCCATTTCTTGCCCCCATACATATTTAAAACCGCTCTCGCCCTGGGTCTAATAAAATGAAAATCAAGCAGAGAACACTGACTTGTAGTGCAATGAATTCCATCAGATGGAAACGTCTTTCTATACACACAGATTTGATTTGTACCGTGCTATCATGTGCGCCATCTTCTTCTGATCATCTCTGTTGATTCGCACCGCTCAGTCTTCTGGGACACGCTGGTTTTGAAGTGAACTCCATTTAACTCTCAATTAACGTCACTATCTTCCTGCTGCATCCATCTCACCCTCCTCCACCCTTGCCAGTCCGACAAACATAGCATGCAATCTAACATTTTGTACAAGGCGCGATCCCGTTGAGATAGCACCAAAGCCGTAGCCTCATTTACGCTTCAGGTTCAGCGGCGTTGAAAAACAGGATTTATGCTGTTTGGGTTGAAATGGATATTTGTCAGAATCTATTCTGTCTCTTCCCACTTGAAGGGTGGGAGGACTAGAAACGGGAATCGGGGTGAAATTGGCACATTTATCTTTCATGATCCTGAACTGAGAATTCAAGAGCAGCGCTCTCCAAATCGAATACTGGGAGAAATGGGCGAGTGGGCTGACAAGACAGAAACTGCTGCACACAAATCGAGCTTCCGTTTTCACTCACAAAATGTTTTTACTTGCGGATGGATGTGTTGTGGGCTCTTAAGCGATCACTGTCCTTATCTCTGGAGCCAGCTGGGGATAATGTTTTAACCTTATTCTAGAACTTGCAAGGCCTGCAGGAGTGTTTGCACATGTGGGGGTGTGTGGGTAAAAAAAATCCCCTCTTGTCCAACAAAAATTGTTTTTCTCTGCCTCCTACGTGCATTTCCCGGATTGACCAGCTTGACTGAAGGATTTATTGTCAAAACAAGCTAAACCGCAAATTGCTCGACGCGTTTTAAACCCTGTGTCAACGCTGCCGTTCGATAAAGTGGCCATTCGCTCGGCCTGCAAAAGGGACCGCACAAAGCAGCATTTGTAATTCAGAAAATTGTAGACTGAGTCGCCAAAGAGAAACCAGCCGCAGAGCAAAAATCATCACAAAATTGATGAACGATTGCACTGGCGATAAACAGCGCGGCGATGCGGTATTCAGCGCGCTCCAATAATGTACACAATAATGCCTGATTACCGCTCGATATAAAGTAAGGTTTGTAGCAATAGGTTTTGAGTATTAAGATTTTAGAACAGTACCACAATACTTTCGTTTTGTGTACATGGCCCCAAAAAAAAAGAACAAGTATTGAAAGGGTGAAACCTCGACAAAATCCTACTGGACCCTTCGCACCCTGCTCACCACTTTGTTTATGGTGATACTAGTGCAGCCTGTTTGACTGGAGACAAATTCCTTGTGTGTTCTACATGCTTAGCCAATAAAGATGATCCAGATTCTCACTATGAAATTATCGTGGTATACTGTACTACTTTTCCAAAGCCGACTGTTATTCTTATCGTCTTCTCTGCTTTTATTCAACAAACCAGTTTGCCAATTTGTGTGTGTTTTTGTAGGTGATGACGAAGTTTTCACTCTTCAGACTCCTGAGGTTCCGGCCTCAGCACAGGCGCAGGTTGCGACCTCCAAGTCCTTGCTTCCCAAAGTAAGCCAGTCAGGCCTCCGCCCGCCTGGCTACAGTTCCAGCCGACTACAGATGGGCCACCTGGCCGCTTTTGGCTTCGTCAGGAGTTCAAGCGTGTCTTCAGTTTCCTCCGCACACTCCACCGAAAGCACACAGAGTGACCCGAGCAGGACGGTTCACCGTAAGTTTCAATAATTGATTTGGAGATATGTTCTTTTTGACTTGTACGGACGCAAAACGGTTGTGTAGCGAATGTTCCGCCTTCAGATGCTAGAAAGGCATTTGTGTGCCATAAAATGGCATCATGTCGGGAGATTTTTTTTTTTCCGGTCTTGTCGTGAAGCACAACAGCTTGGGCCTAGAAAGACACCGGAGGATGCATTTAAAAAAAAAACCTGTGCTGCCAGCATGATATCTCCACGAGTGCATCGTTATCATCGCCATCGTGTTTTCATTACCCCCTTTTATGCCTCATTAGCATAAACACTCCCCATCCGCATTCATTATCTCGTATTTACAGCAAAAGCGGCCTCAACATCTCTGAACACAACTTCACGAGGGCTTATTGCGTTGGACCCGGGAAGAAAGATTTTAGAGCCACTCATCTTCACCCTCTGTAAGATGACAACAGTTGAGTTTTTCTTTTTTCAATAATCGAATAATTCGTGGAGACAACTGCCGACTCATGTTTTCTTTTGCCGCATTAAATGTGCAGAACCATAACGTTACTGTCCTCAAAGTGGACTGAATCCGGAATAACCGCATGCGTTTTTTTAATGTGACCTACATAACTGGCTTGCTTTCTCTCCCAGTTACAGCTGACGTAAGATCCTCAGCTCTCGCGTACGTCACGTTTCCCCGTTACGTAATCCCACTTCTCTTCATTTCCCTTGAGCACTTTTTTCATCTCTTCTATTCCCCTACCATTGGTTGATCGTGAGTGCAAGCTGTGTGCCAATATGGGGGAGGCCCTTTCTTAACAACAATAAGCAAAAGAAGAGGAAGAATTCAGCATTTTCACCATGTGATCATCATATGAGATAAAAACAGCAGCTTCTTTTTCTTTCTTTTTAAATGTGGCGACGAGGAGTCATGGGAGAAGAAAAACTTTGGGCGAATTTGAATTTTAGATATTGCCACTTGCGCCTCGAAGTGATTGCACTGCAGAATCGAAATCTTTTCCAAAGCTAAAGGTGCTTTGGGAAATAATTTGATTCCGAGTGACTGAGCAAGATGACAACATGGTGATTAGAAGGAGAACATTGCATTCGTAATCATTGGTTCTAACTACCATGGGCTTCTTTCGACATTGTTTTCGTGTGTGTGCATATGTGTCTCCTGGGACTAGTGTTTGCAAAACCTTATTTTGCCTACGTTTCCCCTCACGGCGCACTCCAAAATCTGATCAAAGAGCACTCAGATTGATAGATGAGTTTTCACACATCTTTGCAGCGTTAGTCGGGGGACTCGTACCAACCTAGAATCTCATTTTGAAGCAAAGAGAATAGAAATGGGGCTCAGTGGCTCATTCACACCATTGATCCGTGGAAAAAAAGAGGCCGCGTTTGGGCTGCGGATGATCCGGAAAGGAGAAATCATGAAGGAATAGAACGATATGAAGCAGAGACTCAGTCATGCGGGTAAGGGGAAGATCCCCAGTGTCAAAGCAGATAGGTGAGCAGAGAATATTTGGCGCTAAAAAGGCATCTAAGAATGATTTATTTGAGAAAGTGTGAAAACAATGGTGGCAGTGCTACGCCTGAATCCATCCAGACTGAAAAAAGTATGGTGTGATTTAGTCCACTAGAGGGTACCATTAGGAAATAACTGACTGACCTTTCTCAATGATGTCCAATTTTCTTCTCCCTGTTGAAAATGGCTTTAGCAAGTAAATCTCCAACCAAATCCCTTCCTTCTCCTCCTTCGGCCATTGAGGGTTGACAAAACTGCTATTAAAGCAACACAATATATTTTCATATGCAGCACGCTACCGATACAGTGTGCTAGCTCTGGCCAGTATGCTCTTGTCACTAGCGGCTTATGATCAGAGCAGTTTTTGCAAATTCTGATTAGCTCGTCATGACCCAATCATAGTTTGCAAAAACTCTGACATTGACCAATGCCTTCAAGAAGGCGTTGGTACCCCGTTTGGTTTGCCAACTCGAAATCTGATTGGTTAAAGCAACTGTTTGATCGACAAATTTGATGCGACAAGGCCCACAGAACTGATTGTGAAGTCGTCCAGGTACATTTCTGACCCTGGCAACAAATGATGGCTGAAATGTGATTGGTTAAATGCTTAAATACGAAATCACACGTCTGGAAGCAGCCTAAGAGGGGAAAAGCAAGAAAATGAAGCTGAAAGACAATTTGAAAATATTTAATAAGAATTTATGGAAAATATATACTGGTAATTAACATCAGTCAGCGATTCAGATATTTTTAGGCCAGCAGATAAGGCTTTAGAGGCCTTGATGGTCCGCTACTGTGTGAAAAACAATTGGTAAAAGGCAGCTCAATAAAGGCCGATTGGCAACGGCAATCACATTCATCACATCCCCACTGGAAATTGCACGTCATTGTTTTGGCAAACATCCTCGATCGGCGAAGCTGTCGCAAAATCGTTTTGTTGGATATGCTAAACGCTCGAATTCGCTCCCCCCCTGGGGTGGCAGAAATTCTAGCGTTGAACATGCATTATAGATCAGTGGCAGGAAAAGCAATCGAATGCGTTTGGCAAATAGTGCGTGTGCATATTAAACTGTATGGAAGTATTACATTATGTCAACCGCGTTGGCATATGTTATTGTCGAATATCGATTAGCTATTAAGGTAATCCAGTCTTCATCGTAGCATTGACATCCCCAAGGTGCTTCAGCGTGTGAGAGCGAGCGAGGCTGCTAATTCCACTTTGATTGACAGGTTGTGTTATAGGGCTGGGGGAGGGGGTCCGCTCACATCATGAAAATCCAATCGTCAAAAAAATATAGCATTAGCGCTGCAGTCAATCTCCACTTTAGGCAAGAATAATATTACGGTGAATTCGTTCTATGAGGGGAATGCTACGCAGAGTCGCAGGAAGGAAGTGTGTGAAAGTCTGGCACCGACGAGGAGAGTGGATGTGGCACCCCAGATGCCAGCACTCCGAGCTGAGATCTGTTGCGCGACTCATGCTAGCTCACCGTGACCAGATGGTTTGAGTGGCGCATGTGCGCCTATAGACGCACACGAGATGAAAAGCAAGCGAGATGGCCGATTAGATACGGATGCCACTTGGCAGCAAAAGGAAGGAAAAACTATCGCGGCAGCCATGACGGCGTCGGCAAGCGTTTGTCATGTTATCGCTTGCATTCACCGAGGCTCAAGTACAGTCGCAAATCACATTTAGATCCCGATGAATTTTAAAGCTTTAACCTTGGCCCACCCCCACATGCACAGTACTGCCGATGGCATGCATGCATTGATTCATAAGCCTTTCCTGCAGATATGCAGTGGAGATATGCCCAGTTATTAACATTTCAGGGGTGTAAAATTGCCTGTTTGGCATAATATCCCAACATGAACTTTTCAATCTGCTCATTTTCAATCGTGGCTTAAGAGGAAATCAACAGCCTTTCAGAAATACAGGACGGGCTCTTGACGAGGACCGTGGAAGTTTGCAACCATTTAATGAAGATGAAAGATGATTTGAGGAAGTAAAAACTTCCCGGATATGACTGATAAGCGGAACAAATTAGAGGGACTTGTTGAATTCGATCTCCCGGTTTAATTGGACGACGTGTCATGGGTGAGACGCAGCGCAGAATGGAGCTGACATCCGTTTTAGAACCTCCCCCTCCCTAGCTCTGTTAAACAGACAGCACCAAAGACCCCGTACCAATGAATCAATCTCGAACCGACCCATTTTTAAACTAATTCACTGCTATTTCTAAATTTATTCGGGACTTGAAAAGCATGATGTGGAGCACCATTCCCGTATTTGTTCGGGTTTTGTTTTTTCCTGTTTGAGTGCTGATAAAGCGCTGGCCATAGCCTCTGGTAGTTTTTTCCTTTCCACAAGGGGCAAAATTTGCCTTTTGTCCATGATCGTGCTTCGTTCCAGCTTCAGCTGTTGTTAAAGCGCTATATAAATCAATATGTAAGTATTGTAATTTATTTTGCACAGCCGCCACCATTTCAATCACAGATAACTCCAGACCCATAGAACTTAGGAATTAACTCTTTTCTGATGAAAGAAGTATTTTTTTTCTAATTAAAGAAGAGCATCTAATGTTTTTAACGCTGAATTGAATGAGTTATATAGTCCTAAAACTCAATAGTCTGTGAGTCCTGAAATTTGAGTGAAAATAACAAAAACCATGGCACTGGAATGGACATATTTTTGCACATCGTCTGGCAGTGAATGAGTTCATATCCCCGCAGTTTTTCATTTTTGACATATGAGCAGAAGCTTGCCACTGGCTCCAATCCGAGCGGCAACCTCATCCATCTTCATCTCTTATTTTTATACATTGTTTGCTTCCCTCTTGGCCCGGCTGCTTTATTCTTTGCAATTTACTCTCCCCTCTCGTGTGCTTGCATCCATCCTCGGCTGACATTTTGCCAAGCGGTGGTGAAATCCTTAATTTATTTTTGCCAAGCGGTGAGGTTTCTTTACATAACCTCCGAATCTCTTCTTGTTATCATTCACACGGGGCCTTGATGCCACATGTGGAAATGCTGTCGCCGAGCTGCCCTCAGCGCTTCAACCATCTTGTCTAACGTCTTACGGCATACACTAAAAAGAGACAAATTATAGCTAAATCGAAATCTCACAGTTGCTTGTTTCTCCCTTCGTTGTCACACACAAGGACGCACTTGTGTGACAAGTGCCGCCATCATGTCATGATCGATCCAGTAGATAAACAAGATACAGGCAGTGTTTATCTATTTGATAGATTACACAACCAGGGTGTTGATTGCCCGCATTTAGAAAACCAAAGACCAAATCTCTTTCGTATCCCTGCTATTGAATAATTTGAGTCGGAATGATTCCGACTTGATCTTGGTTTCACTCCCTGGTGCTTTCTCCTATCTTTGTGACTGATTTATGTCCTGTATAAGATAGTTGTCCATGTTAAGCGCTTTGTTACAGCTTCAGATGTTATTAAAGCGCAATATAAATCAATGTTTTACATTGTAATTCTGATACCCAAAAAATATCAATATCAATTAAGAATATCAGCGAAAATGAGTTAATGTGTCTGTCCCAGGTCTAAGTGTCAGCGAGGACCCTCCTCTCCATCGAGTGACCGGCGCCCGCGCATCGACAGATCACCAAAGAGATCCGCCATGTCGCAGCGTCAGCCTTCAGCCACCGTCCACGCCGGCTTTGCCGCGCCGCTACCTGCCCGCTCAACCAAGAAGCTCCCCAGGGGGTCAGTCAAACAATTTTTTTTTCATAGTTGATTGTTTTTCGCCACATTGATAGTATTGTTCTTCTCACGCCACCTGAACTCATTCACTGCCATTCCTGAATTTACTTGGGAATTGAAAATATGACAGAGCGCCATTCCCACATTTTGGTTTTGTTTTTTCTTGCCGATAAAACGATGGCCAGACCTCTGGCAATATTTTTTTTTCTTCCACAAGGGGATATCATTTCCTTTTTTTCCATGTTAGCACTTTGTTCCAGGTTCAGCTGTTGTTAAAGCGCTATATAAACCAATATGAATGTATTGCATTGTATTTTGGACAGCCGCCCTAATTTCTAGCTCCAGACCCATATAACTTAAGAATTAACTATTTTTACTGATAAACGAAAAGAGTCTATATTATATACTATTATAATGCCGTACTGAATGTTTATGTAGTCCAAAAACTCAATATTCTGTGGGTCCTGGAATTTGATTGAAAACGACAAAACCCTGGCACTGGATTGGACACATTTTTGCACGTGTGGCAGTGAATGACTTAAAAAAAGCAAAACTGCGTAGTAACGAGGACAGTGTAAAAATGATGTATTCTCATGATATGATTCCCTCATGCTGGTCATTTCACAGTTGGCAGAAAGGAATTCCAGCGGAGTTCAGAGGTAACGCGTTCCCTCCCATCCTCCCCAAAGAGACTGGCAGTTGTTCCGCCCAAGCCTCAGTCACCAGGTCAGTCATTTTGTAGTTTTGATAGTTTTGTAGTTAACCTATCATAGTCATGATAAACCATCCAATTACCAGAAGAAGTAGCCTGGCTGCATTTACCCTTCTTTACGCTTTCCTCCCAAATTTGCTGACTCTTTGTTTTCGACCCGAGAGTAAGCATTTGTCTGACGCGGATTCTGAGATAGTGATCGAATTCAGAGGAAGTTGATTGTGTGCCAGCTCAAAAGTAGCTGACTGTGCCATTGTTCTTTGCATGATTGTCCCCCCTCTCAGAAGACACATACACGTACAATTTCATGCACGTGTGTCCAATTGTCGCTTTTCCATGCTATTCCTTTGTCTAAATTGCTCCTTAGGCTAAAATCGTTGAATGGCTATCCTGCCGTCCCCCTTCCTCCTCGCTTCTTTTCCCCGGACATTTCATCGTATCACCCCCCCCCCCCCCCCCCCCACCTCCCGCAAACTGATTTTTCACTCATTATCTGGGCCCCTGCCACCCAATCCCGGCCCCTGGTTGTCATGGAGACCGCTACCCATGCATTAATTGACTGAGGGATAAGGTCGAGGCAGTCCATGTGTGCAGCGCCGTTTCCAATTGTTATGATTAATGCGGCATTGCGATTGATTCTATTTGGACTTGTTGATGTTTGTTGTCATCAATTAATTTCTATTTCCAAAACTTGCCACCAGGGGAAAAATATGGATTTATTTTGCTGAGAATGGCGACCACATGTCAAGATGGCTGACATATTTCATTTTCACCATTGTTAAAACTCAACATTCAGTTATTCATATCTGCCGTGAGTTTGTTTGTGCCAAAAATGGGTTTGATGCAATGTTGCATCTGGGCCATTAGCCGATCACATTAATCATGAGATTTTCTGTACCCAAGATTCAATTAACTGTGTCATTTATCAGGTGAACACAACTGTGAGCAGGGGGTCGGCCAAATTTCCTTAGATGATACTTATCAGTTTAATGAAGAATTTATGCAGATTCGAAGGAAATGTTTACAAGGATATAATGACTGGAAAGCTCTGTGTATGGCTGGAGTCAATCGACTCAGAAGAAGTGGCGTAACCAAAACCAGCGCGAGTCTTAAAACGTAAAATATAGCTATATGCGGTGGAATCTTTTTAAAATACGCTCAGAAGTCATTTGAAGCCATTTTACAAATTATGGACACAACTTGTCCGGAGACGTAGGTTGTCCTTTAAACATACTTATATAAACCTGAAACATACTTATATAAACCTGAAACATACATTCCATACAAAACAGCACTGAATAAACTTATGAACAAATTCACCTTACGAACGACCATTCGGAACAGATCTCGTTCGTAAGTTGGGGAGCGTCTGTATTCAATCGCTGGCATTCATGATTCTCATTCCCCATGTTTGTTTTTGCCCTTTCTATAGTCCAGTCAGGCCAGCGACCTGCAGGAGGACCGGCTCGAGGGTCTGTCGCCCCTGGCTCCCCTCGCCGAGGTCCTCCGCTGAAGCTTCAGCGAGAGAAGGACGATACTCAGATAAGAGAAGAAGAAAAGAAAGCAAAGGAGAGAGAGAACGAAGAACAACGTCAGGAGGTCTTCTCCTTCTTTTCCTTTCGGCTTTTCCCTTCAAGGGGTCGCCACAGCAAATCAGTGTCCTCCATCTGAAATTCTTAAAGAAATGAGCAACGATGGAGGCCCTCCCAGCGAGTCCAAAGCATTGATGTCATTGTGTTTTCTGTCACAATAAGCTGGAAAGGCTGCGTGGACGCTGCGAACAGCAAGAGAAGCAACTGAGAGCCCTGCAAGAAGAACTGAGGAAGACCTCTTTGGGTTTAGAAGCCTTCATCGTCACCACTCAGCATTTCTGCCTCAAGGTGACCGTGCTAATTGTATACGCCGCAGTGTTACACAAGCTACTCTTACTGAAATGTAGGCAGCTCAAGAGCACATGCTGTATTTAACGATGAGGTGAGATCCCCCCCCCCCCATCTCCTCCGAGCGCATGATGATGATGATGATGATGATGATGATGATGAGGGGTGAGAGTTTGTGACTGCGGGGGAGGTTGTGGGAGAGTTCAGTGTGCCACCAAGCTTCCCTCCTGCAGCCTCTCGAGTCCTTGGGAATGATTTAACCTGTGAGGTGACCAGACGCTCTTTATGGCTGCTGTCTGAGTGCGGCAATCACAAGCCTCTTGGTACAGATAAATATGAAGATTCGTTCAAGTGTGGGCTCACAAAAGAAGGCCATCGCTGCCCCCTGCTGTCTGTAAAAGTACAATAGGCAGCAGCTGAATATCACTTCTGATGCCTTCATTCATTCATGTCAATGAGATGATGGAAATGCTGGCAATTCACCCGTATTGCCAGCTGATGATTTAAACTATTTTTCCTCCCCCTTCCCAATCAGAATGAAGTCACCAAAGAGAATGAATCAAACTTGTTCCGGGAAATACAAATGGTCAAAGAGCAACTGGGTGAGTTGACACTTTATCCTTTCCTGTCTTTGTCACGTTCTTCAAATTTCCAGGCAAACCACTCAGAATTAACCAATGAATACTCCGAGTGTCAAGACCAAATTGCCGAGTTGGCAACACTGAACACTGACTACGGGTTGGTAAACTTTCACAAAATGATTCCTGTGGAAGTTATGGGTTTCATATAAATGATATATATATATGTTTTGTGGTAGCTTTTAAGGCATCAACATATTGGTGGCAGTGCCGGACCGTCAATGCCTGCAAAGCTTTCTCAGCTGGCCTAAAAATATCTGAATCACGGACTGATGGTTATTATATTTTGTTCATGAATTCTTAACAATAATTCAAAATTGTCTTTCAGCTTTCTCTCATTACATTCCCCCTGTGGCACCACTTCCAGGCGTGTTTTCCTATTTAAGCATTCAACCAATCACATTTCAGCCATCATTTGTTACCAGGGTCAGAAATCTACCTGGACGCCTTCACCACAATCAGTTCTGTGGACCCGGTCGCACCAAATTTGTTTATCTAACTGTTTCTCTAACCAATCTTGATTTCCAGTTGACAACCCAAAAAACACCTTCTTGAAGCCGCTGGTCAATGTCAGACGTAAATAACATCACACTTTTTTCAGTCTGGATTGATTCAGTCGTAGCACTACTCAAGGCCTAGCGATGAAATCCATGGCCCGTCACTGAAATTTGAAGGGGTCTAAAAACCTGACAAAACCAGACATTTAGAGTCAACACTGTGAATAATATTCTCCATATGGCAACAATGTCAATGTTCTAAAACACATTTCTTAACGTGACAGCTTATCAAAAGGTGAGTCTTCCATGAATGCACGTTCAATGCAACAAACTGATCCTTCCCGCTCAGTGTCCAACTGCACAAACTGGGAAAGACTCAAGCTGGAAAAATCAGCGGCTGATTCGGCATTTGAACGAGAACTGCGGCAGCTGCAGTCGCAGCAGGAAGCGGAACTGGCCGCCGTGGAGGAAAGCCTACGCAAGTGTCACGCGGCCCAGACTGAACACCTGAAGGTGGAGCATCGGTCGGAAATGGAAGAACTTCGGACCCAGCACCAGGAGCAGGTGACAAAAGTGCAGGAAAAAAATCATCATGAGTTATCCTGAAATGAATTTCAGCAAAAATTCAAAAAGTCTTTGAAAGTCCTCATTTGGTGTTGTGTGCCAGGTGGAGGAGATGTCAGCTCACCACCAGGCAGTCATTCGGGAGCTCAGAGAAATGCATAACATCACCATGGCAACGCTGCATGAAGAGCATGCCAGAACCATGAGAGGTATGATTGCAGGTCATACTGAAAATAGCAATTTGACCTTCTCAAAGTAACGCAAATTCATTCTCCCTCGCTGTCAATCACGTACAGATTTAAGGAAAGCGCACGAGCAGCACAAGATGCTGATGGAGGAAGATTTTGCGAAACTGAGGCTTTCTCTTCAGGTACTCGATGACAACATACTGCTTTTGAAGTCACAGCTGGTGGAAGATTTTTTTTTCTCTGCACGTCACCTCACCAAGGATCAAGTGGACACGCTCACATTTCAAAACCACAGCCTGCGGGACAAAGCCAAACGCTTTGAAGAGGCGTTGAGGAAGAGCACAGACGAACAGATTGTTGTAAGTTTTTTTTGTCTTTTGCGACGGCCCATTGCCGCTTTGATACGCCAACCGACTGGTTAGACAATGAATGTTTCTTTCAAATGTAATCAGAACGTACAAGTCCATTCAGCCCAGTGTAAGCCATTTTTTTTCAACTAAGTCACATTTTTTGCTTGTATATACAATTGAATGAGCCTGAAGTCTCTGTGGACCCTCGAATGGATGGATGAAAAAAACACGTCTCATGTTTGAGGTGTGTTTGAATTGAGTTTTCCCACACAACAGGATGCCTTAGCCCCATACCAGCACATTGAGAAGGATCTCAAAAGCTTGAAGGAGGTTGTGGAAATGAAAAACCAGCAAATACACCAGCAAGAGCAGAAGATCTCCGACCTGGAGAAAGTGGTAGGCTCAAATAGGCCGCCATTGCCATGACGATAGATACGCTGTTGAATAGGTCGGTCGAATGAATGACGTTGCTTTGGTTGGGGTTTTGATTTTTGAGCAGGCCCAAAAGAATGTGTTCCTGGAGGAGAAAGTCCAGGTTCTTCAGCAACAAAATGAAGATCTGAAAGCTCGTATTGAAAGGAACCTCACCTTATCTCGGTAAAACACGTATTACGCATTACTTGCAAATATTGTCTGAATGGGTATGCAGCAGGTGGTATAAACTCCCTGCGCCTTATACGTAGGTGCACCTTATATGTGAAGTAATATTGGGCCACAACGTTAACATTTGAAAACGTTTATATACTTCTATATTTGGAAAATATTTTTCATTTATTGATGGTGCACCTTATTATCCAGTGGACCTTATACTGTCTATGGAAACATTTTGAAAATACACCATTCAATGGGGGATGCGCCTTATACTCCAGTGTGCCTTATACACCGGAAAATACGGTACTTAAAATACAGTCTTTGATCACACTGCTCCCACAGGCAACTGTCAGAAGAGAACGCCAACCTCCAGGAATCGGTCGAGAAAGAGAGCACAGAGAAGAAGCGGCTAAGTCGAAACAACGAGGAGCTGCTGTGGCGTCTTCAGACCAGTCCCCTGATGTCTCCCTCGTCCTCCCCCCTCCATCGCTCATTCTCTACCTCCCCCATCCCGTCATCCACATTATTCTCGTCCTCTTCACCTGCTCCTCCGCTGGGATGTCACTCTCCCACCCACTGCCAAGGCTGTCCCCAGCAGCCGCAGTACAACTCCCCATTCCACATGGCCAATCAGAATTATTCCCCTGGCCCGGCCACACCCACTCACAGGGCACCAGCCAATCAGAATTTCTCACCGGGCTCAGGTACACCAACTCACAGGGCAGCTACCAATCAAAATCACTCACCGGGGCCATGCACGCCTACTCACAGGGCAACGGCCAATCGCAATCCGATAGCTTGTCACACTTTGCAGAGATAAAAAACCTTCATTTTTCCTTCAATTTTAAAATGATTTTGTCAAATGGCTACACTAAGTTCTTGCACGTAAAGGTCATTTTTCCCAAACATGCAAGACTACTTAGCTCAGTGGTTGTATAGACGATGTACAGGAGCAACACAAATAATGACAATGTAAAGTCACTTCCTGCAGAGAGAGGAAGCAGCACAAAAGAGCAAAAAATAAAATAAAATACAAAAATAGTGTTCAGAATCCAAATGCATTTAAATGCAATTAAATATGTTACACACTTCCACCGGGATAAGCTTGTCAGTTCTGTTTTACAAAGATAAATCCGCAGCAAAGCACTTTTACTGCTGCCGTTTCACCAGCAAAGGTCTGTCAATGTTTATTAACTATTTGCCGGTTTTAATTGGTTTGAGGGAAGATCTTCATTTGCATAAAAAACAGTGGTATCTGTCCACAAATGCAGATAAGGAACTCAAAACAAGTGTAAGGAAATTGTGATTTAAGAGTGATCCAACTAAAGTGTTTTTCAAGTTCGGAGTTGAGTGAACGCTCGCGCGTGTGGCTGCCGCTGCTCAGCCGCAGAAAAATAATATCCTGTGACTGTAAAGTGTCCTTGAGAGTTTTGAAAGGCGCTTATGAATGAAATGTATTATTATTATATATACAGTAACAATTAATATTTTAACATCAATTATGATTTTGACCGGATAATTATGAGCAATTAATTTCACATTGAAATACATTCACACGATGTGGGGATTGAAATCGGTCTCGCGTTTGAGACACAACATTAAACGCTACTGAAATTAGTTCACAATGTCATCGGCAACATTTCTACAGTAGCGCCGTAACAGTAAATACGGCTTTTATCCACGATGCACTTTCACATACCTTTGCTGGATCTCGTATTTCACGCCGTCACAAAATTCCCTTCCACGCAGACATCATTTTGCCTCTGATACTACGTCTGAAAAGAATATTGCCTGGACGACTACTTACCGTGAACCCCCTTCCACCTTCCCCAACAGGTGTCAGAGGCTTCAGACTGATTTGTCCTGTTTATTTTACTATTTAAGCACGCATGCACTGTGAATGTCTTCCAGTCTTATTGCTGTGGTCTGTCTATTTATTTAGCTAACATTAGAAAGGAAATGAATGGTCCAGGGAACAGTTGTCAAATGAATAATTGGTCAATAAGCTACAAACCGTTTCAGAATCAGAAAACCTCTAAAACTTTGAACCTCTAAATCTTATCAGACAAAGCATACAGTGAATCATGTCAATGTTCATTGAGCCAAAGTCTCAGAACTGATTTTTTTTGACAAATGTCAGATGACAGATTTTTGACAGATCTTTTGAGGCATTTCCTCTCCAAATAGTAACTTTTGGGCTCTACTGCCTCAACATTAAACTTCAGTTTACCTCTTTGTGAAGATTATTTTGAACTCATCCTCAAAGAATTTTTGAAAGCAAAAACGATTTATGATGTGTCTGCTTCATCAGAACACACAGTACGTTTTTTAAACTATATTAAATAACACTAATGTCTCAAGGGGTGCAAATATTAATCAGGGATTTTTTCCTTTACATGTTCCAATAACCTCTTTACAATATTTTATAGCTTCTACTCAATGTACGTTTTTTTTTTCAAATGACAAAATGCAATAGAAACAAACCAGGATTATAATGTACTCACATTTCAGTCTTAGGGTCCTCATGAGGGGGGGTGCTTTGACCAAGACAAGATCCTGATTTTCTGTCCGTTGACATCATCCGTGTCCTGCTGGAGAGCATGACAGGTGTTTAGTATTTGCATAAAAACAAACTTCTGTAAATAAACAATATTGGAAAGAAGAATGGGGGTGAAAGAGTTATGCAAGGGTATTGGTAATGTAGTCGTTTACAGCAGGGGGGTGGGTATCCTCCATCATTGGTATAACGGTACATGAAATGCAAGAAACGATTCATTAGAGCCCCCATTTGTTCAGATGCATAATACTATTAGATTTAAGCAGAACATACCCAATAACCCGTTTCACAGCATTTAGTGACACGTTGTTTTAGTGTTGCCCTTTTCTTTTCTACCCCCGCCTCCTATTCGTTCTCAAAAACAAACCGAAAAAGTTTAAGCTAATTAACCATACCAGCACTTTTAATGGGCACAAAAAGCAAATTGTGCCGTGACGAGAAACTACGTGTTTTTTTTGTGTGTGTTTTTTCGAACGGTTGGGAGACAGGGTTTAACGCTCTTAAGCAGAGGAATGTCGAGCGAAACTAAGCATTTGATTGATTGTTTTTCGATGATTTTGAGAATGTTTTTTTGTACGAAAACTGCCAGTCACTCAGTCACTGTGTTTTCAATGATTTATAATTGTGCTTCAGGGTCACTTCAGGTGTAAAATAGTATATCGTTTACAACAACAGTTTTTGCAGCACAATAAATAATATAATACAAACAACTACAAATGACCCTGCCGGTGTGTCCTGTGGACATCTGTTATCTCGTTTTGAATGTGAATGCAAAAATGTAATGACTATTTTTTATCATTTACGTGATTTGATGAAACATAACAGGACCTCTCGTCTCAACAACACTGCATTTGTAGCAGCCATTTAATATGTCGATATGTAGCACTTAGTCCCCGGAATGAGACAAAATGTCTTTTACACAAGGAATGCATTTGTAAACGCTATTGTTGCAAAGCCCTACATGGCTTTTTTCCAAGTCTCGTGGGGGTAAATGACACGATTTCATCCCGAGGCAACGAATGTGTTTGTTCTGGCAGGAATTGTATGTCTGAATGTAAATATAGTTACCACAAACTCGATCGTGTCTTAGTGTGGCGACAAAGTAGTAGAAGCATGTTTTGTCGTTTTTTTGTTTTTTCTTCTTCTTGAAACTTCTTGCATTGTGATGGGCAACATGAAGTTCGAAAGTGTGGCAGACCTGCAGACCTACTTGATGAATGTCGTTTAAAAACAGCTGGGTCGAATTAGGAATTGCTCATAGGGTTGCATTCATCACCCGTTGTAAGACTCTAGAATAGAAATTACATAAAATTTTACTTAAACATCTTTATTGCCTGTGTCTGTTTGGCTCTTTTTCGAATTTTGATGGTGTTTCTTATTTTTTTTTAAACCGATAATGAATGCAAGTGAACTCGTGTTACGTCAAGCCTCTTCAGTACTGATTGATGTACAGGGCTAAAAGTTTGAATTGGATTTACCTTTATTAGTCTCGCAGTGAAGAATTTTACATTTCACAGCAGCAAAGTGATGAAAGGAAAAGGAAAGGAAAGAAAGGAGGAGAAAAACAATACAGGAAGCTGGAAAGTCAGCCACTCTCGCGGCGCCATCTTGAAGTCAAAACAACAAAAGAAGACTGGTATAACTGGACATAACTTGATGAAATTGTTTAAAGTACATTTACTTATTAAATATGGCATTCATAATATTAACATATATTCACTGCCAAACGTGGAAAAATCTGTCCACTCCAGTGGCAGGTTTTTTTGTTGTTGTAATTTTCACTCAAATTCCAGGACCCACAGAATATTGAGTTTGAGGACTACATAAACATTCAATGCAGCGTAAGAAAAATTAGACGCTCTTCTTCCACCAGAAAAAAATAGTTAATTCCCAAGTTATATGGGTCTGGAGTAATATGAGGTGCAAGTGGGAGCGGCTGTACAAATGGCAAATGCTACGCTGTTGTGCAAGGGAAAACATTGCGAGAGGTCTGACTACCGCTTTCTCGGCACCCCCCCCCCCAAGAAAAACCATAAAAATTCGGGAATGGCACTCCACGTTATATTTTCAATTCCCGAAGAAATTCAATAATGGCAGTGAATGAGTTTTTACAATAATTGAATAAGGAAATCGACACATTCCAATATTTTTCAATATACTGTATTTCAAAAGTTTTCTTTTGTAAAAAAAAGTTCTAACATTATATATAATTTATTATTCAATTCTACAGCTTTCACAGGAAGTCACAATGGCCCATTACTGATGAGTTAGTTGTATAAGAGATATGTGGTCCATTGTGGATTTCATGCATACCCTGTCCGAATGATTTCTTAATTTACAAAATTAATTGAAAGCACTGTAATATCGACTACATGAAGCAAGACTTCGTTCATCAGGTGGGAGCACGCAAACTAATGACACAGTTAATAAATTACTATGAAACAAACACAGTGAGTTGATGGCACTTCTTAGTAGCCCCAAGAAATTGAAAAGACTGGAACACTGAGGTTAGAACTTCAGAAATAATGTTTTAAACTTGACGTGTCAAATATTGCAATGTTTCCATCAAAAATAAACACACTGACTATGATGACGTTACCTCTACCTGCATCAGCCAACAAGGCTACTACTTGCGCATGAAATGAGACAAGACATCCATTGGCAGGGGGAAAATGATGGTTGAGTTCTTCTCTCCGGCGATGGTGTTGAGGGTCTGCAGGTAACGCAGCTGCAGAGCGGATGGAGATTCGGCGATGACCAGCGATGCTTCTTTCAGGGCGCGAGATGCGTTCATCTCACCTTCTGCGGCTATCACCTATATGAGCGGAGAAGCATACACTCTTAAAGGACAACAGACGCCTCCGGACAAGTTGTGCCCATAATTTATAAAATCACTTCAAATGACTTCTACTGAGTGTATTTTACGAAGATTCCACCACATATAGCTATATTTTACGTTTTAAGACATGCGCTGAATAATAACAAAGTTTTGTTTTCGAGTTGATGACAATCCCCTTTGTGACGTCACATTTGGAACGCCCCTGACAGAGAAAGCGACACACAAAGCATTTTGTGGTACTGTTCGGTCTGAAAATTTCGTGTTGATCCGTGTTGATGGCGAAATTAGATGGAAAACACATAAATAACGCGATGGTGAATCGTTGTGTGTTGCACCAAGACAACTATTTGATATTCGCTGACCCAAATGCCCGGCAGACAAATCAGCCCATTTCCATCGGAGCTTGGGCGCCATCTTCTGCATTTTCTGGGACGCGACATTGCAGTCCAGACGCCTCAAGATGACACAGAAGGACTTCTTTAATCAATTGCAAACATTTATGCTTTCCTCTTCAGAACTGTTTGAATCATATTCATAACTGGATGAGTAACAAAAAATCATCTCCTCCGAATCTGAACTTCGTGAGCCCATTGTTTTGTTTCTTGAGCAAGGCAAGACGACTTGGCGTGATGTTATGAACTGAGGGCGGGACTTTCTGAAAATCCACAGCTTCGAGCTGATTTGTAGCAGACTAAAAATATCAGCCTGCGTGTTTTGGGTATTTTAGATGCTATAAAACGTTTTTCTGATGTCAGTTAGGAAACAAAAAAATGGTGTCAGTTGTCCATTAAAACTGCTGAGTGAAAAGTAACCCAAGCGATAGATCCAAAAGGGATTGACCCAATGCTGGGTTATTTATACCCAAATTGAGTGAGGGGTTTGGACGAAGCACATTGGTTCAAGACCCAATATGGGGTAAAAGTCACCCATAGTGATGAGTAAAGAAAAACTCGTTTTTTTACCTTGGCCCTGGCCTCTCGTGCAGCCTCTGCCTCAGCAGCCATGGCTCTCTGCAGCTGAGTGGGTAGCTTCACATCTTTAATCTCAACACGTTCCACTTTGATACCCCAGTTGTCAGTCGCTTCATCCAGGTTAGACTAAAAAAGAAATAGTGAGAAAAAAAAGTTAGGACAAAGTGGTTGGTGACTATGAACCATTGCCAGCGTATGTACAGATTTATTGATGCTTTTTGTCAAGATGTTGATCCCTACCTGCATGCTGTGAGCTATCCCCTCACGGTCAGATAGGACCTCTGCCAGGTTCTTGGTACCTAAGACGTTTCTGAGGGTGGTCTGGGCGAGCAAACGGGTGGCAAAGTCAGCGTTGGACACATTAGCGACAGAAGCGATGGGGTCATTGACTCGAAAGTACACCACGCCATCCACGCTGACTGTTACTGAGTCCTTAGTCAGAATCTAGGGGAGGAAAAGAATAATCAGGATTTTAAAAAGGCTTTTAAAAAGTTTAAGTGAGAATGAATGATTTCACGATGTGAATTGAAAAAAAATATTTTTGATCAACATGAGATCTTCACCAGAGCACGTATGAGTTAGCTTCATAAATACTCTGAATGGATAAAATATTTCTAAGGCGATACAGTGTGGTCATAAATAAAATAAAGATGACGTTAAATTAAAAAAAAGACATCGCGCACAACATTTAGGCGTTCAAGGCATCTGCTATGACGTGTCATGGTCACTAAGCGACGCCAAATATCTACCAGTTAACATTCAAACGACAAACCATGACCAAATATATTATGACAAATGATGTAGCTGATATGAAGCATTAAGATCTGGATAACTTAGTTTTACTGCTTTCAGTAGTGAGCCAAATTAAAGTGTGCCTTTTGCCTCCTTTATGTGTCAGATTCTAGTTGTTTGTTGTGTTACAGTTCAATTTGTCTAAAGCAGGTTGATTGTTTTTAAGTTATATCAAGTAAGTGCCATATAGAATCTTGCTTTTGGTGGATAAGGACAATTTATATTTTAATTCATAAGATTGCATCAGTGAAAAAAAGTGTATTCTAACGTAATCCAAGTATGTAATGATTGGCAGGGCATTTTTTGATATAGCCTTAGATATAAATTCATTTTGAAGGTGCCATCATTACCTCTTGTGGAGGGATGTCGAACGAAACGGTTCGCAGATCAACTTTCACACATGAATCAGTGCAGGGCAAAATGAAGAAAATTCCTGTGAATTCATAGTGAACAAAATGTTTTTCTACAGGAAGCTCAAGTGTTAGAAACTTCACAAAAAACATACTGATTGTTCATACCTGGTCCTTTCGCCTTCCTGTCTGTGATACGGCCTAGTCTGAAGATAACTGCACGCTCATATTCCTGAACTATCTGCGGAAAGAATCAGACATCATCTGGAACCGCGAAAAAACAGAAAAATGAAATTAAAGTTCCAAACCACTTGTTTTTTTTCCCCCACCTTCAAACAGAACCAAATGGTGAAGGGGAAGAGGCATATTGTGAAGAAGCCAACCAATATGACTATAAACCACCCACAGCATCCCAAAGAGCCAGTCTTCTCAGCTGCAATGACAGAAAAGAACTTGATCATGTGAAAGTTCCAATATTGTTGATGAAACAGAGCATGAACATGGCTGCATATAATAATAATACATTTTATTTATGAGTGCCTTTCAAAACTTTACAGTCACATAATGACTTCATTAGCTTGTGGTAATCTCATATTTCCAGTGAAATGCTTTGTGATTCAACTCCTACACGGGACCTTGACACAAAGCCAATGCAAACAGTGAAATGTTGACTCAAGCTTTATCTCTGCGAGGCTAGGAAAAAAATAAGTAAGAAAGGGAAGGATCTGTTTCCATCATAATTCCGTTTACTGCATTATAATCCTGAGCAAATAGGAAGAACCTTTGCTCACGGGGATATTTACATTGAAAAAAAACATACAGGGACAAGGATTTTTTTTATTGCAAGATAGCCTCACTGATGTGACCTTTTGCTGCCATGTTCCTTTTTTTTAAACCGTGCAGACAATCAGCATTGTTCTCTTTTTTTATTGCAGACCACATGATTTGCAGTTTCCTCGTTGCTGAACTAAAGTAAATTTTACAGTTGCATTAAAGGAACGGCTTGTTGCCAAATCACTCAGCCTCATGCGAAAGTGAGGTCACATGATTTGTTTCTAATCACGGGGGAAAAGATTTTGGGTCACTTCCTTGGTCCTGGTTTAGAAGTTATTGTTCAGTTTGTATGAATTTTTATACAGCGTTTTTTTTCATGGCGGTCATTTTCTACATTTATAACAACACAAAATAAAAACATGATCACCAGGAAAAGTAAAGTGGAATCGAATGTGCTAAGCCTATTGTGTCATATTTGACAATAAAAATTTAAATACAATTTTCAACCACGACAACCAATTTAAACAAATGATTTTATCCCAACACACCAGTGAAATGACAATGTTGTGAAAGAGCTCAAGATGCACAAACAGCCTCGGTCAAATGCTTTGGGACACTTTATCTCGCTGTGTCTCCATGACAATCAAGCTATACAATGCATTCCCTAGGCTGCTTCGCACCTTTTTACCGGGCCACGCATGCATGTAAATTCAACACACAAGTACAAAAAAGCACTAAATAGACCAGAAAATGTTTGGCTTACATATTAACTCTTCTTTGCTCTGTCCCATCCTCTTTTGACTTTCCATTCGATCTTCCATTTCCATACACTGTGGGAGAAAAAGAAGTCAAGTGAGAGAGTCACTTGAGTGATAGGAAATGTTAGTGCGGTGCAGGAAGTCATCCGGGGTGTTTTAAAGCTGTCGAATGATGTTGCACAGCTGAAGGAAGGTGTGGCTCTGTGTCATCGACCGAGGATAATCAGCAGGCCGGCAGGGCAAAGCTTCGCTTTCAGATTGCATGAACAACAAGTCATGTGACATGGCGGTTTTATAATGTCAAATTCGGGAAATACACCTCTAAAATCAAACGGAAGTACCTGTGTCTGCTGAGCCTTTTCATTTATTTAGCACAGTTCTAACGCAGAAAAGGATACAGCATCCGGTGGTTTATTGCCTTGAGCAATATAACAAATTCAAATCCATTGCAAAAAAAAAAAGAGTGTAATAAGCAAAGAGCAAATCTAAGTAACAGTATTAAAATGTAAATTGTAGGACATAAAAGTTACAACAAAAAATGTTTCCGTAACATGTTTTTCACTCACCGAAATAAGAATTGAAACAACTTCGCCGCTGACTACAGAATTCAATACGTCATGTCTCTATATTTGATTTCATCTTAGTTGTCAACAACTCTCATATCGTACGGTCATTTCAACATTACATAGCATCATGTATCATTTTCACTGATATTCATCTAAGTAAAATTGGCGACAAGACAACAATAACATTAAAACTACGCACCATTGATGAACAAAACTAACTCATATTTCCATCTGCTCACTATGACCCATTCATATTCTATTTTCCACTCGTTTCATTTCACAGTCTTTTGTTTTCAGTTTGGAGACAAAAACAATTTGTTGAAGGTCCTGACAGGGCGTTGATAGCAGTGGCCCGCAATGTAATCACAGTAGACAAACGCAGTCGAAATAAACGCAGGTATCACTGCCAACCCAATTGGGGGTGGAGGCCTGGCTGAAGGGGGAAAGGGTTCCCTGGGCCTGTGGGGTAGTTGCTGAATGCGTTGGGTTGAGGAGGTAAGCCCTCCAAAGCCGATGTCGGATGAGCCTGCGAAATGACAAACTACGATCAAAGGGAGTACTTGGTACGCTCCTGTATTAGAACATCAGTACCAATGGTCAAAAAAACAGAACAGCTATCCAAGTTGTAGTACATTTTAGATTGATCCAAAATTTTCACCCAAAAGCCAGATATCCCTAACTTTTTTGTGTGTGTGTGTGTGTGTGTGTGTGTGTGTGTGTGTGTGTGTGTGTGTGTGTGTGTGTGTGTGTGTGTGTGTGTGTGTATACCTGCAGTAGGGCGGGCTGCATCGCTGGATTATGGAGACCACTGAGAGTGGCAGGGGAGGCCGCCGGAGAGAAGCCTGGGACACCCGGGAAGGACAGCAGGCCCGGGAAAGCGCCGTTTGCTGGAGCCTGGAGGCCACTGCTCAATCTGGAGTACATAATACAACATTTGCATATTTGTTAACAGCGGCCATTTGCCGTATTGTATCACCACATCATGATTGTACAAAAACTATATTTTATCAAGATAGTCATCAAGCAAAAGCATAATGACATCAACAACAAGTGGACTGCTTTCCAAAATAAATTTCTTTATCACAATAATCCGGCATTTGAACAGCGGTGTGTAAAACAGAAGCGTGTCACATGTTAATTTTAGGGAAGGGCTTCTTGGAATTATTCCATGAATTTTACAGAGCATTCCGAATAGACTATAAAATTCATAGTTGATGATAATCGCTTCGGGCTACGTGAGACAAAGTCCACACACCCCGCCCAGGGCAGAGTGCAATCTGTCGAAGATATGGCTCTACTTCATATACGGCGGTCATTAGTAGTGTCCAAACCGTTGCTCAAATGATAGCTTCTGGAACACGTATAAATAATGAAATAATGATCACCTTGTCTTCTATTACTCAGTAACGTACTTCATATGTGCGTGTGTCATGGTTTAATCTGCTGTAGGGAATGGCAAGAAGGTGACGCAGGGATTTATTACTGTTATTATTATAATTACGTAGACATTTAATTTCTAAGCGCCTTTCAAAACTCTCAAGGACACTTTACAGTCACAGGATTTTTTTGTGCGGGTGAGCAGCGGCAGCCATTCGCGCCAGCGTTCACTCTACCCGGAAGTAACACAGCACCAAAGTTATGAAAGGAAGAGGAAAGGAAAGAAAGTAGAAAAACAAAATACAGGAGCTGCTCAAAAGGCAGCCCCTCTCGCAGCGCCATTATTATTATTATTATTATTATTAATAATAATAATAGTATTAGTATTAGTATTAGTAGTAGTAGTAGTAGTAGTAGTGGTTGCAGTAATAGTAGTAGTAGTAGTAGTATTAGTAGTAGTATTAGTGGTAGTAGTAGTAGTCATAGTAATAATACATTTGATTTATAAGGGCCTTTCAAAACTCTCAAGGTCACTACAGTCACATGATTAAGTTTTTCTGTATTATTATTATTATTATTTATTATTATTATTATTTTGTACTTGTTGCCATCTGGTGGAGGAGTATCAAAGTGAAAAAGTAACATACCCAGGTTGAAAGTTGGAGCTGAAGGCAGATGCAAAACCAGGTAAAACCGCCGATGACGCTGGGGCGCCGGCTGCCGCCGCCACTGCTGCTCCCGCAGCCTGCACCGGTGCCACTGACGCAACGGAGGATGGAGCGGCTCCGGGTAATCCCATGAATGAAGGCAACACAGGGCTCCCCGCGCCGTGAGCTCCTGAAACTCCCAAGCCTGTAAAAACGGCGGGGTTGGGACCTGGCGGCAGGCCTGAGAATATAGAGGCAGCGGACGTGAGGCCTAGCCCGAAAGGGGAGGCTGCGCTAGGTGCGGCATTGGGAGCCAGGCCGTGGTAGATGGAGTTTGGGGACGGATTTGAGTTGCTGCTCGATGTAGGGATAGCCGTCGGGGGGATGGCGGAGGAAAGAGCAGGAAAAGGGGACAGGCCTGGGTAGTGTGGCGGTCCCGGGCTGCCAGACAAAGCCTGGAGGCCGCTAATGGCGGCGGGACTAGCGAGTGAAACTTGAGGAGATCCTGGAGGATGCGAGAGCCCCAAAGAACGGGCCAGCGCAGCCTGGGCCGATCCCGGAACAACCAAAGGACTGAGAGACGGCGTGCCACAGCGAGACGTCCCCTTGAAAGCGGAGGGCACCGGGCTGTTACTGCCGCTGCCGCTCCCCCCGCTGTGCCTGTTCATAGCTGCGCGTTGTTGCTCGTGCTGAAGGAGGCCAGGTGGACCCATAGCGGCCTGAGCCTGGCCGGAATGGCCAGGGGAGGGTTTGGGGCTGGGGACTGGGGTGGAACTACTGGGCGCGGAGGACCCGGGGGGTTTGGATGGCGTTTCAGAGGGGGTGTAGCTACGGATCACCGATCCAGGGTGGCTACCTGCTTGCGCGTGCATGCTATGGAAAGGGTGCTCTGTAGACTGGGCAAAGGCCCTCTGCTGAGATGCGCCCATGGAGTTCATCAGGGCGTCGGAGCCGTTGCGGGAGGTGGCGGGGGTCCCTGGTCGGGAATGAGAATGAAATGGGGAGGGGGAAAACCCCCCACTGCCAGGAGCGGGCGTTCCACAGGGAGTATTGGAAGGGGTTTGGCCTTTAATCACAGAAGAGGACGTCGGTGTAGCGTGGCCGGTGGGGGTCTGCGGACTGGCTTTGATGACGGAAGGTGACGGAGCGGGAGATGGCGAGTTGTGAGAAGGGACCATGCCGGGAAAAACTGGTGTGATGGGAGTTGTGGGAGGTGGCTGAGACGATGGGGACGCTTGCGGAGGGGCAGGGGTGGATGCTGTGGAGCCATGAGGAATCAGCAGCGGCCCACTCTTGACTCCCGGTGTCGTGTTCTGGTGATTGCCTGATTTGGCGTAGCCTAACGATGAAAAGACATCAGGGTCGCTCTTATCAAATATGGCAGCGTAAAAATCACAAATACAGTGGTACCTGTACTTACGATGGTTTCCTTGCCAACATTTCACCAGAGCAAATTAACATGCTAAATCAAGGTACCACTGAAATGTGTGAGAAGAAAAAGAGAAAAAAGAGAGGGAATCCCCACGTGCAACTTGAAAGATGGAAATATGAGCTTACCTAATTCTTATTATCATAGTGGTTTTGGCAACTGAATTATTAACATGGCTCATATCTTCCACTTTGAATTGAAAATGACAAATGTCATGAAATAACAGAGACTTTATCCCTCCCCAAAGACCCAAAACATGGTTTTCAAGTAGAGGAAGAAAAATAAAAAAAGCAATGTGAGTTATAAAGTCCCCTCATGAGCCGCAAGCATGAATTCAGAAAGAATTCACGGCATTAGTTGGAAACTATTTGCGCCATGCGCAAACAAAATGATAAATTGAGCATCTCCATTGACTGACCAAAAAACAAAGCGCATTGACGCAGTTAGAGTACAGTATTTCCTCAGATACCATGACTCTGATACTACCATGTATCGTCTTTTTGCAAAGTAGACATGGCATCTGTGAACTTTGAGTGTATCAGTACAAAGCGGATATTTAGAAACACTTGAGTACTTGAATTTTGGGCTACTCTGTTCATTTTAAAAAATAACATGGTGCCCTTCATTTTTTGCATGACTCATTTTACCAAAGAGTATCACGCCAAGGTATCTGTGTATGACATTATTAACGCATTCACTGCCAGACATGTGAAAATATGTGTCCACTGCAGTGCCAGGGATTTTGTCATTGTCACTGGAATTCCAGGACCCACAGAAATATTGAGTTTTAGGACTACATAAACATTCAATGCAGCGTAAGAAACCATAGACTCTCTTCTTTCATCAGAAAAAAAAGAGTTAATTCCTACATTTTATGGGTCTGGAGTTATATGAGCTTGAAATGAGGGTGGCTGTCCAAAATACAATGCAATACATACATATTGGTTTATATAGCGCTTTAACAAAAGCTGATGCTGGAACAAAATGCTAACATGGAAAAAAGGGAAATGCTGCCCCTTGTGGAAAGGAAAAAAACATCGCCAGAGGCCATGGCGCGCACTTTATCGGTACCAAAACAAGAAAAAACAAAACCCGAACATATTCGGGAATGGCACTCGACGTCATCATTTCAATTCCTGAATAAAGTCGGGAGTGGCAGTGAATGAGTTAACGACGCATTGTTAATTTGAAATTGGAAGACCTAAGCTCTTACCGGTATTCGCGCTCAATCAAATCAAAGAACTTTACAGTCTAAAATAGACTTGGATTGTCATTTTCTGGTCATTCAGCTTCCCCAACAAATAAATAAATAAATAAATAAATAAATAAATAAGCATCTTGCGCACCTGATAGCACATTAAAGGCGCAGGAGTGCAGGTAAGCAGCATGCCAGCTTTAAATAGGCTTCTACTTGCTCATACACATAACAGGCTTTGCTGTTGAACCATACCTGCTACTTTGTGGGCAGAGTTGTAGGGGGGAGGGGGCACATTGGCCGTTATGACCCCTCCCATTGAAACAAGGCCTGCGTTGTTGTACGCACCTGTGTAGCAGTTGCAAATACAGGAATGTCATCGCCCACCATACGGACACACCTATCACGCCGTACCACTTATACAAAAAAATAAATAAATAAATACTGCAATCAAACAGTATCTCCACCCGATCAACAGTTTTGAACCTTTTTTTATCACAAGTCTACAGGTGGGGTTTACAGCAGGAGGTGTCGCCTCTTACTTGGTGCGATGGTAGCGTGGGGTCTGCATGGGGGTATGGGGTAGGGCACCGGCCGATGCGGGTTGTAGCTTGAAGGGAACTGCAACGCAAGTCACAATAAAATGGGATAAAAAAAGTAAATTACTAATTTACCCATCAAGAAATACAGTACTACTTCTTAAAGCGCTCCAGTAAATTTTGAGCCACAAAACAGACCCCAAAAGACTTTTTTTTGTCTTTCTATTGGCAGCACATCATATTGATTAGAATAATTACACCATTGCTTGATTAAAGATCTTACTGGTTTGGAGGGTCCGATTATCCGGGTGGCAATCCCTTTCCCCTCCATACCATTCAACGTGTCATCTTTCTTGTCGCCTTCTTTCTTTAAGGGAGGGAATCCCTGTGATCAGAAGGAAGACACATTCGGATATGTCATTCTCAACCCCAAATTTGAGTGATTCCATCAGCTAGCTGTCTATCTGGCTAGCTAACTAGCTGGCTATCTATCTAGCTACTTAGTTGGCTATCTAGCTAGCTACTTAGGTGGCTATCTGGCTAGCTACCTAGCTGGCTATCTATTAGCTATGTGGCTGGCTCGCTGGCCATCTAGCTGGCTATCATTATTTATACAGCTGTCTATTAGCTAGCCAGCTTTCAATCTATTTGAGTTACTTCTGGGTCGAGCGAACGCTGGCACGTCTGGCTGCCGCTGCTCACCCACAGAAAAACTTAAAACCTGTGACTGAAAAGTGAGATTGAGAGTTTTGAAAGGCGCTTATCAATGAAATGTATAATTATTAGCCCTTCATCAAATATTAATGACATGAACTCATAATCATCTACTTTGCTGGGTTTTCTTTTTTCTGAAAAGGGAAGTGGTATATGGCCTGAACTTTACGGGACTTACTGGGAATGTGCCTGTAACCAGACTTGGTCTGCCTTTTGGATATGGATTTCCTGGTATCATACCGCAGGATGAGATCATGGCTACAGGAGCCTTGCAACCCACCTTACATACCTGTTAGAAAAATTAGATCAGTCTGTTATTAGTGATTATGGGTAACATTTAAATAATCCAAAGATCAAACATATACAATGAATAAAATACAATAACCAATCACAAGATGCAACAATATGTCAAGTTTTGTTTTCTGTGGGTTTTTTTTTTGCACATACAAATACCTGTTCCAGAATCCTGCGAACACGCTTCTTCTCCGACAAGTGTATACGAAACAAGTCCTCAACAGGACGGTAATTTTGCGCATCTGCAATATTCCTGCAAAGTAACAGAGACTTTTTGTCATGCCCCAATTAACCGAAGAGGATTATTTTCCCATCTGTGTTATATTTATTGATGCACTCACAAAGCGATCAGCTCCAAAACAATTAGTCTGTCCTTTGAAAAGGTGAAGCAATTCAGAATGTTGGCAACTTTGGTGGTGGGGATTGCAACCATTTTCTACAAGGTAAAATATCGTCTTTTAAACATGTCAGGGGACAAAAAGGCAAGACTACATGTGTGTTTAATATTTACCATCTTAATACCACTATAGTTTGGGTATTTTATCTATTTAACACATTGACGAAGCATGTTCTATTTAAAAAAAAAACATTACTAACATGCTGCAAAGCTTTTACTGCTTTAATTTGAGGTTCTGCCCAGGAGAAGTATTTCAGTATGTCCATGACCTGCGGGTGGGAAAAGAGAAGTCTTTCAGTTCGTGAACTTAATATATTAATCACAAAACAATGTTTCTGATTACCTGTTCGCTGGAGAAGTATCCATGAACCTGCTCAATGGCTTTAATCCTCTGATCAGTCAGGACACACTGAATTATACACAAATGGAGTATTCAGAAACCTGTTATTTTATTAACTGTTCATTACAATTGTGCTTCACTAAGCATATTTTACCTTCTTAATTTCATCGATGACGATGTCAAATGATTTCTTATCCATGATGGTAGAATGAAATGATTGCCTTTAAATGTGACACATTGGGTAGTTAATCCACTATTCGCAGTGGATCTGAAATCACGATTCGAGATAATTTAAAACGATCTTAAAGTACGTGAGGCCAAACTATGATGGCTAGTATATTGACTGCATGTCTCATCGATTTCAAGAGACGCAAATTTCTTGGAGTTGAAACAATGACTTCCCTCTCAAAAGTGAAGCGACAATGCCGACAGCAGTGCACAACCTGCCTGAATCACCTTCCTAACAACAAGCTAGTCAACTTTAGCTGCCCCGTTTACGACTGCAGTTGAACGGGAAGGCGTTATATATTTCGAAAAAACGGTTTGACCGTTGATTTCATTTATTTTCTTCCAAACCCGTCACCAGAAATTATAAAAACACGGTCAGAAAAATGACAAAATTAACAAATATTCGACGAGCATGATAGCTCATTTGAGAGCTTCCACTGACAGCTGGCGCTAATGAAGTCAACACGGTCAAGGACCTCTGCAGGCAGCGCGACAGATCGCCATGGACACTGCTAATAACAATATGAATATTAGACTACATAAGACTTATTAATACACATTTATCTATGCTTTAAAGTCTGTATTAAACATAATAATGCAAAATATGTATTTTGTTGATCTATTTAAGTATATAATTTATTAATTTTAAACGGGCAGTGCCGGGGCCCTCTTGGACGATTTGCAAACCGGAAGTAAACATAAGATCTCAGTGATATTTTTACACAATTATTTGATCCCAGTAACAGAAGAAATGGATCGCTTTTCGTGGTCAAACGGTCTTTTAGAAATAAACGAGACTTTAGTAATACAACAAACAGGAGTAAAATTGTATGATGGTGACGACAAGGTATATGTTTTTCTTTCCTCCCGTGTTACGTTCAATCCTATCCATAGACAAGTGTCAAATATGGTGTACTGTCATGAAGTTTCTTTCTTGTACTGATATAGGCTAGACTTGATGTTGGAATTGTGTTGCTGAGCACCCATCGCTTGATTTGGAGGGACAGTAAAAATCATGTAAGGGCGCAGAAAATTTGTCTTTGAATAAATTCTGTGCACAGCAAATAATGTAAACGTAACATGACCTGCATATATTTTGATGTGAACTCGCGGTGAATCGTGAATGTTATTATTTCCCAGGAATGCTGCATTTCCATGCCATTGTCACAAATCATATTTTTTGAGGAGCAGGCTGCAGGAATAGGAAAGAGGTGCGTGGCCTGTCATTACGTTTTGTTTTGAAGTGGAAGTAGAATTGTTAAATAACATTGCTTGTGTTGCATGTAAATTATTATTTTGTTCACAGCTGTTAGTGTACGTTCTGTTCTCATTTGTTGCAGTGCAAAAATTGTTATACACCTGCATCCAGCATCTGCCAACAAGGAGCAAGGTCCTTACCAACACAGCAAGTTTTCCTTTATCAAACTATCTTTCAAAGAACATGGACAAATTGAGGTAAAGTCAATCCTAGAATTTACACTTGATGAATTAGAAAGCATCGACAAATTGGTGTATGAGCACTTTAAAAACGTTTTGCCAAATGAGTTCCCTTTATTGTGTTTTTTTATATCTTCAGTTTTTCAGGAGGCTCAGTGAGGAAATGATTCATAAGAGATGGGAGAGCACACCTGCATCCCAACCCATCCCATCTGGAGCGGGCTCACAGGTTTGCACACTCATTTATGCTGTGAAAATTTAGGTTGAGGAGTGAAACGACAGTTTAGAATATGATGAATACGTCCCACACGAGGGCAGTGTTGCTTCTATTTCAGATGCAGAATGTTTTTTCTACCCCCTTTTTCCTTTTCAATTGTGGTCTTGCAGGAAGGAAGGTCACGCGCAGTTGGGATTGTTGGCATTGAGCGTAAAATAGAGGAGAGGAGGAAAGAAACGGACAAAAACATCTCTGAGGTATTTAAAAATAAGTTGGCAGAAGACGTCGAACTGCAATGGTGTGGCCATGCAATTAATTATCTAATTGAAATAATCTTAAAATATTAGCATTTCATTGAATTGTGGTGATTTCATGATGGCTATGTATTGGCTATGGCTATATATTCATTGTATTTACGTTTTAGGCCTTTGAGGATCTCAGTAAGCTTATGGTGAAGGTAAAGAACACTTTATGTACACCTATTGTCGCTTCTTAAACACATAATTATGTAAATTTTTTTCTGTCGAATCTTTGTTTCATACACCCCAACTCTATATTCCTTCTCATTCAGTGAGCTTGACGAATCACATGTCCCCTCATTCAAACAGGCCAAAGAGATGGTAGAGCTGTCCAAATCTATAGCCAACAAGATAAAGGACAAGCAAGGGGACATAACAGAAGATGAGGTGATGATTAGAGCTAATCAAGTAAGATGCTCGCGCATCTGACCCACCCATGATAACATGCCGTCAATTTCTACTTTCAAGACCATCCGCTTTAAATCCTACCTGCTAAGCATGGGTATCGCTAACCCCGTCACCAGGGAAACGCATGGTTCAGGCACACATTACCACATGCAGCTGGCTAAACAACTGGGAGATATGCTACAGGCCCCACTCGAGGTGGGATACCGAAAGGGTCACAATCTTTAATCCCTAACTCAGTTGATCACATGACCCTTACCTCCATTTGCTCCGTTGTCAGGAACGCGGTGGCATGATGGCGCTGTCCGAGGTCTACTGTCTGGTCAACCGGGCTAGAGGCATGGAGGTAGTTTTAGCATTTTTTTTACACAGCCATGGGTTTTGCTTCGTGCATAAAGATAGATAATTTTGTCGTCTTTTGGCAGCTTTTATCTCCAGAAGATTTGTTAAATGCATGCAAGATGTTTGAGTCTTTAAAGCTGCCACTGAGGTGAGTGGTTATTTTTTCACGAATACAATGCCATTCTCGAATTTATTCGGGAATTGAAAATATGACATGGGGCGCCATTCCCGGATTTGTACGGGTTTTGTTTTTTCTTGCGGCGGTGCTGATAAAGCGCTGGTCAGACCTCTGGTCATGTTTTTCCCTTCCACGAGGGGGCAGCATTTCCCTTTTTTCATGTTGGCGCATTGATATGGCTTTCGTTGTTGTCAAAGCGCTATATAAACCAATATGTATGTATTTCATTGTATTTTCGACAGCCGCCCTCATTTCAACCTCATAACTTTTTTTTCTGGTGAAAGAAGAGAGTGTAAAGTTTCTTACGCTGGATTGAATGTTTATGTAGTCCTAAAACAATATTCTGTGGGTCCTGCAATTTGAGTGAAAATGACAAAAACCCTGGCATTGGAGTGGGCACATTTTTGCACATCATCTGGCAGTGAATGAGTTAAAAATTACAAAAGTCAAATTATCTTCATGTTTTTGGTACACTGTGCTTTAAATTTCATAAACAAGCCCAGAAAATGAGAATAATGGTCCACTTTTTTTTTTTTTTTTTTTGCCTAAACTTCTGCTCGCCACTGGTTGACCTGTGCAGGCTTTTCCGGTCAGGCTTCCTGTTTTTGACATTCTGGACCACTTCCTGGGATTTTACACCAACCTAGACCTATCAGTCTCCTGTAATAGTCATTCACTGAAATAGTAAAAGTTGAAAACAAAACAAAAGAAAAAACAATTCCAAACTCTTGGAAACATAACGCACAATTTTGCCTTATGCGCAGGCTACGTGTATTTGATAGTGGCGTGATGGTGGTCCAGCTGCAGTCTCACAGCGAAGAGGAAATGATCGCCTCAGCACTGGATAGTGTGAGCGCCTGTCACAGACACCCTTTTTTGAACATCACGTTTGATGTTAGTTAGTCACTAAAATGCATCTCACTTTCTTGTCTCTTTTTAGGTGACGGACAAAGGATCCTTAACAGCTGAAGAGTTTGCTAAACTTTTGGGTCTTTCTGTACTTCTATCTAAGGAGCGGTAAGTGTTGAATTTTGTCAGTTGTTATCAGAGGCAGAATGGTAACAGTGTGAACCTCGAAAAAAATTCAGTTCAGCTTCCATTGTTTTCTCTGGGGAAATCTCATGTTCATTTTGTGATATTTTTATCTATTTAATATTATTATTTTTGGGGGAGGTGGATTTTTTTGTGGTTCACGGTTCACCCTCCATATTTGCAGATTGCTCCTGGCTGAGAAGATGGGCCACCTTTGTCGAGATGACTCCGTTGAGGGTTTGAGGTTCTACCCAAACCTCTTTTGAGGTTTTGCATCCATCCTGGATCAACTTCATATCATGTTCAGAACTATTTTTTATTTTTCGCGGGTGCACCCGTTCTTATCAAACCAAAATGGACACATTTGAGCTTGCTACAGAATGGTGACACTCTCACTGTGTCAGTAATGAATGATTATGAATGAATGTGTACGAAATCCTGTTGTAAATAAATGCCAACTGGGCTATTTTTATGAATGGCGTATTTTTATTGCTTTCCGTCACTTTCATTGCAAGACAAGCTAACTTGTCTACTGAAATGGTTCTCCAGAAGTGAACTAAAGCATGCCGGGAACACTGATTAGATGAACCCGCCACATAGTTAAAAAGTGGAAATGAGCAAGGGTGGGTTAAACTAATGTGGTCTAAATGCACAAAGTAACAATTGGGTGAACTTATCAATTAATTCCCCCAAAGCTAGCAAAATATGACAAATGAGATGAATACATATTATGAGTATTAACATTAGTATTAACATTTGTCTTCCTATAAATAGGTACTTGCTTCAGTTTATTTATTTTAATGAACACGTTGGCAATTATTGAGTACTTCATGTCTGTTTTCTTCAAAAGAAATAAAAAGGCAGACTATTGATTTAGAAATGCGTCAATGTGTTCGACGATACAATAACAAACGAGTACGTACTTTAAAACAGTAAGGAAGTGAAACAATGGTCAGCGCGTCAGCAATGCTTGGCTGTCGCACACAACCGGAGCACACGACAATTGTGGACTGAAAAAATGCGTCGTGTTGTCATCCATCCAAATTGGAGCAAAAAACAATAAGACGGAGTAATGTTACCGAAATGAGTCTGGACACGTGAGTACAGAATTTGAATTTTGTTTACATTACATTTTGTTCTGTTTACGTGGACGACCGTCGTTTCGCACGTTTCTTTATTATTTATTTACACGTAGACGGTTTAATTAACAGCAAAAAGACAAATACTCACTCATAATAATTTGGCTTCCAATACGTTTCATCGAGAGGTGCTCATTCTGGCCAAACTTCTACAAATTCCATTTGCGTACTTGAATGTACAGTTTACCATAATTCGTCCATACAAAGTAAATATATTAGAAAACAAAAATGCCCCATTTACGGACTTGCATGCTATTTTTCTTGTGCTAATGGTAAACAAAATAGCGCCTCGTTTTACTTTTTAAAAAGAAAATAAAAAGACAATAGGTAGGCAGAGCAACTTTGAACAGAAAAAAATACAATACAATACATTGATTTATATAGCGTTTTAACAACAGCTGAAGCATGAACAGGTATATACACGAAATAAATCAGTCACAAAGTTAGTCGAAAAATCAAAAATTTGACAATTCCAAAATGCCAACATGTGCTTTTTATATGACACATGCATCCTTACATCCATGAGCAACTTTGTACTTCATTTTATTATGTATTTATTTATGGTGATTTGCTTGTTGTGTGTTTTTTTGTACGCAGCAATGTTAGAAGAAGGCGGCAATCAGGTTTAGGGTGAAAAACAAACGAGATATCGGCATGCCACAAGCTTTCTCGCTGCTCTCTGTCTTGCTTGGGCTCATGGGATATGGTATGTGTGACCAAACTGACTCCATCACTGCGGTACCTACATAATTATGCGTGATACACTAACGAATCACTGACGTAAATATTCAAACTGAATGTTATGTTACTGGAGCCACAAAAGTGGTGTACAGCTCATTTGTTGATTGTGTTTCAGTTGTATTAACTTTTAACACACATTATTGGCGGTTAGTAAGGAATGTATTTTGTATGAATGAGTAAAGGATTACAGTTGGTATGTGATAATCAAATTGTAGTTTTAGACACGCTCAGAGGTGTGCATAACATTTTGCCGCTCTCATGTATAATTTTGTTAACCTAACTATTCGTAGCACCTCTCATTGGCTTGCCATTTTTTTTTGTCCTCCCCGCTCAAAGCTTTGGCAGGGCTCAACATCTGGCCCTCCTTCCACGTCGCCCTAAGCAATGCCAGCGTCTTCGTGGACTTCAG
The DNA here is from genome assembly GCF_051943395.1 of Hippocampus bargibanti. Lineage (NCBI taxonomy): Eukaryota > Metazoa > Chordata > Actinopteri > Syngnathiformes > Syngnathidae > Hippocampus > Hippocampus bargibanti. The sequence goes on from NC_142749.1 coordinate 12,569,428, forward strand.
CACAAAAATCAACAACACTCTCATCCGCCATCTGAGCCTCTCGCTGATTGACATGGATATTAACGCCACCCTCCTGACCAGGATTTTGCCCAGCAACCAGTCAGCCGGTAGGGTGGAGTTCGCCTGCTCCAGTTTCCTGTATGCTGGAACTTTCCGCTTCCTCCTGAAGCAGCACAGGACCAATGAGGAGTCACACTCAAATGGAACAGGGCGTTCGGAGAGTACCACGTGGTGGTGGAGTTCAGAACTGCAGGTGCAGTGGCCTACATTTCACTTTGCGGTCGAGAGGGTTGGAAACCACTCTGGAGCTTTTCAGGCAAGTCCCAAAAAGTGGTGCGCCGTACATGTCACTCCGAGGCCTTCAGTAGTCTATGTCTGAATCAATCAGCTGCGAGTGTGGTGTGATTTACTACACGTCCACTAGAGAGTGCCCCTGGCCAGGAAATAACTTGTGACTTGAAGAAACTTAAGAAATACTGTAATTAAACAATTTGAATTTTTACTAAGAACATGTGGATTCATGATAACCTCATAAAATTGCAATATTATTTGCTATTTTTGCTAGATTTGTCCATTTATTCTTGAAAAAACAGTAACAGTAACAGTATATCTGCAACCAAATCCATTTCTTCTCCTCCTTCAGCCATTGTGGGTTGACAAAACAGCTATTACATCGACACAAAAATATATTTGTTTATGCAGCTTGCTACAGATAGAGTGTGCTAGCTCTGGCCAGTATGCTCTTATTACTAGCGGTGAAAGTCAATTTGGAATTATTTAATATGAATTCATGGACAAAATACAATTCACATAAGTCTGTGATTCAGATATTATTAGGCCAGCAGAGAAGGCCTTGCAGGCCCTGACGGCCCACCACATGTCCCAAGTAAATCTGAACGTTTTCAATGCAGCGAATGTACATTACTTATTTAATTTTTCATGTTATTTTCCATCCAGTTTATGTTCACTAGTTTTGCTCGTGACAACTTTGTAGGAGTTATAACACTTTAAAGTTGGTGTATATCATCATCTTGAAGCTGCTAATAAGTTTCCAATGTAGCCTCATTTTACTCCTCCCACACCTGCCTCAGTTGCTGTTGTGTTTTTTGCAATACAATACAATACAATACAATACAATACAATACAATACAATACAACCTGATTTATATAGCGCTTTCACAACAACTGCAGCTGTGAATGGACAATCAATGAATAGATTCACAAGCACATTAGAGATCATTTTTGCTCTTCCTCTCTGTAGCTCGGAATATCCACCAATGAGCATTTCCAGCCTTGCTCTAGCATCATCGAACCTCCTCTGCTACTCGAAGTCAGTTACATGGAATACAACCAGATTGGTCGAAAAGGCATCAACAAAGTGCAAGCCCGCACGCAACACCCAATCCTACCTCTGCGATCGCAAATGATAAACCTTCCCTGTGCCTTCCCTTTCACTGAAAGAGACTTCATACAAGTGTCCATCCGCACTCCTCGCTCAGCACAGGAGGTTAAAAGCTCCAGTCCTCTCTACCTATCTCAGATTTTCTCCTACAAGCTGCTTGTGGAAAACGCCATTACCTATAGAAGTGGGTGTGACGGGACTCTGACCGTGAAGCTGGTAACGCCACCTTGCGCTCACATCGATGGAAAAGTACTCTTGTATAAAGACGGACTTGTCAAAAGTGGTGTCACCGTCTCCTCTGGGATGGGAGCGGGAGGAACAGCATTTATGAGTTTCGGGCAAGAGGAGTCATCCTCTCCACCTTTGGCTTTTAATTGGCTCACTCAGGGAGAGAACGAGACGGAATTCAACTGCTCAGTTTTTCTCCCAGGAAGGAATAAGTACTGCTTCCGATTTGTGTTTAACTACAGTCGCTCGCCGAGTCCGGCCCAGACCTGCCTGGTGGTACACAGGAGGGAAGGTGAGCGGAATGCCATCGACATGACTTTACTCATGTGTGACTGAAAGTGACATTAAATAAAGAAACACACACACACACACACATTTGTATCTTATTAACTCTTTCACTGCCAGATATTGTGCAAAAACGTGTCCACTCCATTGCCAGGGTTTATGTCATTTTCACTCAAATAGCAGGACCCACAGATTATTGAGTTTTAGGACTACATAAACATTCAATGCCGTGTAAGAATCCTTAGACTCTCTTCTTTCATCAGAACAAAAAGAGTTAATTCCTAAGTTATATGGGTCTGAAGTTATCTTGACTTGAAATGGGGACTGCTGTACAAAAGGCAAATGGTGCTCCTTTGTGGGCGGGGAAAACATTGCCTGAGGTCTGACCACAGTTTGATTCACAGCCCCATTCAAAAAAGACCCTGAACAAATTCGGGAATGGCGCTTCACATCATGCTTTTCAATTCCAGAATACATTCATGAATTGAATGGCAGTGAATTGAGTTAGAAAGGAAAAGGTTTCTTCAGCCGTCATCTGTACTTCTTTGAAAGTGTCGGACGGTTCGCTCCTCAGACTTCAACAGACTTCCTAGGTCATTACCAAGTAGGCTTAGTCATGCTGATGAGGTGATACCAGTGCTAAAGAGGCAATCAGAGCCAGGTATAGAACATTACAGGTAATCAGGTCGGACAAAAGTGGTAATCAGATTGGCTTCATGGTGTAGTCTACTGCTCCCGCAACCTCAAAGCCTATCAGAGCAGAGGTCTAGCACTGCCACCTCTGTCCATTAGAAATATATATAGGGCCAGAGTTACCAGCACAACTTTATTTCGCTGACGAAGCTCTTCGGATGAGGAGCGAAATGTCCGACACCTTCAGAGAAGTGCAAATGATGGCTGACGAAACCTTTTCCTCGATGGACCACTCCTGTATGACTGAGAGCCTCCACAGACATAGTGAATGAGTTAATCCATCAAAATTGAGTATCAATGCATCAGAATCCTTTCATTAAATGCATATTTAATCAGAATCAGAATCATCTTTATTGGCAAAAACGTAAATATTTCATATTGTATTTTGTCCATCCTTCTTGTTCAGATTCTTGGGGGCCTTGGAAACAGTGGAGTGTGTGCAGCGTGAGCTGTGGAGAGGGTGTCAGGGAACGTATGCGGGAGTGTTTGTTGCCCTCTGGTGTGCAAGGGAATCAGTGCACTGGAATGGTGAAGGAACAGTCCTTCTGTTCCTTGGAAGGCTGTGCAGGTTAGTCACTTATCCTGTCTTGATAAGATCGGTAAAGCAGAGTAAAGTCTGCCATCTGTCTGTTTTCATAATCAAAGATGATTTTGTCCATTTGTTGTCAATCCAGCCTTTCCAGCTCCTTCACCATCTCTTCCTCCCACCATGGCTGGAGGTGGCCTCTTAGGTGGCAACATGGTGGTGATTGCCGGTATCTCACTCTGCCTCGCCATCATTCTGGCCACTATTATCATAACCGTATGGAGGAAATTCTGTCACACCCCTCAGTGCAGCAGCGTCCACAGAGGCTCCATGCATTCGCCTGGCGGGCGAAAACTCTCCGACGAGGCCTCCATTTGCGGCAATAGCCTACCGAGGCCGAGTCTGGTGGGCGTTAGTTCGACCCAGATCCACAGGCCTTCCCTGAGCAATCCACCTGCTCCTCAGACAATGGTGACGCCTGCCGCACAGGATCCGGACAGGCTGTCTCCCACTGGTCAGAAGGTCCTGCCTTCCATCTTTGGGTATGCATTTAAATCAAGTTTAAACAAGACACTTTTGAGACTGGGGGGTCAAAAGTAACCTAGGGTGAAACAGCTTGTCCTTTCAGTGTACTATACCATGTTCTATGTCTACCCTAGGTACCGTTTAGCTCAGCAGCAGTTAAAAGAAATGAAGAAGAAGGGCTTAACTGAGGCCACACAGCTCTACCATGTCTCCTCAAGCCCAGTTCAGGATACGTCGATAGAGTCCACATCTTCACCAACCAATCCCCAAATTCCCTCACCCATTGCATCCTGCTTTTCTGAGCCGCAAGTGTCCAGGATCATGTCGGACCAGCTAAGTCCCAGAGCGGGCCTCGTCTTAGGTCCCCAAGTATCTGGTCATACAAGTGGGGGCAGCAGCAACAAGTGGCGAGACCGCACTGCCGATTGGGTGGAGATGGTGGAGAGGAGTGGCCTGGGAGGTCTTGCGGAGCGACCGATGAGAAACGCTTATCACAAGAATCCAAATTTTCGCAGGACGTCCAGTTTTACGGAGATGAAACCTCAGCTTTCGTCTACAGGACACTATCGTGATAGGAGCATGACTCAGGTAAGTCACACAGATTTAGTCATGTCATTTAACCGGACATTTAATCGGTTTGCTATTTTTTTTGTTCAGGCACAAAGCAATAACAGTACAGTATTTTCCAGTGTATAAGGCGCACCCAAAAGCCTTGATTTTCTTCAAAAGATGACCCATTGGCTTATATGTGAAGTCATATTGAGCCACAACAGGTCTCGCAACTACTGTCAGCAGCCACTGACTCAATTTCCCCCTGTAAACGAAGTAGTGCCTCTACTATAGTGCCTTATGTGTGATGTGCCTTATATTTGGAAACTTTTATATATTTTTATATTATATTAGGAAAACATTTTTCATTCATTGAAGATACGCCTAATACTCCAATGCGCCTTACATATGGAAAAAGTTTGAAAATACACCATTCTTTGGGGGTGCGCCTTATACAACAGATAATACGGTACCTTCCTGCTATTTTGGTGCCAAAGAACTATGTTGAAGTAGGTTGAGGAGTTTCGTATTGCCAAAAATAAGGCTTTGCCGCCATTTTAGGAATTATAGACCTTTTGGGGTTTGCTTGAAATACTTTTTTTCAGTCGCGGAGGAACCGATTTTGTGGCACAGCATGAGATATTTCTCATTTAAAATCTGTGCCTTGACTCTCTGAAGGTTGGGGAAACTGTTTTTTTTTTTGTACAGGTCGGATCTCGTACCCTTCCCGAAGGAAACTCATGGACCAAAGAAAGAAGAGAGAGGTCCCCATTTAGCACCCACCCTATTCCAGAGCATGACGTCCCAAAGTGGACCTATTCCAGAGCTGAGAGGAATCCCTTGATGCCGAATTCCTGTCCTTCACAAGTGAAAAACACGGGAACGAGCACCTCAACAAAACATGTGGACCACTGTGGTGTTGAGGAGAAACATACGAGGCGCGACGCGGGAAGCAGAGCACATGAGGGAATCTCAGGAATCGGTGGCCCACTCACGATTCCTGACTGTGAGTACGGAGCAAACCTGAGCGTGGAACGGGCCGAACAGAACTGGAACCGCCGTGGTCCATCGCCTATCCAGAGGAACATGCTGGCACGGAAACTAAAGGAGGCTCAGTCCTGCTCCACCGTCAGAGGACGCCAACGCAGCTCCACTTTCAGCGCATCTTCATCTGAAAACAGGAAGGAGTACGGCCGCCCTCGTCCTGGTTCTGGATGCTACATCACCGCTGAAACTTCGAGCTCCACCTTTAGAGAGACGCAGCAACGGATTCTTGGCCTCCCACCAGAATACAAATGAGGTCGTCATTAGATGACAATAAGAATAATCTACTCTAACTGTGATTATCTTTTTTCAGGAGAATTTAATAGCATTTTCAAAGCATTCATTTCATTGTTCACATCCGTAGTGTATTGTATATTTTTCTATACTGTGTTTTCCAGTGTATAAGGCGCAACCAAAAGCCTTGATTCTCTTCAAAAGATGATCCTGCGCGTTAATTGCCGGTGCGCCTTATATGTGAAGTGATATTGATCCATAACAGGTGTCGCACCGACTGTCTGGAGACCTCTACTCCATTTCCCCCTGTAGAAGAAGTGGTGCATAACCTCAGCCTCTACTCTAATGCCTTACAATGTAATGTGCCTTATATTTGGAAAACTTTTATATATTTATAAATTATATTTGGAAAACGTTTTTCATTCATTGAAGGTGCGCCTTATAGTCCAGTGTGCCTTATATATGGAAAACGTTTGAAAATCACCATCCATTGGGGGTGCGCCTTATACACCGGAAAATATGGCAATCATATTTTAACGTTTTATCATGAACCTCCACATATTTATGGTTTGGCATTCTTAAATTCACCTCTTCGTGTTTTTCCCCTTAATCTATTATCTGTATTTACTGGCTAAGCACCTAAAGTAGTACTTTGGCATCTTCTTGTGACTTCTTGGTGCCAAGGAATGATGTTGGAGTGAGTTGAGTACTTTCATTTGGGCAAAAGTAATGCTTTAGAGTCAACTAATACATACTTTAAAAATGATGGCATGAGTTTTGCAGGTTTTACTATTTTGTAATAGCGGTCAACATAAGTGAAGGAGCAAGAATGAGTAGTGATATTGCAGAAAAATTATCCGGTTTCAACATTGAGTCAATATTAGCATTTTGTTCGTAAATCACATAATTTTACCTTTTCAATGAATGTTTATCTATTCGACATTTGCTTCCTCTCTGTGCGGAAGAAAATTTGCCACTGTTTTCAATAAAATGAAACATCCCGTTATAAAAATTTATGACATTCATTGTGACTTTATTATGAGTTACATGACATACATTACTGGAATCAATTGTATATTTGTAATGGTAAAAATAAGATATTGTCCTCCAATATTTTACTGTCCAAGAGCAATAAAACTGTCGTCATTCTCTAATTTTCATGCTGATTGGTGCGTTTAGTCTTCCCCGCCACCGCTGCCCATGGCATCCAAGAAAAGCAGAGGGCGCACCTTCATGGTGGTGTGTCTGATGGAGTACCAAAGACCCCGCCACGTCCCCCACACAATCCCATTATCAAACTCACCCTTGTACTCCCCTTTGCGGTAAAACTTCCCATTCAGGTTGGCAATATGGCACCTGTTGAGACAACAGAAAAATAACTCCAGACTGATGACAAACCAAAACAGACTACCCGGTAGTCTGTTTCGGTTTGAACTCAGTTCCGATATTAGCTGCCACACTTTCTCAAGAAATGCCCCAATGGCACGAGGAGAAAGTTCCATAAGCCTTACCTGTTGTACCACCAACCTCCATTGTTCTCCTGGGCACAGCTTCCTTGAATGTAGCGATCATTGTCCTGTCCGTGACAATACAAATATCTAATTATCAACTCATACGATGAAAATAAGACTGAAGCAGGAGAAGTGGCCTACTCACCTGATCCCTGGTGCTAAACTGCATGCCATTGAGGCCCGCGGACCACTGCTCCACCATGCCATTGCCACCTGCCAGAGCATCCCCAGCTTTCCCGCTGTACACCCCGTACCGTAGCCGGTAGCGATCCGATTCATCATCCATAAATAATTTGAATATCACAAGAAAAGAATACAGTTCCTTTAATATATGGGAAAAAAGAGTCAAAGTGTGTGACATACGGCTTCATTTGAGATCTGGAAATTGTCATAGTACGCATGACTTTTCTGTCCCGCCCAGTCCATGAGGTCTATCTTCACCAGATTCTTACCTTGCGGTGCGAATAAGCAGAGAAAAAAATCTATTGGATTATTCGTTTACATGCTTTTTGATTAAGATACTAAAATAATTGATTTTGTTGGGCCTATTTTCAATCATTGTGATACACGAACTGTCTCTCTCTCTCTCTATTGTGCCCCCCCTGTCCGTCTCAGCACGATGGGGGACAGAGCTTTCAGCTGCTCTGTCCCCAAACTCTGGAACTCACTTCCTCCCAACATTTGTAACAATGATTCTCTTCCCACTTTCAAATCCCATCTCAAAACCCACCTATTTAAAATTGCATTTTCTGTGTAGCTCTAGTTCTTCTTTTCCATTTATAATTGTATTTTATTTATTGTATTCTATTCATAATTGTATTTTATTTATTATTGTATCTATGCTTTTCTGTGACTGTAATGTGTCCGTGTGAGCTTTGAAAGGCGCTTGAAATAAAATGTATTATTATTATTATTATTATTATTATTATTATTATTATTATTATTATTATTATTACTCACTGTCGGAAAGCAAGGAGTAGATGTGCTCATTTCCTAACCAGAATTCATCATTCCATTTCTTAAAGTTGCCGAAACCATCTCTGTAATCCACCCAGTCCCTATAAAGAGACACACATTAGCAAAACGATTTAAAAAAAAATCTCCATGAATGCAACACCTGTCAAAGTCAACTTTTCCATTCCGCCTTTTTTGGAACACCGTCCATCCTCCTCCATCGTCCATGTCGCAGTAGACCAAAATTGGCTCGAGGTGGATTTTAGGCCTAATGCGGTAAAACCCGCTGGTGGGTCTTTTTCTGTCAAACAGCTCCGAACAGTCTAAAATCATAACAAAAGCAGATTCCTATAAATAGATGGAAGTGTTAGCTTCCAAGTGATCTTTGTGTGAATGCTTTGTACCTCGGTCGTGGACAATCAGGTTTCCCGCTGGTGGAAGAGGCTTCATATGGGTCGTATTGGAGTTTTCCAATGTCCCATTGTCATTATTGGAGCCCGACGGAATCTGAGTTGGTGAAATTGGGCGGAACAATTTGTGCTTCTGCAAATGGTCCATCTGCCAAGCTCCGATTAGGAGTTTGTTTTCTAATCTCTTTATGCTCCGCTTGAGAGCTGCAATATCGGGACTGCATCCCTTTTGTTGTAGACACACACACACATATACAAAAGATTGAAAATCCAACTATAGCGATCAAGAGGATAAAATACATTACCTACTGAAAACTGGTTGTATGATGAAGTCTTGATTGGGAAAACCAGCAGAAAAAACATCCACATTGGGAATGTATCTTTGCAAATCTAAAATAATCAAAAACATTGCATATATCCATAAAAACATGTTTTATTGCATGATGTGGCTTGATAAAAACAGCACCTACCTTCATTTTGCAGTCTTTCTTTTGCTGTCTCAAGGCTTTGTGCTTTGCTGTCAGTACTTATTTCAAACTGGGTTGGGTTGGTTCTGCATGGTCCACATTAGAGGGAAGACATTGCCAAAATCTGAACCCAAGTTTCTCTTTTTTTTCTCAAGCATTCCAAATTTCAGGAAAAGTAGCTGATCTCGTTCCTAATTCCAGGAATACTATATAATTTATGATAGTTGTCTCCATATCAATCATTTCATATATTGTTTCTCGAAAGTCATGTCTGTCGATAAAAGTAATTGAATAATGAATACATAAATAATCAGAATTAGAATCCTCTTTATTTGCCAAGTATGTGGAACACAAGGAATTTGTCTCCGGGAGAACACGCTGCACTTGATTCATCATAAAAAAGACATGACAAATAAGTATGGAAGACACGAATAAAGGCTAATCTAATCTAATCTAATCTAATCTAATCTAATCTAATCTAAACTAATATAATCTAATCTAATCTCATTTCATCTAATCTAATGACATATAATTTAGTCTGATCTGATCTAATCTCATCTAATCAACCTACCAAAATGGGCAAACCTTGCAATACATAAAAAAATAAACCCCATGGAAAATAAAAACAACCTGCAAAGCAACAAATGAATAGACCATAAATAAATACACCTGCCAATTTGGTAAAATAAATAAATGAACCAAAAAAAATCTATTAATATATGCAAAATTTATGAATAAAATGGATGGGGAAAAGCTTAATTGAATAACTGGGTGGCTTGTCAATAACTTGATTGATTGTTGTGTAGCATATGTCACACTGTTACATCACGTTGCGACAGTGTCGTAAAGCAGCAGTGACGACACGCCACCAGGTGTCCTCCAGACATACGTTCCACATATACTTTGATTATTTCATTAAAATTTAATTAAAAATCGAATAAATAATACCAATTCAGTCAACCAAACTAAAAATTTAAAAAAAAAAGTTTAACTTGAAAAAACTGTAAGCACCTGTCAATGACTACAATACAAAACACTGATAATTTACGAATATAAATAACACGCCATTTTGTTCCCAAACATCAATTTCAAAACAATCGCCTTTTTTCAGTACTTTTACGCCGTAATGAAAAGCAGATGTGGCAAAAAGGAGGAGGGGGAGAAGTAGGAAGCGGTTTAACTTTTGCAACAGCAAGATGAGGAGGGGGAAGGAAAAAAAATATCCAGGAAGTTCCAAATACAAAAAAACGCTACGTTTGCACAAAAAAAGAGAGGCGTGAATAAGTAGAACACAAAGCATCCGTTTAATCTTTGAACTGTCTTCCTTTCACTCCACGACGAGTCACAAGACCGATTCCAGGCGATTCTCTCGAATGTCAGTGCCAACGGTAAGCAAGGAGACACTCGAACGATCAGGGATTTTGCTTGGTTTGTACGTCTTTTCCTGCACGCTAATTAACCCCATTAACCACCCCCGTTGTGCTTATTCCACGTGCTCAATTTTACGCGATTTTCCCCTCCCTCTGCGTCCGCGCTGCACGTTTGTTTGTAAATCTCTCTGCACCCGCTGCTCTTTGCATCATCTAGAAACTTGGGGTTCACGGTAACGCAACTTTCTTAAAGTCATGACTACGGTCCACTTCAACCCGGGTTCGGATTCAGGTGTCAATGGGTGAGGATTTAAACGCACACACATCACATGACTTCCTTCGAGGAAGATTAACTTTGTGCATGTGTGTTTTTACTGCATGGTTTGAGCCATTTAATGTGTCACTTATTTTTTTTAACTAATCTCTCTGTGTGTTTTTTTTTCCAGAAGTGTGGCAAGGATGGATGACGCCAAAGTGGAGATTGACAACGGGCAGGATGATGCTATGGAATCAGATACTATGTACCAGTGAGTAAATTGCACTTGGATTCTTGGATGATGTTACACGGTAGTGGTTAGAATGATCTGCCCTGCAATTCTGAGGTCCTGGGTTTGATTCTGTTTTGGTCCGAACCTCCGCCAATCTCACAAGTCCAATCATCATCAACTTTGGAGGCTGCACTGTAGTATTTTTTTTTTTTTGCAAATCTGAATTAAATACAGTGTATTGATTTATATGGCGCTTTAACAATAGCTGAAGCTGTAACAAAGCGCTTAACATGGACAGCTATCATATACAGGAAATAAAGCAGTCACAAATATAGTAGAAAGAGGCGAGCAGTAGGGTTAAATCATTCGATCTTGTAGATTGCTGATCCGAGTCATCATTGATACGCACTAAAATGAAACAAATTCATCTTACATCTTATTTTCCAGCAATATCCGGAAGAAAATTACCCCATTTGTGATGTCCTTTGGATTCCGGTTAGTATCTTTCTGAATATTAAAAGCCGTATCATCTTATATTGAAGACTAACATCCCATATGGACAATCGTCACTTAGTGTTTTTGGAGTGGTACTGATCCTCGTTGACATCGTGCTGGTCATCGTGGACATTTCTCTACCGGCCAGGAGCAGAGAAGTGGGAAATAGTCTTGAGACCGTATCTCTGATTATCTCCTTCTTCTTCCTGGTTGATGTTCTTCTCAGGATTTACGTGGAAGGGTAAGCAGAAATGATAAAGTCTGTAAAAGAGGAAGTCCCGGAAGGAGGAAGTGAATGAAATGAAAAAGCCCACAAAGGGAAAGGGCTTCCGGGATATTTCGAAACGGCCCTGTTGACCTGCGACATTATCACGCCACCTTTTGATTCACTTATTTCTGTCTTTGTTTATTTTGTGCGTGTTTGTGAAAGATTCAACGTTTACTTTGGCTCCAAATTGAACATCATTGACGCCTGTGTCGTGGTGCTCACATTGGTGGTTACCATGAGCTACACCTTCACAGACCTATCGGGAGCAAGCCTCATTCCAAGGTACCTGCATAGTTTGTATGATCAGAATTAAAATGCGATCAAAATTTCAAATGAGTCTTTACTTCAATAATTAAATGCCAAATAAAGTACAAAATGGAGATTTTCTTGCTGCCGTTTCCTCCGCAGGGTGGTTTCCTTTCTGCGTTTCTTGAGAATTATCATCCTGGTGAGGCTATTCAGGCTAGCAGCTCAAAAAAAAGAGCTAGAGAAGGTCACAAGGAGAATGGTAAGGGTTCCCGTTGCGGCGTATGCAAAATTGGATTGAAGAGAGATGTTATCTTCCCCTTCCCGCATCTTCTTCTCAGGTGTCCGAGAACAAGCGGCGCTACCAGAAGGACGGCTTTGACTTGGACCTCACTTACGTCACAGGTAGAATTCGCATCGAGTGACGAGTGCGTGTTGAAATCACAATTTTTATCGTATTGTCCAGATCGGGTCATCGCCATGTCTTTCCCATCATCTGGGAAGCAGTCCTTCTACAGGAATCCCATCAAGGTACAGTGAACCCTCGTTTATAGCGGGAGAAACGTTCCCAAAATAGCCCGCCATAGGAGAAATCCGCAAAGTACAATGTAGTCAGCTTTTTTTTATTGTTTTTTACACAATGCATAACTGTACATCCTGTAGAATGAAACAAAAAATATACCTCTTTTTTAATAGTTTAAAGAACGGTGTTGTCAAACAATACAATTTTGCTGCTGCGCCGATTCGTCCTGACTCCGCTGCGCTGTAGCGTCTTTTTCTACTGAAGGAGTCTTTCTCCGAGAGAAGAACATTGTTATCGATAGTTGTTGGCACTTGTTCTTTTTTTTTTGTAAGATTTTTATAAACCGACATGGCCCGATTTCTAGAAGCAGAATGCTCCATGAGCTGTTCAAAGCCAGTGTGTTTGATTTTATTCTGCTTTGTTTGCAGTGTTGTTTCTTTTACTTTGTTTGTTTGCACATTTGCATGCCATTAATACAAATAAAAAAGTAGCGAGGGATCACTGTACATGCAATTATTGCCATTTGGACTGCCCCCAAATATAATCGACAAAACCAAACAATTCTTAGGCACGTGTGTATTCGCAGGGATGCATCTAGGCCACGCCTTTGCGCCATTTACATATTTTGACAGCCACTGGCGCAACTTTGTAACTCCACTGCGCTAGCACCGGCGCAAGTCTATTAGCTCATATTAGCCACATATGACATACCTCTGTTAAAATAGCTAAAGAAAAAAAATCTAGTTAAACCGCGATTGAAAACTGTTCGTTTTCCTTTACAGGTTTTAACTGGTCATCTGTCATCTTTTATTATTTATCATTTTATTTATGGTTTTACTGCTGTGGTGTTTCTTGTTCTTGTAATTGTAAAGTGTCCTTGGGTGATTTGAAAGGTGCCTGTAAATTCATTATTTATTTATTTTTACTATTTTTACTATTATTATTTTTTTACTATAATTATTATTATTATTTACGAATATTTTTATTTATTTGTTATTTGTATTTTTGTATTATTTTTATTTTTATTTTGTTATTTCTATTATTATTTTTTTTATTTTATTTTATTTATTTTTTTATTTGTAATTTTTTCATAATTTGTGTTATTTTTATTATTATTATTATTATTAGTATTTTATCTTGATTATTATTATTATTATTATTTTCATTATTATTCTTGTTATTTTTTATTTTTTGATTATTATTATTATTGTTGTTGTTATTATTATTATCTTGCCTGAGCGATATCGAGCCATAATCATGCATTTGTTTCAGGGCGTTCCATATATCACTGACACCATGAATGAATACTTGTCGTCTGTGTTTGCTTCCAGGAGGTGGCTCGGTTCCTTGACACGAAACACGAAGGCCATTACAGGGTTTACAACCTTTGCAGTAAGTCAGCTTCTAAGCGTCAAATTGGTACAGGTGGAACTATTGAGTGTCTTTTGAGAAACATTGAATCTATGAGGCAAATAAAATGTCATCATTTTTAGCCCATGTTAAGATCTTAGGGACTGTTGCAAATGTAAAATTGGAATCAAATGTAAACGCTAGATGATTGTAAAATAAAATTTGTTTGTTATTTTGGCAGGTGAGAAAGGCTACGACCCCAAATTTTTCCACTACAGAGTTGAACGGGTGTTCATCGACGACCACAACGTTCCGTCTTTAGTGTGAGTTTGTCACTGTTTGCAATCAAAATAGCCGACATTTTTTTTTAAATCAATTTTGTCATGATAGAAATAGCCACTGAATTTGTTTTTTGTTGTTAACTCATTCACTGCCATTCCCGAATTTATTTGGGAATTGAAAATATGACAAGGAGCGGCATTTCCAGATTTGTTCGGGTTTTGTTTTTTTTCTTGTGTGGGGGGGGGATGCCGATAAAGCGCTTGTGAGACTACTGGCAATGTTTTTTCCCTTCCACAAGGGGACAGCGTTTGCCTTTTATACAGACGCCCCCATTTCAAGATCAGATAACTCCAGATACATATAATTTCGGAATTAACACTTTTTTTTCTGATAAAAGAAGAGAGTCTAAGGTTTTAATGTTTTTGTAGTTCTAACACTCAATGTTCTGTAGGTAGCATTTCTCCTTTGTACAGCTGCCCCCCACTTGCATCTCATATTACTCCAGACCCATGTAATTTAGGAATTAACTCTTTTTTTTCTGATGATAGAAGAAAGTCTAAGGTTTCTTACGCTGCATTGAATGTTGATGTAGTCCTAAAACTCAATATTCGGTGGGTTCTGAGATTTGAGTGAAAATGACAAAAACCCTGGCACTGGAAGGGACACATTGATGCACATCGTCTAGCAGTGAATGAGTTAAAATGGATGGGGACTACTATTATCTCTTTTGGATACAGTGATACATCGGTTTATGAACCCCTTGGCTTACGAACGTTAAATTATTGACAATTTTACCTTGGCATATGAACTTTACCTTGGCATACAAACTTTTTCATACACGGGAGCTGCCTCAATGAGTGATGTGTCTTTTGCGAACGAGCCCGATTTCTAACAACAAAATGGCAGCCGGCTGTTTTTGTCCTCTATTCCCGGCCCCCAGTCTTCGGTTAAAGCCACGTGATTGGTCAAGAATGCAGCAGTGAGGGGAGGTGGACAGGCAGACGACAGTGAGAGAGTTTCAACTTTGATAGTTCAAAGGCAGATTGCAGACTGCAAGGTTAAAATATCCCATCAATCAGAATGATGTTGTGCTTTAATATGCTGTGTGTGTGCGCGTGTTGCAGGGACATGTTAAAATACACGGCGAGTGTGAGGGAGTGGATGTCGGCTGATCCCAAGAATGTCATCGCTATTCACTGCAAAGGAGGGAAAGGTGATTTTTTTTTTTTTTTTTTTTGTAT
Source organism: Hippocampus bargibanti (assembly GCF_051943395.1). NCBI lineage: Eukaryota > Metazoa > Chordata > Actinopteri > Syngnathiformes > Syngnathidae > Hippocampus > Hippocampus bargibanti. The sequence goes on from NC_142749.1 coordinate 12,584,519, forward strand.
TTCTTTATTTTTGATGCCGCAACAATCTTTTGTGCATGTGCACGAATGCTGATTTTTGCGTCGTTGTATCAGGTCGAACTGGGACTCTAGTGTGCACGTGGCTTATCGACAGTGACCAGTTTGAGAGTGCACAGGTGAGGCAGACTACCATTTTTTTAGGCCCCATGGATGACTGCTTTTCATTTGATTCCATCTTTGGCCTAAAAGGACAGTCTGGAGTATTTTGGCGAAAGGAGGACGGATAAGAGTCGAAGCTCCAAGTTTCAAGGAGTGGAGACGCCCTCGCAGGTTGGGTAACGCTTTACAACCTTTCTCAAGAATTTCTCATTGAGGATAATTTTCATGTATTTATTTTTTTCATATGTGTACCACAGAGCAGGTATGTGGGCTATTATGAGATCATGAAGACAAAATTCAACAGGCAGCTTCCGCCTCCAAAGAGCCTCAGGATCAAGAGCATCCGCATCCACTCCATAGCAGGTCGAGCGCAACACACATGGACGGGCCGCAACATGAACTACACAATCTCATGATATATCTATGTGTGTGTGTGTGTGTGTGTGTGTGTGTGTGTGTGTGTGTGTGTATACATATATATTTATGAGTATGTATGGATGTATACATGTATATGTATGAGTATGTATGGATGTATACATATACTGTATATATATATATATATATATATATATATATATATATATATATATATATATATATATATATATATGTATGTATATGTATGTATGTATGTATGTATGTATGTATGTATGTATGTATGTATGTATGTATGCGTGTGTGTGTGTGTGTGTGTGTATGTATGCATATACTGTATATGTGTGTATGTATGGATGTATACATATATGTATGTATGTATACATATATGTGTGTGTGTGTATGCATATACTATATGTGTATATGTATATATGTACGTGTATGTATGGATGTATACATATATGTGTGTGTATGTATGTATGAGTATATGGATGTATACATATAAATATGTATGGATGTATACATATATGTATGGATGTATACACACATATATATATATATATGTGTGTATGAGTATGTATGGATGTATACATGAGTATGTATGGATGTATACACATATATATATGTATGAGTATGTATGGATGTATACATATACTGTGTGTGTATATATATATATATATATGTGTGTGTATGTGTATGTATGCATATACTATATGTGTATATGTATATATGTACGTGTATGTATGGATGTATACATATATGTATGTATGGATGTATACATATATGTGTGTATGTATGTATACATGTATGTATGTATACTTATGTATGTATGTATACATATGTATGTATATATATATATATTTATAGATGTGTGTGTGTGTGTGTGTATATATATATATATATATATATATATATATATATATATATATATATATATATATATATATATATATATATATATATATATATATATATATATATATATATATATAAAATACATATTATAAGATAATATTTATAAATATTCAGTTTTGATGGGAGTTTTTTGGAGTATAAATGATGCACTTGTCCTCTGCGTCATAAGGTGTGGGCAGAGGTAACGGCAGCGACTTGAAGGTGAAAATCATAGTCAGGAAAGAACTGGTTTTCCAATGCGTGTGCGCCACGCAGGAAAACTGCACAGTAAGTCAGCGGCTGTCCAACAGAAGGTGGGATCACTCGCAAGTCGAAGAGCGAGAGACTCACCTTGTGGCTGTTTGGGTTTTAAGGTTTTTCCCGACGTCGGCAGCAATGAAGCAGTTATCAGCCTTCAGAATGGCCCTGAGGTTCAAGGAGACGTCAAAGTCATGTTTGAGTCCACCGCTGTGAGTTTTTTATTTTTGTAACAATTTTAGAATTGACAACTTTTAAAAACACTATTTACCATATTTTCCAGTGTATAATGTGCACCGGAGTATAAGGCGCACACCTAATAAATGGTGTATTTTCAAACTTGTTCCATATATAAGGTGCACCGGAGTATAAGTCTCACCTTTAATGAATGACAAAGGTTTTCCAAATATATAAATATGTTTTTCATATATAAGGCACATTACATTATAAGGCACTACAATAGAGGCTGTTCCGCACTACTTATAGTATAGTATCGTTTTACTTTATTTGAATGCTGCTATGCCGATGACCATTTTGTGTTTGGGAGCCTTTTACTGAGCATCGTCACTTTTATTAAATTCATAGTTGCTTGTTCTGTAGCCACAAGGGGACACAAGCCAATGTCTATAATAACAATAACTATAATAATAATAATAATTACATTTCATTTATAAGCGCCTTTCAAAACTCTCAAGGTCACTTTATAGTCACGGGATAAGTTTTTCTGTGGGTGAGCAGCGGCAGCCACACGCGCCAGCGTTCACTCAACCTGGAATAACTCAAATAGATAGAAAGCTAGCTAATAGACACTAAATGGGTAGGTAGCTAGCTAGACAGCTAATGTTTCCTGACTCAAATAGCTATCTAGCTCGATATTCGCTATCTATCCAGCTAGCTAATAACTTATTGTGCCGGTCCCAAGCCCGGATAAATACAAAGGGTTGTGTCAGGAAGGGCATTCGAGGTAAAAGCTTGGCCAAAACAAACATGCGAATCAAACCTCTAAAGATGGAGGACACTGATTTGCTGTGGCGACCCCTTGAAGGGAAAAGCCTCAAGGGAAAGATAAGGCGCACCTGCGTATAAGGCGCAAGGTCATTAAAACAAAACTCAAGGCTTTTTGGTGTGTTGTGTTTAATAACATTACTGGCTTAATAGCGTACAGTCGAACTATTCTGCTATATTTTATGCTATTGTTTGCCTTATACAGTATTTGACTCTCTCCCATGTCTAATTTCCCCCCCAATTCATCCTCCACAGGGTATTCCTAAAGGATATGAAGATGTGCCCTTCTACTTCTGGTTCAATACTTCCTTCATATCGGATCACAAGTATGAAAGAACTCGTCTCAAGTTTGCATAATTCTGATTGACGTTGACTGTCCAAGTGTCTCACTGTCCTCTGATGGATGTCTCCGCAGGCTGTTTTTACCCAGAGAGGAATTGGACAATCCACATAAACCCAAAATGTGGGATTTGTACAAGGAGGATTTTGGTGTCACCATCTTGTTCTTGGATGTTTAGTATTGTTATAATAAATGTTCTTTAGCAAGATGGGACTACTAAGGTATTTTTTAACACGGAATTAACTCTGGAAAAATATCAATCGGTCAAACTCAAAATACAGTAACGTCTCGTTATATCGATATCGGTTATATCGATAGTACTGCTTATTACGATACTATTTCTATGAACGCAAGGAGAAAATTTACATGCCGCAGGATCGGATATATCGATAGTCCGGTTATTTTTTCCCACTCCCGAGAATATCGATATAACGAGACTTTACTGTATGTCGTCCATTTCCATTTGGTGGAATGGTCAAATAGAGTAATCACAAAGACATTCAGAAATTTTATAGGAGAGTAAAAACATAGCGAAAGGTGAAAGGTGCTGCTGTGGACTGCAAATTTCCCCATTGTGGGACGAATAAAGGTATTCTGATTCTGATTCTGAAATATGAGTTTTTAAAGGCGCTTATAAATGAAATGTATTACAGGTATTATTATAATTAATGGTAAATAAGGTAATGTAACCAATTCATCAAATACGGATGCTTTTGATTTACCTCAAGTGCTTCGAAGGAGTGAGGTGAAGTGTTGACAAATACACGTCCAAATATTACCTAATTTTCCGGTGCATAAGGCGCACCCAAAAGCCTTGATTTTCTTCAAAAGATGATCCTGCGCCTTATATGCCAGTGCGGCTTATATGTGAAGTCATATTGCGCCACAACAGGACTGTCAGCAGCCACGACTCCAACCCCCGTAGAAGTAACGCCAGCCTCGTCTACACTATGTAGCACCTTATGTGATATGCCTTATATATAGGTAATATCTGTTGCGTTAAATGTTGTTCTTCTTGGTTCAGTTCTCCATTTGTGTAGTCTAAATATTAAATCAGCAGGAAGCAAGGTGATATACAAAAAAAAGGAAGATTTTTTTATCAGGCAGCTAGAGGATGTTGTAAAGCCAAGGGAGAGACAAAAGCACGCTTGAGAGCGCGTCCCGGACAAATATATAGACAACAGGAGTGATGTCACTTTGGAAAGGACCTATCATCTGCTAGATACAATCATGAATATTTATTATTAGACTGAAACATGATAGCTAGATTTGTATACTCAGTACAAGCTGAGTACATGTATACTAATTAACATATACAAATAACTAAACTACATACATATATGGACTTACTCATTGATAAGAATAAGTAGAAATGAAATGACATGATGTTTTAGCATGTGTATATAACTAGTTCTAACAACATCTGACTCACGACTGAATTCAGTTCCGACCAAAAGGTCGTAAGTCAAAATGGTCGTAAGTTGAAATCCATTCAAAATGTCTTTAATTATAATACCATAGCAAATTTATTATACATAAAATAAGGTATATTGTGTGTAGTTGTAAGGCTTATAAAATTAGAAAGTAGAAAACCTGGACCTGGGAACAGATTATTCTCATTTTAATTGTTTCCTATGAGAAATAAAATTTTGGGATACACACTTTCCGCCTTACACACTCTGTCTGGGAACCAATTAAGTTCATAAGCCAAGGTATCACTATTATTTTTTTGTAATTGAACTACTGAACAAAAATTCCCAACTCTCCATTTTATGGAATTTTGTCCACTTATTGTTGCACCCATGTTTTGTGAAAAAAAAAAGGGGGGGGGGTTAAAATGATTTAATTCACAATCAAGGACACATTTTATACAGTCAATTAACAAGCCATGTACTGTATACTTTGGAATTGTTTGAGCATATTTGGTTTAGCTATTCACCTGCCAATGTTAAAATGCAGACGGACAACTTTTGGGATGGATTGTGATTCAAAATCATTGCATTTCAAGTCATCAGAAGACATTCATCTTTGGAAACAGCCGATTTGACACCCACCAAAGTTCCTCGCCTAACATGGAATTTTTCTCACTCTAAAACTATTCATGTAGTCGCAGTGCTGAAGCAAGTCATATCTGCCGCTATGCAAATAACACAACACGGCAGTTTTGCACGTCTCCTTGCACGGCTCGGAAACGTGCCCCTTGTGTCGAAAATACCAAAACTTCTGGAAGAGGCGGTCATTCCGGACGAAGCCCTTCAGGAGGGCGTCCAAGTCGGAGGGGAAAATGCTAGACAGCCCGTAGGCATCTGTGGCGCGGTAAAGCAAAGTCCACTTCGGTTGCTCTTGGTTTTGTCCCCATTTGTGGTTGGCCTCAGTCAAGTTGAGGATGTAGGTCTCGTGGTCCAGGACCATCCGAGAGCTGCTTTTGTAGTTCCCGTCTACGTAGTAAACGCGGTAACCTGGAAAGTCCGTCAATCAATGAGTTCCGTGGGTATACGGTTAAAAATAAAAGCAGTGAAATGCTTACCTGGGTTTAAATTAATATAAGTGGTCACACTGGGAGAAATGAACGCGACCCCCAATGGCCGAGAAACGGTCTCCCCATCGTAAAACATCTGGAATTCGTCAAAGTGCGTGTGTCCAAAAAACTGACCTGTAATGGTATTTTCATACCTGGGGGGGGAAAAAAAATAAAAATACTTAACTCATTCACTGCCACTCCGGAATTTATTCAGGAATTGAAAAGCATCACATGGAACGCCATTCCAGAATTTATTTGGGTTGTTTTTTCATGCTTGGGTGCCGATAAAGCGCTGGCCATGGCCTCTGGCAATGGCCTCTGGCAATGTTTGTCCCATCCACATGGGACAGCTTTTCCCTTTTATTTTAATTTTAGTGTTTTGTTCCAGGTTCAGCTGTTGTTAAAGCGCTATATAAACCAATAGGTATGCATTGCATTTTATTTTGGACAGCCGCCCTCATTTCAAGATCACAATACTCATAATTTAGGAATTAACTTTTTTTCTGATGAAAGAAGAGCGTAAAGTTTCTAACGCAGTATTGAATGTTTCTGTAGTCCTAAAATTAAATATTATGTGGGTCCTGGAATTTAAGTGACAATGACAAAAACCCTGGCACTGGAGTGGACACATTTTTGCACATCGTCTGGCAGTGAATGAGTTAAGTGAGAATTCTTCAGCAATATTTGTAATCCGACTTGCTTATAAGACCAAAACAAATATGTAAAATACATTTTATATTTATTTTACTATACAGACAAATGAATTGCTTATGTTCCTTAAAAAAATAAAAACATGGGAAAAGTATATTTACAAATAAAATCGCATGGCATTATTCAAACTAAATTTGCATCTTTTATTTTCGCGCATGCAAACGCAGATGTCGCATTTTCATTTTCTAAAAAAATAACATAAAATCAATGTACCTGTTGACAATATGATAGTAGTTCCAGCTCCAGCTACCCAAACAGAGACTAGGTGGAATATGGCCGATGATATGAACCTGTGCACAATTGCAGTCATCAAAATTTAAAGGACAACCAACGTCACTTTTTTGTTTCCTCACTGACATCAGAAAAACGTTTTAGAGCATCTACAATACCCAAAACACGCAGTATGATATTTTTATTCAAATGCAAAATGGCAATAAAAATGACTTAAAGTGTCCAAAATCTGCAAAAAATTGAGCTGCGAATTGGGCATTTTCAGAAAGTCCCGCCCCCAGTTCGTGACGTCACGCCAAGACGTCTTGCATTTCTGGAGAATCAAAACAATGGCTTCAGATTCGGAGAATATGCTTTCTTGTTACACATCCAGTTATGAATATGATTCAAATAGTTCTGAAGAGGAAAGCATACATGTTTGCAATCGATTAAATAATTTATTCTGTGCCATTTTAAGGCAACATTGGGGGGAAATGGATCACCAAAAAAGAGGCATAAAATGGCGACCGAGCTCCTGTGTGGAATTAATCAGCCCGTTTCCACAGGCTGATAAATTCCTTACATGGAGTTTGGTCGCCCTCTTCTGGCTCTTTTTGGTGCAACATGGCGTTTTCAGACCAAACAAGCACAGCAAAATGCATTGACGTGATGGAACAAAGTGTCCTTTTTTCCGGTCAGGGGCGTTCCTTCAGTGACGTCACGTACATACTCCTCACCAACTCAAAAACAAACATTCAGCGCGAGTCTTAAAACGTAAAATATAGCTATATGCGGTGGAATCTTTCTAAAATACGCTCAGTAGAAGTCATTTGAAGCCATTTTACAAATTATGGACACAACTTGTCCGGAGACGTTGGTTGTCCTTTAAGCCTCTTTAACTCATTTTCTGCCATTACCGAATTTATTCGGGAATTGAAAAGTGTGACGAATTTGTTCAGCTTGTTTTTTTTTGCGGGGGGGTTCCAATAGAGCACTGATCAGACCTCTGGCAATGTTTTTTTCCCCCTTCTACAAAGGGGCAGCATTTGCCTTTTGTCCATGTTAGCGCTTTTGTTACAGCTTCAGCTGTTATTAAAGCGCTATATAAATCAATATGTATGTATTGTATTCTGTACAACTGACCCCATTTCAAGCTCAGATAACTCCAGACCAATAACTTATTTACATAACATAACCCTTTTTTCTGATGAAAGAAGTCTAAGGTTTCTTACGCTGAAATGAATGTTTATATACAGTCCTAAAACTCAATATTGTGTGGAACCTGCAATTTGAGTGAAAATGACAAAAACCCTGGCACTGGAGTGGACACATTTTTGCATATCATCTGGCAGTGAATTAGTTAAAAAAAGCACTTTGAAAATGTGTATGATTCTCTACTTCCTGCTCACCTTCTCCCCCTTGTCTTCACTGGCCTGGAGAACGTGGACCAGCCACTGCAGTTGATTGGCAGGGTCGGTGGAGTTCACCATGAGCCAATAATTCTCCCGAGCGCAGAAATTCATATTGAGTGACACCACCCTCAAACCTGGTTGGATCTCCGTTGTATAAAATCCACCGTATCTGTAATCACATCCCCATTTTATTTTATTTTATTTTATTATTATCACAAGCGCAGAGTCAAATGCGACCCACCTTAGAGACTTCAAAGCCGGCTTGGGCAACCATTTTGACCACTCATCCGCCATGGTGTCATAAAGCCAGGCGGATGATCTGTTGCCGTGAACAAAAGGGGGCGGGAAACTGTTCACCGGTGTGCTCTCGTGATTTCCAATAGCGGGGTAGACCGTCACGTTTGGACCAAGGTGTCTAGAGAGAAAGATCGGTTCAAGGACAACCGATGCCTCTGGACAAGTTGTGTCCATAATTTGTAAAATCACTTCAAATGACTTCTACTGAACGTACGTTACACATATTCCACGGAATATGGCTATATTTTACGTTTTAAGACTGGCGCTGAATATTCAGGAAGTCTTGTTTTTGAGTTGTTGACGATTCCTGACGTGATGTCACGTCAGGAACGCCCCTGACCGAGAAAGCGACACAAAATGCATTTTGGGTACTTTGTTTGGTCTGAAAACTTTGTGTTGATCCGTGTTGATGGCAAAATTAGAAGGAAAACACATAAATAACACGATGATGAATCGTTGTGTGTTGCACCAAGACTACTATTTGATACTAGTTGACACAAATTCCCAGCAGACAAATCAGCCCATTCCCAACAGAGCCTGGGCGCCATCTTGTGCATTTTCTGGGACGCTACATTGCAGTCCAGACGCCTCAAAGTGACACGGAAGGACTTCTTTAATCGATTGCAAACAGGTATGCTTTCCTCTTCAGAACTATTTGAATCTATATTCATAACTGGATGAGTAACAAGAAAGCATCTTCTCTGAATCTGAAGCCATTGTTTTGATTCTCGAGCAAGGCAAGACGTCTTGGCGTGAGGTCACGAACAAGGGAGCGGGACCTTCTGAAACTTTCTGAGGTCATTTTGAAGTAGTTTTTGGACACTTTAAGTCAAAAATATCAGCCTGCGTGTTTTGGGTATTTTAGATCCTCTGAAACGTTTTTCTGATGTCAGTTAGGAAACAAAAAAATGGTTTCGGTTGTCCATTAAAACAGAGCCAATTGCAATACAGCTGGAAATTCCAATGTTTTTTTTTCTTACATCTGGATGAGCCTGGTGATGACGGTCAACGCAGAAAGCTGCTGTTTCCTCGTCTGGGACCAAACGTTGTGCGCCGGGATATCTCCCGTCCAATAGACCCAGTCCCAGGGTCCGGCCCCGGCGACATTTTGCAAGAGGTTTTCCACCGTTCTGAGTGGCAGGTCGCACTTGCTGTATGTTCCCCAGTAGCCCGCCTCCCTTCGCCACCATTTAAAGGAATCGGAGTCATTACGGCAGCACAGAGGTTCCTTGCAGTCGGCGGAGCTACCAGTAGCGTACTCCTGTCAAAGAAGGAAGGGTGTAGAGCGCCAAGTATGAGGAACTGTCGCGGCTTGGACTTGAAGCGGATTTACGTGAGGCAATCTCTTTTTGTCAACGGATGCTACAGCGTCGTGTTTGCTTTCAACATTTAGCTAGTAGCAGATGTGCACATTCCACCTTGACGTCCATGCAACAAAGAGGGTGCAGAAAGTGCTAAAGATTGAAGACTGTGTCTTTTGTGTTGTGTCTCATTATTTTTTATTTGTTTTTGACTTCAAGATGGCGCCATGAGAGTGGCTGCCTTTACATCAGCTCCTGTATTTTGTTTTTGCTGCTGTGAAATGTAAATGTCTCCACTGTGAGACAAATAATAATAATCATCCATTTGATTTCTAAGCGCCTTTCAAAACTCTCAAGGTCACTTTGCAGTCACAGGATCAGTTTTTCTGTGGGTGAGTAGCGGCAGCCAAACGCGCCAGCGTGCACTCACCCGGAAGTAACTCAAAAATATAGAAAGCTAGCTAGCGAGCTAATGTAATGCTAGATAGCTAATACGTTTCCTGCCTCAATTAGCAAGCTAGCCAGCCATATAGCCAATAGATAGCTAGCTAGCTAGTAATAATAATTCATTTCATTTATAAGTGCCTTTCAAAACTCTCAAGGTCACTTTACAGTCACAGGATCAGTTTGTGTGTGGGTGAGTAGCGGCAGCCGGACGCGCCAGCGTTCACTCACCCGGAAGTAACTCAAAAAGATAGAAAGATAGCTAGCAAATAAAGGTTTATCAAATCCAATCTAAATCAAGTATGTTTCACTAACATCTATTATATATTACAAAAAGATATTCCTTTTTTAACTCATTCACTGCCAGAGGCCACGGCCAGCGCTTTATCGGCACCCAAGCATGAAAAAAAAACCCAGAACAAATTCGGGAATGATGCTCTACGTCATATTTTCAATTTCTGATTAAATTCGAGAAAGAGATGAAAAAGAACAGTTAATTTAATGTTGCAGGCTTACTTTATCCCAGTGGATGTCTGTGAGAAACAGCACCCTGCTCTGTGGCGAGCCAGGTTGAGGCGGCACGGGCGGTTTAACGGGAGGTTTGGGATCCTTGGGCAAGGTTACGTTCCATGGCGCGTAGAGGTCAAATTTTCCGCAGCTGGGGCCCAAAAGCAGGCCGCACGCCTCTGACGGCCATAGCAGGGACTCTTGTAAGGCCCGGATGAAGTCTTCCCGAAAAAGCTCAGTAATGTTTCGGCACACTTGCTCGTCGGCCAGGTGGAGGCGGATGCAGGCCTCGCCCACGGCGTACGCCACTCGTTCTTCGTTTATGTCGCTCTGGAAGAAAAAATACAGACATTAATAATAATAATAATAATAATAAAGACTAGGATTGCATCATAATCCACTAAATGTGTGTTATTTTACTAAAACTATGCATTTGTACAACCACAAAATTTGCATTGCATTGTCCTGATTGGCTTGATGGAGGACGAAGTCCAAATGCATTACGACACTTGGTCACTTTACATACGACACTACCTTACTTGACATTCGCAATTTACATGTATTATCTGTTGTCAATTGTCTGTTTTTTTAGCCACATTATAAGTGCCTTTTACGCTGGGTCAGAGAGGACAGTAATTTCATCTGTTCTGTATGTCATATACATTAGCATATTTGACAATAAAGCTGACTTTGACTTTGAAAATGGCGTCATGTGATTCTCCAAGGCTTATCACCTATATAGACCTCAAAGAAGAATTAAGATCCTGAATTTAATCTAGATTAAAAGTACTGGTAATTGGGTTTTTTTGGTGTCCAATGCAAAGTTAAAAAAAATGACACTGATTAACAAGGGTGGAACAAAAGAGAAAAGGAAGGAAAGAAAACATGCTGCATGTTGTTTTGTGATAATTAAAGTATACCCATTTCATATGTTTTTCTGCTTGTCATCATCATGTATGTTTTGAAATGTGGTTCCACTTAGCTTAACACAAATGTATTATTTATATAGGATCCGGTGAATACATAGGGAAATGATTATTATTATTATATTATTATATTAATTATTAATTATTAATTATTATATTATTATTATAATAATATTATATTATTATTATTGTTTTATATTATTGTAGGTTGTCATCTGGGAGCAGATAGGTAGGTAATTATTTGAAGCAAATTGTGATGTTTGATTAATTCAATATAGCATTTGATCTCATACTAGATCAGAATTAATGCATAGTGAATGTAGCCTCATTGGTTCACTGGTTTTTAAATGACTGGTTGCAAAAGTACTCACATGATATATAATCTATACTCTGTGCAATTGCGTAAAAAAATGTGTGATGTTGTATGTGAACTTTGTGTTCAAATCAAATGTTTGGGAGCTAAAGTCAACAGAAAAATCAATACTAAAATGAAGTCCAGATACCTGAAAAAATCTACTCAAATCGAGTCAGTATTTGTGTATCTGCAGTCAAGCCTTACCAAAAGCGCCACGTCCAATACTGTGAAGAGAATTTGACACGCACGGCAGGAGATGTTGGTCCAGTTAAATTTCAACATTGGGAAACTGAGACGCTCCATAACGAGCTGCTGTTGCTGCTGACCAGAGATCAGCATCGGGTGACACGAGACGGTGAAAGATAACAAAAACAGCAGCGTGCAGGTCAGAAACCCAAATCGGAGCTGCGGCAAAGACAGTTGTGTCATTTTGTTCTCGTGCAAGTCTTTCAACATCCCGGCGTTGCCCAAATACAAACGCAAAGTCGCTTAGGAGTGAAGATGAAACATCGTCATGACTGCAACGGTGAAAAAAAGAGCCAAGTGGATAAATGACAACCTAGCAAACTTTTAGCAGGTAACTGAAGCTAATGCAAACGGAAGCTTCGTCGTCGTCTAAAACCTTGCGAGAAATGCAAAAATATGCATTAAAAAAAGTTGTGAAATTATTGTTGTTGTTGTCCGCTGCCGGCTGCGGCTCAGCCGAGCGTCCGCCGACATACTCCTCTTAAGGAAGTCAGTCAGCTGATTGGTCACGTGAGGTACACGTGAGCGACCTTGTTTTCAACCAAGACGCGGAAAATAAATGCTGTAAAATCATTTCATACTCGTCGTCCGGACTTTGTGTATCGCCTACAAAGTCCTGTATAAAAGGGCTTTGAAGTGACATCTTCCCTCTCGCCATTATAATCTCCATTACACGCGTCATTGTGAATACTTTGTACACGAGTTCTCTAAACACGTCAAATGTGTTTTTTTTATGTATATCGTGTGCATTTCTTAGCACAATAAACACACACTCGACATGTGTTACCATAGCTTTGAGCCAGTATATAAAATTCTTATTTTGTTAGTTCTATTTGGAGATCTGGCAAAGAAAATCCCGACAAGAGTCCTAAACACAGTTCAAATTAAACTGACTCACAATTGACTTTGAACACAGACTAATGTTAATTATATGTTGTCCATGAAATCTTATTAAATAATTCAAAATTGTATTTCAGCTTGCTTTCATTACTTTTCCCCTCTTGTGTTGTTTTCAGATGTGTGTTTTCGTATTTAAGCATTTAACCAAATCATTTCAGTCATCATTTGTTACCATGGTCCCTAGAGCATTAAATTCGTTGTTTATGGCTCTGTGGTTTTAACCAATCAGATTTCAAGTTGGTGACGCGCAGGGTCTGCTCGCAGGCCTGGGTACCGTCAGAATTTTTGCAAACTATGATTGGCTACTCACCAGTCAATCACAGTATCGCTAGCCTCCCGTAAAGTGAAAAGAGCATACTAGCATACTGTATCTGTAGCGAGCTGCATAAACAATTAAGCAAATGTATTTTTCGTGTTAATTTAATAGCTGTTTTGTCAACCCTCAATGGCTCAAAGAGTAGAAGAAATATGGATTTCGTTGCAGACATGCAAAAAAAAACCATTTTCAAAACGGGCTTTTTCAAAGCGGCCATTTTCCAAAGGGGCTTTTCAAGAATAGACGGACATCATTAAGAAAGGTTGGACAGCTCCGAAGCTAGCAAAAATAGCAAATAATATTGCAATTTTATGAGGTTATCAGGTAAGAGCTGAAAGATACAAAAAGCAAAAAGTAGCTTGTTGCTAAAAATTAAGAAAAGGTATAACGGTAAATCCCATCCAATCCAAATTAATTTAGTACCAAAAATAATGTACAGTGATATGTACAACCACTTACCACTTACAAATACAAAAAAATATATATATTATAGTTTTGACAGGTGCTTATAAAATAAATTTATTATTATTATTATTATTATTATTGAGTGAGTTGCTTGTTCTGTAGCCATAAAGGGACATAAGTCTTCTTGTGCCGGTCCCAAGCCCGGATAAATACAGAGGGTTGTGTCAGGAAGGGCATCCGACGTAAAAGCTTGGCCAAAACAAACATGCGGATCCAACCTCTAATGATGGAGGACACTGATTTGCTGTGGCGACCCCGTCAAGGGAAAAGCCGAAAGGAAAAGAAGAAGTTCACACGTTCATAATAAAAATTTGAACAGTTTAATGACAGTATTTCTTATGTTTCTTCAAATCACAAGTTATTTCCTGGCCAACGCCACCCTCTAGTGGACGTGTAGTAAATCAGCCCACACTGGCAGCTGATTGATTCCGACGTAGCACTACTGAAGGCCGAGGAGTGACATGCGCACGGCTCGCTACTGAATTTAATACACCAACACTTAGCAAAACGGGAGTGCAGGAGCCACAAAAGGCTGGGAAGTTGATGAATGGTCAGGAAAAAACGCTCGGGACGATTCAATAGGTGAACGGTAAATTAGTTATCGTAAATTATCAGATAAAATAGCACAAAAAAAATCCAGAATTTGCCACGCGTTTTGATTGTAAGTGTAGAATTATTTTGACGGGAAAACCCCGGAAAGAATAAATGTTCAGTGTTGCTATCTGTGTCTGATTAGGTTTGGCATCATCCTGTGGCATCTGGAGCACGTTACGCGTCTGTTTAGGAAGCAAAAATGTGGTAAAACTGCAAATAGTGAGTTTTTTGTTTTATCGCTGAAGATGGTGGGTGACAGAATAGTGAATTTGTGAATAGAGAACCCTGAATGAATCATTTGGAGCAGGTTTAGGGAGGGGGGGGCGTGGTTGGCTGCACTGTGTCCTGCCGGACCCCCCGGGCCGTGATAGATACTCGTCGGTGGGGACTAGAGGGAAGGCTATCTGGGAAATAATCTGTCCACGCGTTAAGCTTCTTTATCCCCCGCCGAGCCGACTGCTGTGCCTCCGGTTCACGGACAAATCACACGAGCGAGAGAAAGACGGAATCTCATGGTGCGAGTTGGACAAATTATTTCCCATCTTCAGCGTCGCGTGGAAGAGAGACTCGACTGGATTGGAAACAGAAAAAGAAAAAGTCGCCGTTGAGGCAGACCACAAGTACACACTTTTTGGAACGGAACCAAAGAGGGAAACTGGCAAAGGTGGTTTGGGTATGGAAACTACGACACTTTGGATATTCTTGATAACGATTTACGTCTTGTCAGGTAAACACTTTCGTCTCATTTTGACATCGCTTTGACAAATAGTTTGTTTTTGCTATCTATCTATCTATCTATCTATCTATCTATCTATCTATCTATCTATCTATCTATCTATCTATCTATCTATCTATCTATCTATCTATCTATCTATCTATCTATCTATCTATCTATCTATCTATCTGTGTCTGTCTGTCTGTCTGTCTCTCTATCTCTCTATCTATCTATCTCTCCATCTATCCATCCAACCATCTGCTTTTACACCTAAATTTAGTTTTATCTATCGATCTATTATATGGTGCATGTACATGTCAGTGTAGATGTTTGTTGTTACTCAGTTACCATTTAATACGAAATTTTAGGGAAACTGCAGCTGTGAGAAACTAACATTTTCACAACAGTATAAAGCGCTTACCGTGGATATGTATTTTTGTCCTTTTTACAGTGTCTCCTGGTAGCTCAGCACCCAAAATTGATGTATGAGACGACTATGAGAGCAATTATGTCATGGTATTGCCTCAAAAGCATCACCAAACATACAATTAGATTGCTTCATGGCTACCTGCTAGTTCCTTTTACATCTATTTTACATTTTTTTCATTATTATTTGTATCTAAAATAACCACCAATAACATTGGCCTGTTCACAGCCACATTTTATATACAACAAAAAAACGAGTGGCTATGTTCTTCCTGTGAGCACACCTGTTGATGAATTAGGTTACACTAATGTGTGGTTAACAAACATTATTTTCATACATTTTACTGAATGCAGCAACAGACATGTGGCAGCAGCCCCCCCCCCCCAAAAAAAAAAGTAGGGTAGAGGCAGTAGGGCTGTTTATGTAATGACAATAGTGGCAGTGTATGGAAATGTTGAGCTGTTGTGACATCTGCTCTGATTACTTTTTTTTCCATTCAAACTCGCCCATAATGCCCTCTCCATGCCAGTTGAGCAGTAATTTGCTAGTGTGTTTACATGTGTATATTCTCCTCCGTGTTTATGTGCGTATGCGCCATGTGTTGAAGGACAGGGATTAAAGCTGCACACGAAGGGTGAGACTACAAGATCGCTGCCAAATCCCAGACCGCAAACATCTTCACCTGCTTGATGCTCACCTGTGTTTGTTTCCTCCACTTGTTGTTTTGCAGTTAGCTCTAGGGGCTGATAAAATAACTCAAATTTCGGCGTAATCCACGATTTGGATCAGACAGACGAAAATGATCCAGGACAACTGGCTCTTTTTGTCCTTTTCTAACCCCGTTATATAGGCTTGTTTTTATGATTGATGAGTAAGGCACACCCCAACATCCTTCTCTGATATTTTGCACACATAATGTCCCCTCTTCCCTTTTTTTTATGTTTCATGTCCCCAAACAGCAACAACAGTCATGCTAATCCTGTGAGCTGGCCTCCCTGAACGCAAGCCAAATGCACACTGGACGCCACCGCGGAGATTACATGCAAACATGCACACGGGCACTCCAAAACAATGACAGATTAAATTGTATGTTGTGATTGGAAGGGGGAGGGGGGTTGGTGGGTTGTATTTCAATCAGTTAAAATGGGAGCATGCAAGCGATGTAATTTGGCAAAGTGGATGTCACAAATGTGGTTTCATTCTCGCTCTATATGATGCTGCTATGGTGGAATCAGTTGCTTTTAGAGATAAAAGGGGAATCACATGACATGCCATAAACTAAAAGTAGGTTTTAGTTTGCTCTGTGTGTGTTGGCATGCATTAGTGCGTCATTCTGAAGAAAACAATGTTCGTTGTGCGTCAGGTTCCTCTCCAGTAAATTGCACACAAGCACAGCGTGTTAATCCGCGATCAATCACAGATTTCATGGCGCGGAGATTAAAGAGTTAATCTGCCCCCTCACTCTCTCTTTTCCCTCCTGTCTTCTCCTATTTCAGTGTGAGCATTTGGGAAAAAGTTTGTCAAACATTCTACTTTTTTAGCCAAACAATTGAGGTTATGTAGTTGCAAAAGTGTACACACCCGTTTGGAAAGGGGTATCGGGTTGTGTTCAGAATAAACCAATCACATTCCAAATCATGTTAAATGAGAGGCAATACACACCATCCTCCATTTAACTCATTCACTGCAATACACGTACACAAATGTGTACACTCCAGTGCCAGGGTTTTTTGTCACTTTCACTCAAATTGCAGAACCTACAGAACATTGAGTGTTAGAACTACAAAAACATTAAAACCTTAGACTCTCTTCTTTTATCAGAAAAAAAGTGTTAATTCCGAAATTATATGTATCTGGAGTTATCTGATCTTGAAATGGGGGCGTCTGTATAAAAGGCAAACGCTGTCCCCTTGTGGGAGGGAAAAACATTGCTAGTCTGACCAGCGCTTAAACAACACCCCCCTGCTAGAAAAAACAAAACCCGAAGAAATTTGGGAATGGCGCTCCACGTCATATTATCAATTCCCGAATAAATTCGGGAATGGCAGTGAATGAGTTAAAGTGTCCCCATTTCACCCACCCAAAAATGTTCGGATGTTCTAGTCGTCCACCAGTCAAGTCTATATTTAAAGGACAACCGACGTCTCCGGACAAGTTGTGTCCATAATTTGTAAAATGACTTCTACTGAGCGTATTTTAATAAGATTCCACCGCATATAGCTATATTTTACGTTTTAAGACTTGCGCTGAATATTCACGAAGTCTTGTTTTTGAGTTTGTGACGAGTCCGTACGTGACGTCACGAAAGGAACGCCCCTGACCGAAAAAGACGCATTGTAGCGGTCCTTCCATCATGTCAATGTATTTTGCTGTACTTGTTTGGTCTGGGGACCTCGTGTTGCACCCAAAAGCCGCCAGAAGAGGGCGTCCAAGCTCCATATAAGGAATTTATCAGCCTGTGGAAACGGAGGTGGCCACAGGAGGTCACCATTTTGTGCCTCTTTTTCGTTGAGACATCTCCCCTCAATGTTGCCTCATAATGGCACGGAATAAATTCTTTAATCGATTGCAAACATGTATGCTTTCCTCTTTAGAACTATTTGAATCATATTCATAACTGGATGTGTAACAAGAAAGCATATTCTCCGAATCTGAAGCCATTGTTTTGATTCTGCAGAAATGCAAGACTTGTTGGAGTGACGTCAAGAACTGGGGGCGGGACTTTCTAAAATGCCCAATTCGCAACCCAATTTTTTGCAGATTTTGAACACTTTAAGTCATTTTTATTGGTGTTTTGCATTTGACAAAAAATATCACTGCGTGTTTTGGGTATTTTAGATGCTATAAAACGTTTTTCTGATGTTAGTTAAAAAACAAAAAAAGTGACGTTGGTTGTCCTTTAAGGCATTATAATATATTTTATCAGCCGCTTGGCCATTATATTGGACATTCTAAATTAAAAACCAAGCTTTCATTCTTACTGTGCTTTACACCAAATTTCGTGGGAGCCCGTCAGACTTGACCTTTCATCTTGGTGACATTTTAAGTCCCCCCTCCCACAGTGTATTCTTGAAATATATTTTATGTTTTGAAGTAGATGAAATTGAATGCTAATGGATAACTGAGAAAAATGAAACCTGACACTCCGCCCTTGTCTTTCCACAGAAACAATGCATGACATTTTCTCACTGTTTTTATTTTTCTTTCAATGCAACAGCTCATGTAAATAATTGGACTCATTCCATGTGTGTTGCACGTGTAAAACAACATGACCATTGTTGTGCCCGGTTCCCATGTCGCTGCTGTTTTTAGGTCATTGTGACTCAGGAGGTCATTTCCCATCCTTTTAAACAATAGCCGAATGAATGAATGGACCTGGTTGTAGAGCCGGAAGGTTAAAAATGTCATATCGGATGTGTGTGTGTGTGTGTGTGTGTGTGTGTGTGTGTGTGTGTGTGCGTGTGTGTGTGTGTGTGTGTGTGTGTGTGTGTGTGTGTGTGTGTGTGTGTGTGTGTGTGTGTGTGTGGGTGGGTGTAGTATATAGATTATTTCACCGCAAGACAGCAGTTTCCATTATTTGGGCTGACTGGTGTTGCTAAATAAGGAAAGCGTGATTACACTGTGCATATCTTGCTGTGGTTACTGACTCACCGTAGACCCTTTCTGAAGAAATTTCACTGCAAATATTGAAAGACTTGTTTAACATTTTTAACAAGAGTACAGAGATTAAAGTATCTGCGATTTCTGCCTGGGGTGTTTATTTAGGGTTTAGCCGTGTCAGAAACGAGAGAAAAAATGTCTTGTACACATCAATCAGCAGGCTAGGTGCTTAAAACTAGGACCACTCACATACTTGCTCACTCACTCCGTCTGGCCATGCAGCACTAGAAAACACGTGAGTAAAGTACGCTAGATGAAGTGGGGGGTGGGGTGGGGGTTCTGGAGTGGATTTGTTCCAGAGGATCAGTCAAGTAGTGGGGACAGTCCTTCACAAATCGCTCTTATTTATACTTTACTGTAATCCGCAACCTTTGACCTATCAGTCCGATGCTGACCACGCATATATATTGCATTGTCTTGAATATTGCTGCCATTAATGACATTTTTAATTATTATTGACACCATTTTTGAAAATATCTGTTTCATTTTTGTGTGTTTACAGGAGGGAATGGCCAAACTGTAGAAATGGATGATGGGAAATCAGGGTACCTGGGTTCCAAAGTAGATCTTCGCTGTCGGTTCATCAACAGCTCGCCGCCTGTTAAAATCTCGCAGGTATTTATGTCAAAGGGGCCCTTAATAAACACTTGTTTATATTAAGTCATTCACTCCCATTCCTGAATTTATTTGGGAATTGAAAATATGATATGGAGCGCCATTCCCGAATTTGTTCATCAGTTCAGATAACTTCATCAGATCAGATAACTCCAAATCCATATAATTTAGGAATCAACTATTTTTTATTTGATTCTAAAAGATTCTAAGGTTTCTAACATTGCATTTAATATTTAGGTAGTCCTAAAACTCAATATTCTGTTCATCCTGGAATTTGAGTGAAAATGACAAAAACCCTGGCACTGGAGTGGACACATTTTTGCACGCCTGGCAGTGAATGAGTTCATGTAATCATAAAATATTAAAAAGAACAGACAATAAATAGACGGTTATATGTAATTCCAGATTTTTTTGGGGTGACAAAAATATCACATGGTGGTGTTTTTACAATAAAGTTGAAATACACCATAAAGACAATTTATTTCACATTGAACTACAAATGGTTCAACATATATCCATTCTGTACCAGGTAACATGGCAGAAACTGGTGAACGGCACTAAACAGAACATGGCTATCGCCAACCCCTCCCTGGGAGTGTCTGTGGCCCCGCCATATAAGGACCGCGTCAGTTTCAAGAACGCGGCGGTGAGGCGTCGAATTCCGAACCTTGAAGACACCACCATCACCTTCTCCTCATTGCGCCTGGCTGACGAAGCCACATACATCTGCGAATACACCACCTTCCCTGCTGGTAACAGGGAGAATAAGGTCAACGTGACTGTATATGGTGAGAACCGACTGCATGTATAAATTACCGTATTTTCCGGTGTATAAGGCGCACCCAAAAGCCTTTATTTTCTTCAAAATATGACCCTGTGCCTTATATGTGAAGTCATACTCAGCCGCAACATTCATTGAAGGTGCGCCTTATAGTCCGGTGTGCCTTATATATGGGAAAACTTTAAAAATACACCATCCATTGGGGGTGCGCCTTACGCACCAGAAAATACGGTAGAAGTATTAGCCTGGCATGTGTAGTACAGCATTTTTTTGGGTCGTTACTTGCGAGTACAAATGGAGATCACCTTTAAATTTCATTACATCATTGTTTAGTTCGCCCGACAACTCAGATGAGTCTGTCGACGCCAACCTTGGTGGCTCGCGCATCCAACCTGAAGACGCCAGTGGCGTCATGCGTCTCTGCCAATGGAAAACCACCTGGTGTCATCAGGTATGTGTCAACTGTCAAATTCAACATGCATTATTTTGTGTCAAACCTGGGAGGATAAGGAACAAGAGGGCGTGGAAAAAAACGGCAATTTTATGCGGTATCCTTCTGATGTGGACAGGTGGGAGACGAGGGTTCCTGGTGAAGTGACCAACCGCGAGTACAGAAACTCAGATGGTACCTTTACTATTCAGAGCGACTACATTCTGGTACCCAGCAGAGAAACGCACAAGGAAACGCTCACTTGTGTCACTTCCTACAACGACGAGTTGTTCACCGATAGTGTTACCCTCGACATTCAGTGTAAGTCATCCTCTTCGCCCCCCCTCAAAAAAAAAAAAACGAATCCAATGACACCAAGTTTCACAAACTAGTCGCGTGGCACTATTTTGTCGAAATGAAACTCCTCATTTTACTTCCACATAGTTTATTGACACTAAGATTTCACAAGATGGTGGCAAAATTGTAAACTTCTCAACTCACTGTAACGTAATGAACTCATTCACTGCCATTCACAAATGTAATCGGGAATTGAAACTATGACGTAGAGCGCCATTCCCGAATGAGTTCGGGTTTTGTTTTTTTTCTTACTTCGGTGCCGATAAAGTGCTGGCCAGACCTCTGGCTATGTTTTTCCCTTCCACAAGGGGCAGCATTATTTTCCACGTTACCACTTTGTTCCAGCTTCAGCTGTTGTTGAAGCGCTATACGGGTATACAGGTATAATGTATGTTTTGCATTGTATTTTGGAGAACTGCCCTCATTTCAAGCTCAGATAACTCCAGACCCATATAAATTAGGAATTAACTTTTTTCTGTTGAAAGAAAGTCTAAGGTTTCTAACACTATATTGAATGTTTATTGAGTCCTAATCTGTGGGTGCTAAAATTCGAGTGACAATGAAAAAAACCCTGGCACTGAAGTGGACACTTTTTTGCACGTCTAGCAGTGAATGAGCTAATTAACAACAAGATACTGCAAAAATAATCTGTACCAAACAGACATTTGCGAATAAGTGAACTACAAAAATGTACACACTCCAGATGAACCAGACGTTTTGGTGGACGGCTACGATGGAAACTGGTACCTGAATAGAGAGAACGTTCAGCTGAGCTGCCAAGCCGATGCCAACCCCGCTGTTTCCCTCTACCAGTGGAAACTGTGAGTGAGTACGATTCAATAAAAATGCAATCTTTATTTTACTAAATTTCTCACCGTGATTTCTTTAGGATAAACGGTTCCATGCCAAGCAGTGTTGAGATAAGAGACAACATCCTCATCTTTCAAGGGCCGGTTACATACGATGTTCAGGGTACTTATGTGTGCGATGCTACGAACAGCATCGGGACCAGATCGGGCTTCGTGGAGGTCAGCGTTATAGGTAAGAAACCATTTTGTGTTAGGTAACAAGAGCAATCTCGATTGATTTGCGGCTTCTTTTCAGACAAACCGCTCCCGCAGATTGCGACGGGCGATGTCATCAGCGTGGTGGCCTTATTGCTGGCGGCCGGCGTGCTGATGGGAATCACCATCACGGTGCTGGTGCTTAAGATCAGAAGCAGGAAGGATGATACGTCGTATGTACTGTTGAGGTTTTCATGACTCCTCAGTGTTTTTTTTAAATCTAGATTTAGTCATCAAAAAAGTATATAAAACTATTTTTATTGTATTTTATGTTGAACAAAATGATTCTATTGCTGACTATGCTTTTTATACTGCTCACTGTGTTTCTTTTTTGCTCAGAGATGACTCTCCATCAAGGAAACTGTCCCAGCCGATACGCAAAAGACACACGGAAGATATTCAGGTATCCTCATTTGGGACAATTACACATTATTAATACATCCAATCATAAATAATCGGCATTTATAGACAATGAATGTCATATGGGAGAAGTATATATTTAGTTTTTCTTTAGGGTAAATATACAGTATACAATATAAATGTAGACTTTCTGTTATAAAGTGAAGATAATACTCATTTTTTTCATGTATAATTTTGCTCCCCTCACTTGTTTGTCAGAGATGTTTGCTCGGACACTTTGAACAAAGGCTCAAACACAGGAAGATTGTCTTTTACTGCCGGCAGGGGGCGTAGTTTTCATGAAGCCACTTCCTGTGCGCTTCTTTGACAGACACCCGATTTTTGCAACATCTGCCGACCATTTAATTGAGAGTATATGCAAATTCAAGTGATACATTCGTAAAACGCTCTCTTCTTGATTTGAATACCACACCCCTGGACGGCCCATGGACACCCCTCCAAATCATTCCCTGGTGCAAGCACCAACATCAATAAACCAACAGAACGTAGACATTTTAATGGGTGGGCTTTCCATGAACTGATAGATTTGTAACCTGGCTAATGATCTATTCTCCTACAGGAGCATACCAAATACTGTACTCCCTTCCGCCCAAGGCTAGATTTCTTTAACAGGCTGGTTCTGTTCATAGACCCCAGATTTTCTGTGCTTCCATTGTGGGCCTTGTGTTCGTTCAACTAACCATACAACCGGATGAAACTTTTAAACATGATAACTTCCATTCTGTCTATTATCTATCACCTGTCCACAGCATTCTGGACGTTTCTACGAGGAGCTTCCGAACACAGCGGATTACGTGAGCTACAGACTAGCCTGTAACAAGGAGGACTACCCGGAGCCATACTCCCCGCCCATTAACCCCGCTTTGTCTTTTCTTCCCCAACACCCTTACCACTCTCCACAAGCCACCACGACCACGGGCAGCAGCAGCAGTACCAGTTCATCCAAGAACACCTTTTCTCCACCCTCGCACTCCTCCGCCATCTTTAAGTATCCTTCAGTACCGGGCCTGTCTTCTCCACCGCCAGGGTTGGGGGCGTATACGTTCCCCAAAGAACAGTATGTGTGAAGAGATGGGGTGGCGCGGTGATTTCAAATATGAATAACACAAACTTTTTCCAAGAAAAATCTACTTGGACTACTTGGCAGTTTGTTTGCGGGCTGTCAGCAATGCTTGGGGGATGGGATCGGAGAGATAATGCAGCTTTCTTATTGTGTTTTTTGGTCCGCTACTACATACATCTACTATCCCTTGTATCCCTTGTATTTTATTGAAACATTTGAACTCATTCACTGCCATTCAGAAATTTATGTGGAATTGAAAATATGACGCAGAGTTCTTGAATTTGTTCAGTTTTTTTTTTCTTACTTGGGTGCCGATAAAGCGCTGGCCATGGCCTCTGGCCATGTTTTTTCCTCCCACTAGGTGGCACAATTTCCCCTTTTCCATGTTAGCACTTTGTTCCAACTCCAGCTGTTGTTAGAGTGATATACAAACCAATATGTATGTAACGCATGAATTTGGACAGACACCCTCATTTCAAGGTCAGATAACTCCAGACCCATATAATTTCGAATTAACTTTTTTTCTGATGAAAGAAGAGAGTCTAAGGTTTCTTATGCGGCATTGAATATTTATATAGTCCTAAAACTCAATATTCTGCGGGTCCTGGAATTTGAGTGACAATGACAAAACCCCTGGCACTGGAGTGGACACATTTTAGCAAGTCTGGCACTGAATGAGTTAATGTAATGGAATATTGTCCCCGCCTAATTACCTGTTTTATAGCTGTCCAAGACACATTTTAATTTCTGACAGAATCTTCTAATGTGGCTAAACTACCCACTACTATGCTATGTTTTTCTAAAAAAACAGAATTAATCATGAAAAAGATTATATTTCATAATTTATGTTTAATATTCACTGTATTGATCCTGCACTGTTTCCAACGCTGAATCCCAGCATACCTCACCTTTGACCACCTGGTTCGTTGTGTTTGTATCGGACATTTTTATTAATGGGGTTTAGCTTTTTTTTTCATCTGTAGAAAAATGTGCATTTATGTGTTTTAGTATTCATTGACACCGGTTGTTGGATGAAATCAGATTTTTTTTGGATTTCAATAAAAAAAAAACGAGGAAAGGAGCTTCGTTCCAGTGTTGTAGCTTTTCACAAATGCGTGGACCCGAAAATTTT
The DNA here is from genome assembly GCF_051943395.1 of Hippocampus bargibanti. Classification (NCBI taxonomy): domain Eukaryota; kingdom Metazoa; phylum Chordata; class Actinopteri; order Syngnathiformes; family Syngnathidae; genus Hippocampus; species Hippocampus bargibanti. The sequence goes on from NC_142749.1 coordinate 12,609,377, forward strand.
GATTGATTATGGCAGAAATTATCCGCATGTCCATTTTCTATAACTCTTCATTGCCAAGTGTCTGATACTGATCATTTAACTGAGAGAGACGTCTCACCTTACCTGCAAAGGCTTCCGCTTATTAGCCACTCCCACTCCTCCCTCGTTCTCCTTAGACTAATAATCTTCTCGGGATAATTCTTACCGGCAGGATTAGATATTACACTCAAAATGAGCTTTTACATTCTTAAATATGTGAAGAAGAAAAGAACAGTCATATGTGCTCAGGAAAAATCTATCTGAATCCAAATCCAATCAGTTGTTATACCGCTCTGTGATGCCTCCAATGACCTCTCAAATGAAAATCCAAAACGTATATCTACAATTCCACCAAAGAAGATTAAATTTGAGGGCAAATACTCAGCAGATGCTTGGTTTTTTTCTGTTTAGGTCTTCACATAATTCATGCGTCCCCTTGTCCCGAAACAAAAAAGAGCAAAAGAAAATCAAACACATAAATCCCCCTTTAATCCCTATTGTGCACATCCTCCAAAGCAGATTGGGGCCCAAATGAAAACTGTTGTGATAATTATACGCCGGAATGTTCATGTCTGTTGAAACCCTGCTTGCTAATACCGTTAAAAAAACTTGAGAATGTGTACCTCACTTGTATAATAGATGAGCGCAAAGTATCACCAGTGTCATTCTAACCCAACAGGAGAAAGACAGAAGAATGGAGAGAAAGGAAAAACATATGAATAATTGAGCCCCAAATCAGTTGACTTCATCCCTCCCTACTCTCGGGCTACTCAAAGTCAACACCTACAAACCGGGTTCTTCTGGAAACGTCTCCATGAGAGTAAGAAAAGAAGATGAATTCATTTTGTTTGACTTTTTGATCATTTTTATCTGTTTTATGAGGAAAAAAAGAGGTTGCCGGATTGACGACCATGATGGTATCATGCTGGCCCAACTGGTAGGGCTGCTCTTTCTGCTTTACTCTGCGAATTGTAAGTATGAAGATGTTTCATTGTCATTTTCATTTGAATTTTTCAACGTATCATTTGTACAATGTACAAAACGGGTTCATGCAGCATAACTCAAATTCTTTGACCCAACTCACGTCATGCTTCTTCTGGTGTGCGTACATTGGCCACCCGTAGCGACAAAGTGCAGTAATATTAGTCGCTTTTCACAAAGGACAAAAAAAATACATACCGGTCAATGTGGTTACATTGTTTGTCTACATGTTTTCCTGCACCATTTTAACTCAAATAGCTTGTCACCAAAAAAAGCACAAAAGCATTTGAAGTTGTTTTCATTTTAAATCACATAAGGCCATGACTCTTCAATGTAGTTTGTTGCCACCCCCAAAAATAAATGACACTCCAATATTGTCATTATAACCCACAAAATGCAGAAAAGAGAGACACCAAATACATAAACCGCAAATAAAATTGTGATCAAAGTTCTGCCGTGTGACTATATGGCAAATAATCTGTTGTCGTAAATGCAATGAATCCCGTAAATGTAGCATGCAATGAATCCTGTAACTGAACACTGGTGATAAACAACACCACTGCCTCTCTATCTTCCACACGTTAGCATGCATTGGATTGGATTAGCCTTTATTAGTCTCGCAGTGGAGACATTTACATTTCACAGCAGCAAAGTGATGAAATGAAGAGGAGCTGCTGGAAAGGTAGCCACTCTCGCGGTGCCATCTTGAAGTAAAAATAACAAATAATATGACAACACAAAGACACAGACAGTCATTCGATATCAAGAACTTTCTGCACCTTCATTGTTGTATGAATCAGTTCTAGATGAAAGAGGAGAGGATCAAAGCGTCCTTTTAGCTAGTGGATCAGGGACGTCATGGTGGAATGTGCACATCTACTACAAGCTGAATGACGAAAGCAAACACAAAGCTGTAGCATCTATTGACGAAAAGAGATTGTCGCATATCTCCTGTCCCATGTAAATCCGCGTCAATCCCAAGCCGCGACAGTTCCACATAGGCATCGGCGCTCTGCGCTGACGCTTCTATCTGCTCATCCCGGACTCCTCAAGCCATGCAAAAAAGCACAATAGCCCCAGAGCTGTCCAGCGATGACAGTCAAATGGCACAGAAATTCCTCCCAATCAAAAACGGTGCTGGCAGATTTGTGCTGCCGAAAGGGTGCAATCGGTCAGCACAATCTCCTCCTTGATGAATGTCGTAGCGGCCAAAAATGCTGAAAAACAATTCACATGACGCACAACAACACAAAGTGACAAAAGAAGACACAAAAATACCAAAAAAAAAGCAAAGCTCGTGACCGCACTTGCTGACGGCTACCTACTCGGGCGCCATCTTGGACTTCATATATGTGTCATCTCTTCTCCCAGCGCAGCCCATCAATGGGGATGTGGTGTACCGGGATACCAGCGTATACGGTGTGGTGGGCAAAGCCGTGATCCTGGAGTGCGGGTCCACCTTACCCGACATGTACATATGGAGCTTCACCAAACCCGGCACTGAAGCCATCAAGGCGGTGGTGTACGACTTGGGCCAAGGTCCCAAGATCCAGAAGCTGGCCCACACTCTGGGGCAGGTGACGGCCATCTTGAAAAGTGCCGATATGAGTATTGACAAGATTCCCGTGGTTGCTCAGGGTCTTTACACGTGTCAGGCCTTCTATGACATCGAGAAAGTACCCGTTGTGTACTACTACTACGTGCACCTTATAGTTCGAGGTAAGGCAATTTCCAGACCAATCAATGATAATTGATTGTCAAACATGTATTGAGTGGTAGTACAGATCGCACTTATACCTTATACTCACAAAAAAAGACAATAAGGACACTTTTTGTAGTTCCAGTAACAAAGCCACACCTCCTGTTGAGCGATGGCTCCCCAGTAGAAGGATCAACGATATGGTTGAGATGCAATCTGGATAACGGCACCGGACCCATCCAATATGTTTGGCAACAAGAAAATCATCACGGAAATGCCTCGGTGTTTGCGCAAGGCGGCACCGACGTGGTCAACGTGACGGAGGTGAACCGTAATCACACGGGCTGGTACCGTTGCCTCGCCAGCAACGCCGTCAACAGTGAGCGCTCTGATCGCATATGGATGGAGATTATCTGTGAGTAGAGATCATTTTTTGTGAAATAATTTTGCAATGACTTTGTTGAATATGTCTGCTGATTAACTCATTGTCATTGTCTAAATGAAACTCCTCATTTTACTTCCAAATAGTTAATGACACCAAGATTTCACAAGATGGTGGCAAAATTGTAAACTTCTCAACTCACTCTAACGTAATTAACACATTCACTGCCATTCACCAATTTACTCGAAAATTGAAAATATGACGACGTAGAGGGCCATTCCCGAATTTGTTTGGGTTTTGTTTTTTCCTTGCTTGGGTGCAGATAAAGCGCTGACCATGGCTTCTGGCAATGTTTTGTATTGTATTGTATTTTGGACACCCGCCCCCATTTTAAGCTCAGATAACTCCAGACCCATATAGTTTAGGAATTAATTTTCCTGCAGGGGGTGCCGATAAAGCGCTGATCAGACCTCTGGCAATGTTTTTTCACTTCCACAAGAAGTGAAAAAAACATTTGCCTTTTGTACAGCCACCCCCACTTGCACCTCATATTACTACAGACCCATATAATTTAGGAATTAACTGATGACAGAAGAGAGACTAAGGTTTCTTACACTGCATTGAATGTTTTTGTAGTCCTAAAATTCAATATTCTGTGAGTCTTGGAATTCGATTAACAATGACAAAAACCCTGGCACTGGAGTGGACACATTTTTGCATGTCTGGCAGTGAATGACTTTAATAATAATAATAATAATAAACATATTTATTTCACAGTTGGTCCCGACATTCCCCATATCCAAGTGACGCCTTACACGGTGACCGAGAGAGGTTACTCAGCCTTGGAAAGAGAGACAGTCTCCCTGCAATGTCAAGCTCAGTCCAACCCCCCCAGTCAGTACGTGTGGCTGTACAACAACTCGCAAGTGTACACCGGGCCGCGCCTCACCATCACCAAGGTCCTCCGCATGCACACGGGCGACTACGCCTGCCTGGCGCAGAACACCTACCTCAACACACGATCCAAGAAAACAATCAGCCTGACTGTCTACTGTGAGTTGATACTTTGCATCGCCGACATGAGTTTTGTGTTTCTTCATCTTTTCTGATCTTTTCCTCCATTGCACTTCTCCTGATTTCTTTCTCGATCAGACACTTTCCTTGAAAATTTATCCCTTCCGAAAAACTCACTTTCAACCCCAAAAAAATAAATCACATACATACACGCACATACAAACACACACACACACACAGATGAGTAAGGAGGCCCCCTCCAGACCGGTTCTTCCATTTGGACCGTCCAGGAACTTGATGGAACGCTTTGGCAGGTACTTGCTGTCATGTGAAAGCGGCGCTGGTCATCTATAAGGACCAGCGCTTGCCATTCTTCCGATTTTTGTTGAACCGATAATGTCTTCACCGAATTTCAGTTTTCCTAATTGAAACACCATCAATTGTTTTTTTAGGGTTTCATATTTGAATGAAACAAAATAGCACCATGTTAATTAATATCACATGTTTAAATGGATGTCAAGGGCTGTGGCGGGCCGTGGATTTCCTTGCTAGGCCTTCAGTAGTGCTATGCTTGAATTAATCCAGACTGAAAAAAGTGTGATGTGATTTACTACAAGTCCACTAGAGGGTACAATTAGCCAGGAAATAACTTAGCGGCCTTTTTTGAAAAAGTATATTTTTTTTTCTTGAAAAGTCCGTTTTGAAAATGGCTTTAACAGTAAATCTGCAACAAAATCCATTTCTTTTCCTCCTTCGGCCATTGTGGGTTGACAAAACTGTTATTAAATCAACAAAATAAATTTGCTTATACGTCTCACTTCCGATACAGTATGCTAGCTCTGGCCAGTATGCTCTTGTCACTAGCGGGTTGTGATCAGAGCAGTTTTCGCAAGCAATGATTGTCTAGTGAAGGCGTTGGTACCCCTTCTGGATTGCCAACTCGAAATCTGATTGGTTAGAGCAACAGTTTGATCGACACATTTGATGCGGCAGGGCCCGCACAACTGATTGTGAAGGTGTACAGGTAGATTTCTGACTCTGGTAACAAATCATGGCTGAAATGTGATTAGTTAAATATGAAAACACACACCTGGAAGCAGCGCAACAGGGGAAAAGTAATGAAATGAAGCTGAAAGATAATTTGGAATTATTGAATAAGAATTCATGGACAAAATATAATTAACATCAGTTTGTGATTCAGATATGTTTAGGCCAGCAGAAAAAGGGTTTGCAGGCCTTGACGGTCCGCCACTCGTGTAATTGTATCTCAGATTTTCACCTATGGGGGTTTGGAACATATTCCCGCTGCGTTCACTGTATACTTAGGATTTTGTCCTTCCCTTGCATACTGCATTCTTCACTGCCTTGTTACGCCGACTCTTCTCCCCACAGATCCACCAGACGGCTCTCCTTCCTGCTCCATGGAGCCTGCCATGAATCACACCTCCCTGAGACTACGCTGCTCCTGGACTGGGGGTTTCCCTTCTGCCTCGGTTCAATGGGCTGAACACTTGAAGCGTACAGAAGATAAGGCAGACAGACGGGATAACAGTGACATCTTGCTGCCGTCCGAAGACCTTGCTGGCATTAGCAGTTTTTTTACATGCGCAGGGTCTCACCTAGCACTTAAACAATCGATGGAGTGTAGCATACGGGCATGTGAGTGACAAATAATGGTTTGTCCTCTCTGAAATTCTCCTTACCTTAACATTCTTTCTCTCTACCAGATCTGCCTCCATCAGAACCTGTTTGTTTAGCCTATGTGACGACCAATAAGCAGTTTCTGATGTTATCCTGCTCATGGGATGGAGGGGCACCCAATGCTTTGGTGTGGTGGGAAGGCCCCAATGGCCACGCTACACCCAGAGAAGAGAACTCTAACATACTAAACATTCCTTATGGCACTGCCCGCAGTGGAAGACCTTACGTCTGCCATGCAAAACATCCAGTCCTGGGTCAAACCAAAACCTGCGGGCTCACCTTGGGTACGTTCTCAAAGACGAGTACAATGATACCTCAGCTTACGAATTTAATTGGTTCCCAGAAAGTGTGTGTAAGGCGAAATGTTCGTCTGCCAAACATTTAGTTCCCATAAGAAACCATTAAAATGAGAATAGTCCATTCCCAGGTCCCCATAAACATAATTTTCTACTAAATAACCTTTAAAACTACACAAAATATACCTTATTTTATGTATAATAACTGTGCTATTGTATTGCAATTAAAGAAATAAACTGTACTGTATAATAAAGTCATTTTATTTACCTTTGTGATGGTAGTTGTGAATGGATGACAAACTTCCAGGTTGCCTCTTGATGAGATCCGAGTGAAGTTGCCATGCTATCTCGGTGATAATACCCTCACTCACAATGTCCGCTGCTAGCTGCTTTTCGTTAATCCAAATCAACAGAAGTTTTTCAACATCTCCTATTGCCTGAGACCGTTGCTTAGACAACACCGAAACACCCTTAGCCACACATAGCAATGGTCTACTTCGCGTACTGGTAGTGGGACGCCAAGTCACACAAACACACACCTCGTTCGTGTTTCTCAATGATCTCCTTCTGTTCGACCGTAATTTTGTTTTGCGTCCTCTTTGGCTAAACACTAGCCTGTGGTGGGGTCTTTTTCGGTCCCATAATAGCAAAAGTATCCTTGATAACAAACCACGTATGAACTCAAGGAATGGAGTGATGTAAACAAGTCCGCCAGCCAGCGTGGCGCTGTTCGACCGTGTGGTTTTGGTGTTCTTCTGCCGAAAATTAGTCTGCCAGCCACTGTGGCACTGCGTGTGGTTTGGTTCGTTTGCCGAAAACTAGTTTGTATGCCAAGATTATATTCTCGCGAATTTAATGTTTGTAAGGTGAAAAGTTCATAAGATAAAGCATTCGTAAGCTGAGGTATCGCTGTATTTGCACCAATGCTACGTGCCCGAAATGGGAAACAACTTGTTCGTGTCTATTCGTAGAGGCTCCCGTTTTGCTCACGCAGCGCAGGGTCGTGTCAGTGTTTGAAGGGGCTGACGTGCAGCTGTCTTGCAACTTGAGGGCCAACTACCTTCCCACCGGTCATATAACGTGGTTCAATAATCACGGTTTGGATATCCGGGACACGTCCAAGTATATGTTACTGCGGACATCAACGTGGGCCAATCTGACCGTGCGTGACACGGATGAGGCCCAGGATAGCGGCGAGTACAGGTGCACCTCAAGCAACGCGGTCGGAGGAGCCGACCTTAACTTCACGCTGGTGGTTAAGAGTAAGATTATTTTAAATAATATTTCAAAAACACAATGACAATGTCCGGCTCTAATTTTTTTTTTTTCCCAGAGCACCCCATGCCACCCAATGCCACCCTGATCCGGGTGGTGTACATCGGCCGCCTGCGTAATGAGGTGGAACTGGAGTGGAAGATGGAGGGCGATGCCGAGCAAGGCTGGACGGGATTCGTGGTGCAGCACAAGGGGATGAACGATCGACCAGGGAGGAGAGCAAGCAACAATGACTCAATGGAGGAAAGGATCAGTGCTGCAGTTTGGCACCATATCATCATCCAGGATCCCCATGTCAGGATTCACACTGTGGGCAGGCTAACACCGACTGCAAACTACCAGTTCCGGGTCATAACCTTTAACCACAGAACCGTGGGGCACCCTTCCGCCGCCAAAATGCCAGGTAAAGAGAAAATACATTTAAAAAATGGTACAAAGTAACATTTCCCGGGCTGAATCTCAACAGAATAAAATTGGACATACCCACCTGGCATCCAATTGTATTTATTTATTTATTACTTTATTGATTAATTTATTTATTTAGTCTATTTTTTTCCATTTGGTTATTTGTGTTTATATATTATTTATTTATTTATTTTGTTTGTTTTTCATTTATTTATTCATTTATTCTGTTTGTTTTTTATTCGTTTTTTCATTTGTTTATTTGTGTGTTTATTTATTTATCTATGTAATTATTAAGGCTATTTGTTTATATTTTATCATTATTTTTTATTTAGTTATTTTTTTTATGTGTGTTTATTTATTATTTGTTTACATTTGTGTATGTATTTATTTATTCTGGTTATGTATGTATGTATTTATGTATTTATTTATCCTGTGTTTTTTATTTTTTTCATTTGTTTGTGTGTTTATTTATTTATCTATTTAATTATGTATGCTATTTGTTTTTATTGTTTCATTATTTTTTATTTTGTTATTTTTTGTGTTTATTTATTTATTTGCATTCATGTATGTATTTATTTATTCTGTTTTTTTTTATTTATTTAATTCTGTTATTTGTTTATTTGTGTCTTTATTTATTGTTTCGTTTTTTAAATTGTGTTATTTGTTTCTTTGTGTTTGTCTATTTTTTATTCTATTTGTTTTTTATTGATTATTTTTGTATTTAGTTATTTGTTTATTTTTGTATTTATTTGTTCAAGCTACAGGTTATGAAACATGCAATCCTACCAACAGCGACATTGAAAACAAATGTGTAACATTGTAATGAATTAAGTGTAGATGCTATTAATAAGACTGTTCTTTTTTTCTTTATTCACTCAGGTGACAGAATCATCTCAAACCACACACATGCACACACGTACAAAAAAAACACTGACTTTGTTTGCCTTCCATTCTCCTTTCATTCTACTTGTCGTGTGTTGTTCTTTCTTATAAACAAGACACGGATGTCTTTTTTGTACAATATATGCAATCCATGCAAGGATTAGTTAATCTCCCAAAACAACATGCCTCTTTGAAAAAAAATCTGTTTTAAAAGACTCAAAAAAAAAAAAATATATATATATATATATATATATATATATATATATATATATATATATATATATATATATATATATATATATATATATATATATATATATATTGTACGTATGTGTGATTATTATGTCATATTTACTGCAATTTGTCAAATATGCTTTTTTTGCAGCCGAGCCACGCTCCAACAACTACCCGGCTGTGATCGGCGCAGCCATAGGTGGGATGCTTTTTGCAGCCATCGTCACAGTGCTGCTGCTCATGTACATTTTCCGCAACCGCAACAACAATCCTCGTGAGTCTCACTCACATTTTAGTTTGTGCTTTAGTGTCGAATTTCCGAATTGAAGTTTCCCCTCTTGGTTTTTCACAGGACTACATGACATGTTGTTTGGCCTGTGAGTCTATGTAGCCTCAGCCCAATACAATAGTAAGAGCCTTTTTTGGCTTTCGCTAAATATATAAATTGGTTGTCACATTTTCCACTTCCAGGCGTCACAGCCAGTCAAGGGAGAATATTAATTTCCCAGAGGATGAGGTGATCAACCAGACAGAGGGCGGAATACCGGAAATGGGGGGCTCATCCAGCCAAGGCAAGATGGATATGTACCCTTAATGTGATCCATAACCAGATTTGCTGATTGTAATTTTTGATATATTTTTTTATGTAGCTCCCAGAATACCCCGGGCGGCTTCACCCTTGACCACCGCCGGACAAGCCCCTCCCACGGATGACAACGAACCTGTCAATGTTACCATCACCGTCCAAGCGACCGGATCCTAAAGAAAATTACAGTACTGGCTAAGTCATCACCGTCTTATACCTGAAATATAGTTTCAATTGAAAGCCGCTTAGGAATAAAATTATTATTATTCTTATTATAAATCCGCTTTAAAAAAAAATGCTTTCAGAATACACAGATTGTCATGGATATCTTTTAAAAAATAATTTATTTAAGATTTTGAACAGTGTAACTTGAAGCAACTTCGCAACAAATGAGTTTTTACAGGCTGAACACAAATATAACGTTTATATGGATGCTTAATCTACAAGTGTTTGCATTATTTCTAAAAAAAAACAACAGCAGGAAGTGGGTGTTACAAACACAAAACAGAACAAACAGGAACACTTAATTATTATTTAACAATAAAGAAATAACAGCTACATATATAAATACAAGCCGCCCTCCTTCACGGCCAATGTCAGTTCATGTTTGGAAAGGTAATTTTCTGATTGCAGATGATGTCGCACAGCTTCTGCTTGATCTTCAAGAAGAGACGTTTGAACTCCAGACCGTCCCCCTGTAAGCACAAAATGACGATAACGATGTGGAGGTGTACCAATTCCATTTTTTGTTCGGTTTCACGTCATCTTTCAAAGTCAAGTCCAAAAAACACCTTGGACAGCCTGAAGTCCAGCAGTACTTTCTGATTCATATCAAGCAAGTAGACTTTGAAAATGAGCTTGCTGTTGCGCTTGTCGAGTGTACTCACAGTCACCTGAGAGACAAAGAGAGGTAAAAGTCTTATTACATGAAAAACACGTATAGTGATACCTCGGTTTACGAACCCCTTGGCCTACAAACTTTTCGGTTTACGAACGTTACATTTAGGAAAATTTTACCGTGGCATACAAACTATTTTCAAAGACAGCCAGACGACAGAGAGAGAGTGAGAAAACACACACACAAAAAGGGAGACGACAGAGCTTGAAACAAAAAAAACAAAAGTGAAATGGTGAGAAAATGGATAGAAAACAGTGACATTTGGACTCGTTTCAACTTTGCAGAGTGTAGACTGGAAGGTTAAAACATCCCATCAATCAGGCTCCACAAATAACCCGCACAAGCCATCTGTACACTTGATGCAAAAAGCTATCAACCCAGCTAAACAGAACACAATTGATGAGGAACAAGGTAAAATCATCGCAGACAAAGCACCTACGAGGGACTATTCCTCAAGATGGTGAAAGAAGGCTACGTTCCTTATCAAGTGTTTAATGCTGATGAAACTGGCCACTCCATTCCATCAAGCCATCAACGATCATCACAAAGGTAATTCAAACGACTTTATTATATAGTACAGTTTATTTTTTAAATTATAATACCATAGGACATTTATTATACATAAAATAAGGTATATTTTGTGTAGTTATAACGCTTAGAAAATTAGAACGTATTAAATTATGTTTTATGGGGACCTGGGAACGGATTATTCTCATTTTAATGGTTTCCTATGGGAAATTATTTTTTGGGATACACACTTTTTGCCTTACGCACTCTGGGAACCAATTAAGTTCGTAAGCTAAAGTATCACTGTACATACTTTCCATGTTTTAAAAGTCTTACATTTTGGTTTAGAAGACATGGCAGCAAAAAAAAAATAATAATAATAATAAAAAAAAAGACCAATCCCGATCTGAGTTTATAAATGTAAGTCATTCTATAATCAAAATGGACCCTGTAACGAAAGTAATTGCAAACGCATACCTGATTGTTGCATGTGAGTTTGTAGCAAAGGGCCAGGCTGTCGCAGGCGCCTTTTAGCGACATCAGAGAAGCGTCGGCATTCACCGAGGTGAAAAAACGTGTCATTCGGCGCACTAATCTTTGCAATGGGGTCTGCGATCACAAAGGAGAGATTTGATTGTTGAAGGATTAATTTTAGTATTTGTTTCAGTTTATTCAAATATATCATGAATTCGTATTCACATTGAAGGAAAAAAAAAAAATCTGAATTAAAGTTGCTGGAGTCACCTGACTGGCTCCTGGCGTTCCCAGCAGCTGACTGCCGAGCAGCATGTGCTCAGGTTTGGTTGGCTGAGAGAAGCTAACTTGACCGTCTGATTGACCGATGAGCAGCATGGCTTCCCAACCTCCCACAGCAAGATCGGGCTGGGAGCTGGAGAACTGTATCTTGTCATCGCTGCATAGATAAATACCAGAATGCTGACAATTTGGGGGGGGGGGGCCTAAAAAAAAGAATTATGTCGCGGAAGAAAAAGAAAAATATTCACCTGATGGCTCGAGATATGACATCAGCATCAGATCGCCGGTGTTTGTTGGCACCAGAGTTTAAAGAATCCAGTGGCTGATTGACACCTGCGTAAAAATCATTATTAGAAATCTCATGTTAATTGACACACTCCGTTTTATAACTTACCTTGAGTGAACCAACGGTCTTTTTGAATATCCGCAATGGTGATGCGTGCTTCTGGTTTGGCCAATAATAACTTGGACAATAAACCTTACAAAAAAGAAGACGATGTGCTACACAAAAGGGGGTGCAAATGCATAATTTATATCTAAATACAGGACTTACTGAGAGGAACTGGCTGTATTTTCTTCCAGGGAGACAGGTAGGTTTTTTTGTTAAGCCAATCCACATATTCCTGACAAATTTCAGCAGGTTGGTCCCATGGCAGTTCTGGCAATTGGGGAAAAAATCAATTTCAGAAAAGCCCTTTGTTAGCATGGATTGAAGAAATAAAAAAAATTGGCAGACATCCTCAATAAAACCTAAATTAGCTGCAGGACCACCATATTTTGTTTTTTTGGGACGTGACTATTTAGTGAGCGTTACCTCCAGCCAGCATCGCAGTTAGCACAATGCCGCAAGACCAGATATCCGCAGGTTGAGCTTTGTACTGGGTTTGGCTCAACAGCTCCGGGGCGACGTAAGGAAGAGTCCCGCAAAGACGATTCATTGGGCGCTCCTTTCCTTTGAAGCGAAACATGGTTGCGAGGCCGAAATCGGTCAGCTTGAGGTTGTCTGAGAAATCAAATGACGGGAGATATAAATGACATTAATGCATGCAACCACTGATGTGTTTCTTTTTCTGGACTATCCCAGTTGATGAGATGTTTTCATGGCATACACAATCACAATTTCTTACCTTTGTCATCCAGCAAAATATTCTCAGGCTTTATGTCTCTGTGGGTGATGCCAATTCCGTGAAGGTACTCCTGCAAAAAGCATAAAGTGAGAATTGGATCGAATCACAAACAAATGAGTAACATGGCATACAAGCGTTGCTTGTCTCACCACTGCAGCTACAAGTTGCTGAAAAAATCTGTGAGCATCTTTCTCTGGCATTCCAACATCCGGTTCTGAAAGATACAAGTTGGATTGGTTGTGTTTATTTGTTTATTACTTCTGGATGTACAAAGTCACGATATAAAAGCTTCCTTTACAAAAAAATATATATCATGGTAGCAAGTGGATTCTACTGTTATTTTAATGGAGGACTTGTAAAAACACATTTTTAGAATCAACCTTGGATTTGAATTAGAATCAAGCTGTGTCTTACCAATGCGGTCGAATAGCTCGCCCCTGTGCAGTATTCCAAAAAGAGATAAACAGTAGTTCCTTCCTTACGATGCCCAAAAAAACGCACAATATTCCGGTGGTTTAGCATCTGGAAAATAGAACAGTGCAAAACAGATCACACACACTTATCAATTTAATTAATTGAAATGCTTCAAGGATTGCTTCAGAGGTCACAACCGACCTTGTGCACGCAGATTTCCTTTTTGACATTTTCCGCACATTCTTTAGCCTGTAAGATGTTGATGACTTTGACTGCAACCGCCTCCTCAGTCTGTCTGTTCACTAGAAGCCTTACTCTAATAGCAGAGAGGGACATGACAAAATTAATCATTTACTGACGTGATCTGGGATCTCGCTAGTGGTACATGAAAGAAACTGGTCAGTTTGATTCCCTTTGAAGTCAAAGACGTTATATGAACGGTTTGAGCTTGAACGTTGACTACTGTGGTTTTTCCGATCATTCATCTGTAACCAAAATGAGGGCAAATACTGTAGAACATAGTGGGACATGTGTGTTCGTTTGTTACATGTATTTTACCAAGGCATGGCCTTTGGAGGACAATAGAAACTTAAATGTGCTTTTGCCAGTCACATCGGCCACGGCGCAATTTTTTTTGAGGGGATGTTCATAATATATGGATAATTAACAGTGCAATAGGAGACAAATAAGAAAGGTTTGCCTACTCTCCATAAGCTCCTTCGCCAAGTGTTTGAACAACATCCCAGTCCTGCACAAACGGCACTGCCATCCTAAAAACAGAAGCATACGTTATTAACACACTCGCATTTCGAAAGTTAATATATTATCATTGCCTGTAGGACATTAATCAAAATAAACTTTCTATTGCCTCGTTCGCTACCACGTACCTGCACAACTACCAGTCTCTCCCAAGTTTCCAAGTGTAATTGACGCACATCCAAGAGCCTACTGTGCTGTCTGCACGGCATCAAATTGGCGCGCTGTTTTGCAAACGTTTCCTTCTTCTGTTTCTTTGCTTCCGGTTTGTTACACGTACATCCGGTTTACGTCCTCATTGCGGCACATTCAAATGTGCTTTACGGCACAGCAAATGTGTGCCTTCTAGTGAGAACGGCATATTTTTAAAACACAATTACTGATTTTCTAAAGCTATATTAGTTCCCCAAATGTAATTATGGACGATTTTCGGTTTACGACTATTTTCCGTTGTCGCGTTGGCGTCTCCACAACTAGCAATGCGTCCTTGCGTTAACCTACACTAACGCAGTTAAATACGTTTTAAATGTCATTCTTGGCTTGTGGTTCCTTTTCTATCCCGTAAACGGACTTAATATTTAGCAAATTTAAATAGCTAGTGTTTATTACTGCCTACACGTTACAAATGGGATAGTCAACGTTCACCAAGGACCTCTTCCTTTCTGCGACGCATATAAAATGACCATTGTCAAATAAATAAACGACATCAAACATTTGGAGAATAACATTTAAATGTGTTTCGAAAATCCTCATTTACATCTTTCACAACAGCTGAAGTTGTAAAAAAGCGATTTACACAAGAGTTAAAATAAAATACAAAAATTAAACAGAACACATAACATGACAGTCACAAGTATTCCCGCATGCTACTTGTTTGAAGCTGTTTTAGATGAAAGAGAAAAGAATATTTCGCCAATCGATCTTAGATGTCATGATCACAACCTGACATCTACCACAAACAGGTTTGCCCTTCAGTTTTTGACTAGTTTATGACTAATATCAGATTACACCCCGCGATAGCTCATGGCTGTTCTGTCATTTAAGTCATTACGAAACAAACAAGCAAATGTTCCCACGAATCCAAATTTCAGCTGCATTCATTTTTTTAAATACAAGCACTGTGACCAAAACATTAAAACTTTGTTGAGCCTAACCTATCATAAGAATTACAATCATGAAGGTAAAAATCACAGAAAAATGCAAACATGATTCATTTTTATACCAAGGTAATTATCTTTACATCGCCTTAGTCGGTTGGTTCCTTTATATGTTTTTTGCATACAGCACACCAGAGGAAAAGGATGGAACCTGTGCGATGTTCGATCAATACCTGGGTCAGCGTGTAAACAAATCAACTCCGCCTCCATTTTTTGGGGAAATGATGAGGCAAGTGTACTTTAGCTTTCTCAAGCAACTTCACATGACAGGAAATAAAGAATGAAAAGATGACTGAATTAATACTGTAGTATACAGTAGACTTAATTCATTCTGCACAACTAAAAGCAGCCACCCAATACAGTATTACTGTATTACTTGTTACGTGTATTTTTTTCTTGTATCTGAATATTAAAGTCAAACACACCAAAATGAGTTATATTTTTAATCACTTAACACTTTTGCTTTCATTTTAACCAATCCATTGCAACATAACCAAGTATGACAATGAGATTCATTGCAACATTAAAAAGTTTTCTGCGTCAGCACTGACAGTAATATTGATCTGATTCTGTTTGTCCCTAAAGTTAATATGTAACGCCCCGATTCTGGCTTGTTCGCCGTGTGAGTTAATAAAAAGGACATTTCCTGCACAACTTGTCATTTTTTGGGGGGTTCCTTGCTTGCTGAAGTATCCAGCATGCAGCTTTCTGTTCACTGGGTTGGGTGTGGAGCACTTTTATCTCTCCTAATAGGTGAGCACATTTTACAAACATTTTTTTAGATCTGGGTGTATTCTAGTTTCTTAATCTGTGCTCAGATCAGCGATAACTTTACCTGAATGGAGAAATGTCCGGTGTATTAACTTTTTTTTCCTCTTCATTTTAGTTGGAGAAGTATGGTGCACTTGCACCGAAGACAACATGCAAATAGAGGGAGGCCATTACACACTGACCAAAGGACTAAATGCAAGCAGCATGCTGGTCTACCACTGCCCTGAAGGTTTTTATCCATATCCCTCAAGAAGACGTGTGTGCCTCCTCAGTGGCTCATGGAGCGAAACACCCCAACGCTCGAAACCTCAGACGTGCAGGAGTGAGTGGCACCAAGATGATGCTTTTCACACCTTGCCTGACTCCACAATTAATCGAAATCCTTTCTCGTCTATGTATAGTGGTTGAGTGCCCGAATCCCTTTGTGCTGATGCACGGGAGCGTCTCCCCTCCCCAGGAGAAATACTTTGCAGACAACGAAACCACGTATGATTGCTACTCGGGATACACGTTGCGAGGGTCAGCCAGGAGGGTTTGCTTACCAAACGGCAAGTGGAGTGGGTCCACTCCTATCTGCAGCCGTGACTGTGAGTCTCTGTTCTTGATGTTTTTTTCACCACAGTGTTACATTCAACAAAAATGAGAGATTTTGCCTCATTGAAGTTCAAACTATCATCATAAATTATGTCTTGTGAGATGATTCGCATGTTTTATTTTTGGTGGAGAAAAAAACAGGGTTCTAGTGATATCCCCCTATAGTGGTATGTGAAAGAATCACTGTCTCTGTACATAGACTCATATCTAGCTTTTTCAGTTCAACCCATTTACAATTAAAATTTAAAATACTAGTTGTTGTAAAACTTTAATTTGTGTTTCAAAAATGTTAATTTTTATGTGCTGTACATTTAAGTCATTCCCTGCCAGATATGTGCAAAAATATGTACTCTCGTGCCAGGGTTTTTGTCATTTTCCTTCAAATTCCAGGACCCACATAATATTGAGGTTCAGGACTACATAAACATTCAATGCAGCGTAAGAAAACTTTGACTCTGTTCTTTCATCAGAAAAAAAATATATATTCCTAAATTATATGGGTCTGGATTTATCTGTGCTTGAAATGGGGGCGGCTGTCCAAAATACAATACAATTTGCAAATTTCCCCATTGTGAGACGATTAAAGGTCTGAATACATACATACTGCATTAATATTTATAGCGCTTTAACAACAGCTGAAGTTGTAGCAAAGCGCTAACACAGACAAATGGAAAATGCTGCCCCATTGTGGAAGGGAAAAAACGATTGGCACCCCCGGCAAAAAGAACAAAAAACAAAACCGAAAACATTCGGGAATGGCGCTCCACGTCATATTTTCAATTCCCAAATAAATTTGGGAATGGCAGTGAATTAGTTAAACTGAATACTTTTCCTATATTTAAGTGCAGTGAACACCGTTTCAGAAATACATTTTGTTACAGTGGCTTCCAAAAATACTTTATCAGGTTTACCTATCGTGTATCTTTAATTGATTTTGGTCCATTTAAAATGATCGCACACAGCAGGAAGCGATTGCGCCGATCCCGGGATCCCAGCCGGCGCCTTGAGAACTGGAAATTCGTTCGGACTGGACGACAAAGTGAAATACAGCTGCAGCGGCAATCTCTTTCTGGTTGGCTCCAGTGTACGAGTGTGCCTGGAGAACGGCCAGTGGACCGGCACGGAACCCGCTTGCTACTGTAAGCCAAGGCACTGCCACAGTCACACTTAGATCCGCAACGGGTTAATTAAGAGGATTTAATTGTCAACTTGATTTCAAATGGACTACAGTGATACCTCCGCATACGAACGCTTCAGCTCACGAACTTTTCGCCTCACGAACTACTTTTCGGCGGACGAACCAAACCACACGGCGCCACGGTGAATGGCGGTCGAGTTTTCGTCACCCCATTTCTTTGAGTGCGGACGTGGTTTGTTATCAAGTGTAGTAATTTTGCTACTATAGGACTGAAAAAGACCCCACCACAGGCTAGTGTTAAGCTGGAGAAGACACAAAAGAAAATTACGGTTGAGCAGAAGAAGATCATCGAAAAATGCAAACGATATGTGCGTTTGTGTGACTTAGCGTTCCAGTACCAGGACGCTAAGTCGACCATTGCTACATGTTGCTAAGGGTGTTTCTATGTTGTCCAAGCAACAGTGTCAGGCAATAGAAGAGGTTGAAAAACTTCTGTTGATTTAGGATAACGAGAAGCAGCTAGCAAGGGACAGTGTAAGTGAGGGTATTATCGCCGAGAAAACACGGCAACTTCACTCGGATATCAACAGGTAACTCCATCAACAACCTTCACAAAGGTAAATAAAACGACTTTATTATGCAGTATAGTTTATTTGTTTAATTACAATACAATAGCACATTCATTATACATAAAATAAGGTATATTTTGTGTAGTTTTAAAGCTTATTTAGTAGAAAATTATGTTTATAGGGACCTGGGAACGGATTATTCTCATTTTAATGGTTTCCTATGGGAAATAAATGTTCGGCAGATGAACTTTTCGCCTTACAAACACTTTCTGGGAAAGTTCGTGAGCTGAGCTATCACTGTACTGTGTATTCATTTCAGCCATGTTGGAAACATGCCAAAGTAGTTGCGGTCGTTCGAAAACATTCTGTCCTACTGCGTCATTTCATGATATCAGCTCCCGATGGATGACACAATCCATTGTGAGTACCCCAGGATCAACAGTAACGTCAGATTGAGGTCATGGGCAATAAATTACTGATGGATTGTGATTGATGAGATGCTGACTGTGTACAAAATAGTTTACGTTCATTTTCCAAATGTGCCACTTTGGTGTTTTTTATATTTATTAGTTATTTTTGTACATATGATACAGTCTCCTTTTTGTTTATTTTTTAGTTTTTCCATTCAACATTTCCATACCATCTGTCACAATAAGTGACAGATGGTATCAGCTGGGATAGGCTCGCCGTGACCCTAATGAGGATAAAATGGTCTGAAAAATGGATGGATGTTATTAATTAACTGTAATTCATTTAGTATCTTTACCTCCTCAGACGATTACACTTATGATACTCCACTGGAAGTTTCAGAGGCATTTGGCAGCGCAATTAAAGGCAGCCTGACCACTTTGGAGCCCACAGGTGACCCAAATGATACCCGCTGATGCATTTTTCACAATAAAATAAATTGCAAACACAACATGATTACCGTACACTTTGCATACTTGTACTGAAACAAAATGTCAGACTATTAACTGTGCTCAATTTTTAATCCATTCAGATGACACCCAAGAGGGCAGGAAAATCCGGATTTCAAAAACAGGAACGCTCAACATCTACATTGGTGTGGATATTTCTGAGAGCATCGAAGAAAAATACTTCAATGATGCCAGGGATACTGTAGCTAAACTTATCACCAAGGTAACAACAAAAAATACCTCTTTATTTGATTATAAGTGAAACATTGCAAAATCCGTTTTTGACTCATTGTGTGAATCACTGCCAGACAATGTGCAAAAATGTGTCCACTCCGGTGCCAGGGTTTTTGTCATTTTCACTCAAATAACAGGAATTAATTAATATCGAGTTTAAGGACTACATAAACATTTAATGCAGTGTAAATTGTAAACATTACATTAAAATGTAACACGTCAGTAATTAGTGAAGAAGACGGACATATTTTCTGACAATTTGCATGGAATTTTGTGCTCATGACTCAACTTGATTGATGATTTTCTTTTTTAAATTTTCCCCCTGACCCACTGTCGTACAGATTTCATCCTTTCCTATCTCCCCAAACTACGAAGTGGTCTTTTTCTCCTCCGAAGTATTTGAAGTTGTCAACATTCTGGATTTTTTGGACGGCAAAGTCCAGTTGAACGTCCTGAAGACCAAAGTGGAAAACTTCAATATTGGCAGTGGGTGGCCCTATTTTATTTGGAAATGCTGTTTTATTCAACAGTTTTTTTAGAAGGCTTGATTTAATGTATTTGTCGTTCTGCGCTTGAAGTTGGAAACACAGCCGGAACCGATCTCAACCTGGTCTTCATGACCTTCTTGGAGCGAATGGCGGTTATCAAACAGCGAACGGGGGAAGATGGCTTTAAGGAACACCGACATGTCATCATTCTTTTTACAGATGGTAACTGAATTCACCTCTGAAATCAGTTTGTGTGTAGAAATTATTTGTTTTCCAATCCACCAAAATGGGTTCAGAGTTTTTGATCGACACACAGGGGCCTACAATATGGGTGGTTCCCCTGAGCCGACTGTTGAAAAAATCAAGAACCTGGTATACATGGACCCTAATTATAAACGGAAAGAGCCACCGAGAGCAGAGTACCTGGGTGAGTTGGAGTTTGCTCAAATGACCTTGAACCCAGTACAAATGAATAAAATAAAATCAAAATTATATTTGCGTCCTCCTTTCAGACATTTACATTTTCGCCATCGGGGCGCAGATCTTTGATGACGACTTGGAGCCTCTGGTTGCGGGGACGGGTGGCAACCATTACTTCAGGATGAAGGACATCAAAAAATTGCAAAAGACATTTGATGAGATTATCGGTGAGATTTATTAGCGTTATGTTTTGCTTCCGCAAGTCCTTAAGTGTTCATTTCCAAAATGTCATTTGATTCAGATGAGTTATAAGACAAGATGACACAGCAGTCTTATCTTGTTTTCTCGTGTACTTCCCTGAAATGTCTCAACTATTGTTTCTTATGATGTTGGGGCAAGAAGCTCAAATATCACTTTAACATTTCACACTATTAATTTGATTACACTGCCATTTAAGTGCCATGACTTGAGCGCATACCGTATTTTCCTATGTATAAGGCGCACCTAAAAACCTTGATTTTGTTCAAAAATTGACCCTGCGCCTTATATGTGAAGTCGTATTGAGCCACAACAGGTCTCGCAACTCCTGTCAGCAGCCACTGACTCCATAGAAGTAGAAGAAGTTGTGTGTATCCCCAGCCTCTACTGTAGCACCTTATAATGTGGTTTGCCTTATACAGTAAAGTCTCGTTATATCGATATTCAAGGGAGTCCGAAAAAATATCGATATAACCGGGACTATCGATATATCCGACCCTGTTTGCATGTAATTTTCTCCGCGCGTGCATAGAAATAGTATCGATATAACCGGGACTATCGATATATCCGATATCGATATAACGAGACTTTACTGTATTTGGAAAACATTTATATAGTCATATATTATATTCGGAAAGCTTTTTTTTTCATTCACTGAAGGTGCGCCTCATAGTCCGGTGCGCCTTAATACATGGAAATATTTGAAAATACACCATTCATTGGGGGTGCGCCTATTACTCTGGTGCGCCTTATGCATCGGAAAATACGGCACTGTATGGGAAAATCTATTTATATATTATATTTGGAAAACGTTTTTCATTCATTGAAGTTGCGCCGTATACTGTACATGGAAAAAGTTTGAAAATACACCATTCATTTGGGGTTCAGCTTATACTCCGATGCGCCTTATACACCGGAAAATACTGTACTTTTCACCTCACAAACGGCATAGTTTTAAAACAACAACATTGTGAATTACCAACACATCGCAAGAAAAGCGGTTGAAATAGAAAGGTTTGCCTAATGAATGGCCGAAACACAATTTGAATGACATTTTTAAATGACATTGTGACAGTCAGTTTTTATTCACTTTCAGATGAGGATGAAGTCAAAGGCTTGTGTGGTCTTCACAAGGATTATGCCACCACTGAAAAAAGGGAAAACTATCCCTGGTCAGCGCTGATTGTTGTCCAGGTGAAAAATTACCCCCTTTTTTCCCCAACTTACTTTTCGTGCCACCTCGTGGACTAAATCTAATGTATGTCCGACTGCTATTTTAAGAACGAGGGTCGAGTTATGAAGTGCATGGGCTCTCTGGTGACACCCATGTTCATCTTGACCGCCGCTCACTGCTTCACGTTTGATGATCTGCCCAAGCACGTCACGGTTGACATCGACGATGGACAGGGAAGAAGTAAGATGACCCAGAGGGACTTTCCTTTTAGAATGTCGTGCTGTTCTACATACTTGGCAATAAAGATGATTCTGATTCTGATTCTGAACAAGTCATTCTAAAACGCTTGTTTGTATTTACATAATTCCCCCGCTATATCACAGACCAGCGTATCCCAATTTTTGTTATGTGGGATGCATCTAATTTCTATCCTTGATAACTCCATAATCAAATTGCTAACTTTCTCATTTTTCTTTCTCTCTCTATGACAGCCAAGAGAGTTAAGAATTTCTTTTTACATCCAAAATTCAACATCAGCGCTAAAGTTAACGAGGGCGTGAAGGAGTTTTACGACTACGACGTGGCTCTCATTCAACTTACCGAATTTGTGAAAATCTCTACTCTGGTCAGGTACGACAGCGATTCAATAGTGATTTTAAAAAGGTGTGAATCTGCTCGTGATATTGTCTTCTTTCTTTTCTTTAGACCCATTTGCATACCCTGCACCCAGGAGACCAGCGATGCTTTAAGACTCGTTGGTGAATCCACCTGCGCAGAACAAGGTAATGGAACTAATAAATGGAACTTGCATGATCAGCTAATTATTTTACATTTTTACATTTATAATTTGCGATTTGTTGGCCAGTCAGTGAAATTACCATGTTTACTTTGAAAAAGGTTTGCATTGTCCCGAATTACAGAGCAGCTCCTGTTAAAGAATATGGAGAAACTTACATTCCTGACACGCAGCAGGGCCAAATGGGTGGATGAAAAACACGTCCACGCTAAACTAGGCGATAAGGTGAATTGTTGTTGACAAATTTAGTCTCTTGTCCCCGCAAACGTTTCCATGAGCTCATTTGACCTTTGCCGTTGTGTCACGCAGAGGGATGAATGCATTCAACACGCACTGGAGGCACCGGGAATCACAGCAAAGAAAGCAGAGATCCCCGTGACGGAAAATTTCCTGTGCACTGGTGGTCGCTCTCCCTTCAGAGATCATATAGCGTGTACAGGTACGTCTACTTTGTGGATTTTTTTATTCCTGTGGAACATTTGGGGAGAGGCTATATTTCTCACTGAGGAATATTATTTGGGGCAGGTGACTCTGGAGGAGCTGTCTTCAAGAACTACGAACATCGCACAGTGCAGGTGAGTCATTATAATATCTAGCTAGCTCACAAGCTAGCCTGGTAGATAGCTAGCTAGGTATCTAGGTAACTAGCTATCTAGCGATCTAGGTATCTATCTATCTAGCTAGCTAGGTATCTAGGTAGATAGCTAGCTAGCTAGCTATCTAGCTAGGTATTTATCTAGCTATGTATCGAACTATCTATTTGTCTATCTGTGTATCTATCTCTCTATGAATTTTTGGGTATTTGCTTTTTTTGTTTGTTTTGTTTTTCACTTAAAGGACAACCGACATCACTTTTTTGTTTTTTAACTGACATCAGAAAAATGTTTGATAGCATCTAAAATACCCAAAACAATATGATATTTTTAGTCAAATGCAAAACACCAATAAACATGACTTAAAGTGTCCAAAATCAGCAAAAAATTGAGCTGTGAATTGGGCATTTTCAGAAAGTCCCACCCCCAGTTCGTGACGTCACGCCAGGCATTGCTGGAGAATCCAAACAATGGCTCCAGATTCGGAGAATATGCTTTATTGTTACACACCAGTTATGAATATGATTCAAATAGTTCTGAAGAGGAAAGCATACATGTTTGCAATAGATTCAAGAATTGTATGTGCCAAAATGGCGACCTCCAGTGGCCACCTCTGCTTCCACAGGCTGATAAATTCCTTATATGGAGCTTGGACTCCCTCTTCTGTCGGCTTTTGGGTGCAACACGGTTCTCAGACCAAACATGTACAGCAAAATACATTGACATGATGGAAGGACGCTACAATGCGTCTTTTTTACAGTCAGAGGGTGGTCCTTTAATGACGTCACGTACGGACTCGTCACCAACTCAAAAACAAGACTTCCTGAATATTCAGAGCGAGTCTTAAAATGTAAAATATAGCTATATGCGGTGGAATCTTATTAAAATATGCTCAGTAGAAGTCATTTGAAGCCATTTTACAAATTATGGACACAACTTGTCCGGAGACGTCGGTTGTCCTTTAAATAAAGGTAATAAACATATTTCATTCCAGATCGGAGTGGTCAGCTGGGGAAGTAAAAACTTGTGCAAGGGCGGTGGTGTCGTGGACTCAGACGAGAAGTCCCGTGATTTCCACATCAATGTCTTCAGGGTTGTACCATTCCTCAAATCTATCCTTGGAAACGACAACCAGGATGATTATGCACCACTGGAGTTCTTGAAGAGCTAAATGCCGTGATTTGATTTGTGGTTTACCTGAAAGGGAGAAAAATAATTCACATTAATATCATCACCGCGCATGTTTTTGTAAAATTAAAGCCAATTGAACATTTTGAGTCAGGGTACACTATTGTGAGCAAGAGGGTAAACATATATGGAGTTGTGATTTGAAAAAAAAAGTATCTTGATCAGTATCTTTATATAGTTTGGGGGAAAAACGTACAATATAGCTTTGTGGAATTTACTCAATGAATGTATTCAACCAAATTAGACACATTTTTTTCATTTATTATAAGTTCATTAAAAAAATTGGGGTTCATCAATTGTTAATCAATGTTATCAAGACTGTAGAAACATGTTTTGATAAGATCAAATCTGAGCCAAAGCTACTTAACGCTACAAGTTTGTAAACGGGGAAAGCATTTTGGTGTAGATACATTTCTTATTAGCCAGCTTTGCGCCATTCCCGAATTAGTTCGGGTTTTGTTTTTTCTTTCTCGGGTGCCGATGAAACGCTGATCAGACCTCTGGCAATGTTTTTTTTTCTCTTCCACAAGGGGGCAGCATTTCCCTTTTTTCCCATGTTAGCGCTTTGTTCCAGCTTCAGCTGTTGTTAAAGCGCTATATAAACCAATATGTATGTATCACATTGTATTTTGGACAGCCTCCCTCATTTCAAACTCATATCTCCAGATCCATATAATTTAGGAATTAAGTCTTTTTTTCTGATGAAAGAAGAGCCTCTAAGGTTTCTTACGCTGCCTTGAATATTTATGTAAAACAAAATAGGGGTCCTGGAATTTGAGTCAAAATGACAAAAACCCTGGCACTGGAGTGGACACATTTTCGCAGGTCTGGCAGTGAATGAGTTAACTGGGGGGGGGGGGTGCAAGCTAGGTGATTTTTTTTTAGCCCCTCTCCAGTAGCATTAGCAATTTTAGCATTTTTGCCACCCTAATCATGTTAGCAAACTGTGTTGTTTTGATAGCATTAAAGTCAATCGCTGCTTATTAGCTAAAACAATTGCAGGTAACAACATAATATTTTCCTTCTTCCCAGTATGATTATCATGTAAGAGAATAACTTTTTTTGTGTAGAGATGATTTTTATGCTAAGACAGTATCGTAAAAAAATATTAATTGTAGTTATAATTCTGTCCTAATTTTAGTGTATAATATAATTAAATGTTGTACAGAGTGTGAGCACATTTGCCACCTTAGTCAATGGAAAGTACTGAAAAACTGCAGATGTACTGAATTCCACACACCGCCTTCATAATCTTCAACAGTTTCCGTTAACAACTGCTCATTAATCAAACCGCAAACAAGAATACGCCGTGAAATTACGACAGGGTTTCATTAAAAGGCTTTTTACGTTTGCTGATGGAGCGTTTCGACTCTCCTATTGGGTCACTGATTCTGGAGGCTTGTATGCTGCTTCCGCCTACGCATTGCGGACAACGGGTCTGGTACCGTGCCAGCTCCCATTATTCAAATGTAATTTAGTAGGAATTATTTTTCGGTTGGCACGTGGTACCGATTTTGTATGTGTGTTGTGCAAATCAGAAGCACTTGGTATTGTTTTACGATGCATTACGAAAGATGCAAAAGGAAGGTTTATGACTTTGGATGAGCTTATTTGACTTGATCAGATGACCGTTATGCTGTCATGGTTTGACTCAGTGAGGGGAAAAAAAGTACACTTAGCAATTTGCCTATTGGCTAAATGTCCAACCTGTGGTGAATTTTCCTTCTGAGTTTCTTTGACGCAGGGCGCCGTCCAGTGATGTACGGGAGGATCCCCATGGGAGCATTCATCTGGATCCCCTTTAACTAATTAGGACGGAGGGAAAAGGAGGTCAACGGGATGGCCCGAGACATAGCATGTGAGAGTGAGAGTCTTAATTGAATGAAAGCCCCTTCTGGTCTCAGATGCTGTAAACAAGAAAGGCTCAGTTACCCATCCCACTTGTCTTCTTGCCTAATTGTCCACCTGCTAACCTCAACGTGACACCCTCCCATGTAAACCTCAGACTGGAATCAATCAAACATAAAGGGATTAGCGGCTTCCAGCAATCCGTGCCAGTTCCTCGTCAGCCCACACAGCAGATTCCTGATGAAGCGTCTTGCTTCCTCAAACTTGGGCTGATGTATCTCTCTGGTGCTCCTAAATCAACCTTATGGGCCATTTTAGAAATTACTCCCTTCCCAGAGTACATACATTTCCTTTTCCTCCATTTGTGCTGAGAATAGCGCAAGCGGCGTCAATAGCTGCTGATCCTTGTTCTTATCCCATTGGAAATTTCTGAAAGGGACATTCGGAAACTTGCCGGACTTTGGTTCGTCCCACGAATGGATTGACATTTCTGATTTTGAGGTGCACGAAAGGAAGAGTCGGACTAGCGCTTGTGCACATTTTTATTTTTAAATCCCTTTAAATCCATCTTTAACTCATTCACTGCCATTCAGGAATTTATTCTGGCATTGAAAATATAACATAAAGCGCCATTCCAAAATGTTTTCAGGTTTTGTTTTTTCATGTGCTGGCCATGGCCTCTGACAATGTTTTTTCTTTTCCATAAAATAACAGCATTTCCCTTTTTCTCCACATTAGAGCTTTGTTCCAGCTTCAGCTGTTGTTAAAGCGCTATATAAACCAATATGCATGTACAGTATTGCATTGTATTTTTGATCAGCCGCCCTCATTTCAAGCTCATATAACTCAGGACCCGTTCTAATGAAAGA
The DNA here is from genome assembly GCF_051943395.1 of Hippocampus bargibanti. Lineage (NCBI taxonomy): Eukaryota > Metazoa > Chordata > Actinopteri > Syngnathiformes > Syngnathidae > Hippocampus > Hippocampus bargibanti. The sequence continues at coordinate 12,636,322 of NC_142749.1, forward strand.
AGAGAGTCTAAGATTTCTTACGCTGAATCGAATATTTATGTAGTCCTAAAACTCAATATTATATGGGTCCTGGAATTGAACTGACAATGACAAAAACCCTGGCGCTGGAGTGGACACATTTTTCTACATCTGGCAGTGAATGAGTTAAAAACTGTTTTTGCCGCATAGAAAGGAACTACTGTATATGTCAAATAGGCAAACATTCGTTGAAAAGGTAAAATTATGTTATTTTTACGAAGAAAATGCTAATTCGACTCAAAATGATTCCGACTTGGTGTTGGTTTTACTCCCTGATCCTTTCTACTGTCTTTGTGACTGCTTTATTTCCTGTATATGATAGCTGTCCATGTTAAGTGTTTTGTTCCAGTTTCAGCTGTTGTTCAAGCGCAATATGTATTGTATTGTATTGTATTGTGTAATGTCAGAGATATTAGATCGGACACTGTGGACGAAGGCTCGGACCCAGAAAGATTGTCTTTACTGCCGGCAGGAGACGCAGCCACTCATACAGACGCCTGAATTCTGCAGCCCACTGCCAAGCTATTTATTGAGAGTATGTGCAAATTTAAGTGATACATTAGTAAACATAGTTTTCTTGATTAGAATACCACACCCCATGGACGTTCTAAGCGCAAACAGCTGTAAGCAATAAAACATTGTCTCTTCCATGAATTTATAAATTTGTAACCTGGCTAATGAGCTCTTCCTGTGCAGGAGTTTCAAGTCGTCAATTGCTTCGGTGATCAAGGAGTTTCCCAAGTCCTAGATTCTGTCCAAGGCCAGATCTCTTAGATGAAGATGACAGTTTAACTTGTTGTGTGTGTTAACCTCAGATTGACCCCAGGTTGTCTGTGCTTCAATTGTGTATTCGAGTCACACATATTTACTCAGCATATAACAGCATGAAACTTTTAAATATGAAAATGTATTATTCTGTCTAATCTCTATCATATTGTTGTTAGTTTGAAACTGTCCACTTATTCACCAAACACATAACACCGCCCTACACACGTGAACAAGAGAATCAAGCCCTGATGCAATTATAGCTGATTATTTTCACGTAACATCCCGGTAATGATAATCCCCTAAAGCGGCCCATCATAAAGGCAAAAATGAAATCTGCCTGGTGTCAGCTTTTACAATGAGAAGCACTCGCGTGATTAGATGTCTCTCCGATCAATGCCGCCTCTTCTGACGATCATTAAGACTGCTCTTAACAGATTACAGCCCCCTCCCTGACATGCACCGCCCCACTACCCCCCACCTCCCAACTTCTCATCCTTTTCTTCCTTGCTCCTCCTTTTTTGACTTGACACGCGCAAACATCAGCCTGCAACACACACAAGAGGATCTTGGTCTATATTTCTTCACTTGAACCACTTTTTTTTGGCAGGGCGGTTATTAAATCGCTCTGGTAAATTTTGTTTGACGATCTGCTGATTGTGTAACAGTGATATGCCAAACTAAGTCACGAGTGCTAAAGTCACATGCCAGGAACCATGAAGCGTCTCGCCATCCTCTGTCACCTTCTGATTTCATGTTTGCATCCGTCGGGAGCTACAAGCCTCATTACAGGTAAGCCTTTCCACACTTAATCAATTTGTATCATTTTCAACACACTCACTTATGGATCTCTCCATAACTGACTTCATGCTGGATATTTGGCTCCCAACCTAAAGCGGATCTTTTTGAAGCACGAGGTAAGCAGCTTAAAATTTGTAGATGTGAAACACTTACCTGCACACTTTATGAAATGGACTTTGTGTCCTGTGATGTATCGAATATGCCCAATTTGCATGGATACGAACGGACAAATTGGACTGACAAGTGACTCCAATTTAACAACATTTTTCTCACTGTTATAGTTTGTGGTGGAGTGCATCATAAGGAGGGGGTGTTTCGAATATTTTGAACAGAAGATGCAAACTACAACCAGAATACAACAGATATTAAGTCATTCACTGCCAGACGTGCAAAAATGTGTCCACTCCTGTGCCAGGGTTTTTGTCATTGTCACTCGAATTCCTGGACCCACAGAATATTGAGTTTTAGGACTACATAAAAATTCAATGCAGCGTCAGAAACCCTAGACTCTCAGCTCTCTTCATAAAGAAAGAGTTAATTCCTAAGTAATATAGGTCAGGAGTTATATGGGCTTGAAATGAGGGCAGCGGTACAAAATACAATACATACATATTGGTTTAGATAGCGGTTTAACAACAGCAGAAGATGGAACAAAGCGCTAACATGGAAAAAAGGGAAATGATGCCTCCTTGTGGAAAAGAAAACATTTCCAGAGGCCATGTCCAGCGCTTTATCAGCACCCAAGCATGAGAAACCAAAAACCCGAACAAATTGAGGAATATGGCGCTCTCCGTCATATTTTCAATTCCCTAAGAAATTTGTGAATGGCAGTAAATGAGTTAACAGAAAACACAATCCATTCTACTGTGCCAGTCCATCAATCCATTTTCCAGACCACTTAATTCTCATTTGGGTCGCGGGGGGTGCTGGAGCCTATCCCAGCCGTCTTCAGGCACTAGGCGGGGGACACCCTGAACCGGTTGCCAGGTAATCGCAGGGTACACAGAGGCAAACAACCCTCCACACTCACACCTAGGGACAATTTGGAGTTTTCAATCAGCCTTCCATGGATGTTTTTGCAATGTGGGAGGAAAGCGGAGTACCCGGAGAAAACCCAAATGCTTTGAATTCACACATGTATTCGCGTTTGTAGGTCAGCGTGACTGCAAAGCGGGTAACAGCAGGCCGTGTTACAAACTGGCCTATTTCTCCGAGCTGCGTCGGAGGTTGAATTTCGGGGAGGCCGACCTGGCCTGTCGCCGGGATGGCGGCCAACTAGTCAGCGTGGAATCGGAGTCCGAGCAGAAGATCGTCGAGAAACTCATCACGGATCTGAGACCTACCGACGGAGACTTCTGGATCGGGTTGCGGCGTCAGCACAGGGATGAAGACAGCAGCAGCAGCGGCGGTGTCGACTGCTCATCGCAGTACTACTGGTTGGATGGCACAAAGTCTACATTCAGGTGGGTCGCGTTTAGGGCAGCCATTTTCAGAGTCACTGAACCTTAAGCAGATGAGTCGCATGGAAAACAGGATGGCTCTTTACCGACATTAATGGATTGGTTTTAGTGTGTTAAGTAAATTAAAGGTGAAGAATGCCATAGTGGCTCGTGCATCCTTCCATTTTGTTCTGTACTATATACAGCCCTTGGAAGAAAACGTGGAGCGATCCTCTTTCCAAAAAGTCAAGATTAATTTTCCTCACAAGACTGCTGAGTGGTTGCCTTTCTTTTCGGCAGCACATATATGCCAGCACTGTTTTTGATTTGGGGGAAGAAAAAGAAGTCAGTACCATTTGATACTACTACTACTACTACTACTACTACTACTACTACTAATAAAAAAAATAATAATAATAATAATAATACATTTCATTTCGAGGCGCCTTTCAAAACTCTCACTTTACAGTCACAGGATCTTTTTTTTTCTGCGGGTGAGAAGGGGCAGCCACACGCGCCAGTGTTCACTCAACCCGGTAGTAACTCAAATAGATAGAAAACTAGCCAGCTAGCTGACATAAAGCTAATAGAGAGCCAGCTGGACAGTTAGCTAACTAGCTAGATAGCCATATAGCTAATAAATAGCCAGGTACATAGGTAACTGGCGAGACAGATAGCCAATAGATAGCAAATAAATAAACACATAGCAAATAAATAGCTAGCTAGCAAGATAGCCAGCTTGATAGCTGGATAGCTATATAAAAAATCTAGAAATATTCATGTTGTAATGGTGTAATATTCTGGTTAAGGTGGAGTTAAAAAAAATTAATTTGTGTCAAATGTTGGTTGAAATGCAGGTCAAATCTGGTTCGAATGCTAGCAAATACATATAGCCAGCAAATGATATGGACTGTTATCATTTTTGATGCACTATTTTTTTGCATGGCTTAAGAAGCCCGCGATGAGAAGAAAGGAGCGCCGATATGTATATGGAACTGTCGCGGCTTGGAATAGAAGCGGATTTACTGTACATGGGACAGGAGATGTAAGACAATCTGTTTTCGTCAATGGATGCTATATCTCCGTGTTTGCTTTCATTTAGCTTGTAGCAGACGTGCACATTTCACCATGACGCCCCTGATCCACTGGTGAAAAGGATGCTTTGATCCTCTCCTGTTTCATCTAGTACTGCTTCATACAAAAAAGATGGTGCAGAAAGTGCCTTTTTGTTGTCATATTATATTTTGTTTGTTTTTCATTTTGACTTCAAGATGGCGCTGCGAGAGTGGCAGCCTTTACAGTTGCTCTTGTATTTTGTTTTTCTACTTCTTACTTTCCTTTTCTCTTACTTTCTTCACTTTGCATCTGCGAAATGTACATGTCTCCACTGCGAGACTAATAAAGGCTAATCCAATCCAAACCAATCCATACATTCAAAAATGCTTGGTGGTTTTCTGAACCACTAAGGTTGGGTTCATTATTTTGACCCAATAAATTGGGATTGAAGATTGGATTCGGCCGATGATGTCATGGATTTGTGAGAAGGTCATCATCCACATTCCGGCATATCGAACTGTCCGGATGTCATCTGTGGTCTTCAATTCATTTCCTTCTATCAGCGTTCGCACACGACATTTAATGGAAGTGCAATTTTTCGTTTTTAAATATACTTCTCAGTATATATATCTGATGATGGTATGACACTCCTTTCAAAATGGCAGCTCCCAAAATGCCCATTGAATAAGATCAATAGCTCTCTCTTCAACAATTACAGGATGAGTGAACATTATAACCCCAGGCAAGAGAAAATTTATTGCAGGGGTGCATTGCTTTTTATTTAAGCGAGGCCAATAAATAGGAGGTAGTTTTTAGATAAATGACAGCCGCTCAGTGTGTGTGGTGTGTGTGTGTGTGTGTGTGTGTGTGTGCATGCGTGCAGGAACTGGCACTGGGATGAGCCATCATGCGGATACGAGGTGTGCGTGGTGATGTATCATCAGCCGTCTGCTCCGCCAGGGTTGGGAGGTCTTTATATGTTCCAATGGAATGACGACAACTGTGAAACCAAGCACAATTTTATCTGCAAATACACAGCAGGTATACTTCACGTGTCCGTTTGTAAATATTGGAAAATGCAAGTTTTGCTGATGTTTTGTTTTGTTTTATCAACAGACAAGTCAGCTGATCCGTCTCTTCCAAATTCCACACAAGCAGGTAAAATGTGATGCCATTTGATCAGCCAATATTCGCTCTAAAATTGCCAATAATGAACCGATTTATTTTTTTTCAACACATTTCTCCCCACAAAAAAAATCCCACCATTGTAAAGTTTGAAACAAAAGCGTCAAATGTTGTGCCTGTGCTCTTCATATCTTCCACTTTCCACAAAATACAATACATATTGGTTCATAGAGTGCTTTAACAACAGCTGAAGCTATAACAAAGCGCTTAAAATACCGTATTTTCCTGTGTATAAGGCACATAAAAGAGCTTTGATTTTTTTCAAAAAATGACGCTGCGCCTTATACGCCGGTGCGCTTTACATGTGAAGTAATATTGAGCCACAACAAGTCTTGCAACTACTGTCATCAGCCACTGGCCCCCAATTTCACACTGTAGAAGTATTGCATAACCCCAGCCTCTACTGTAGCCTTATAATGTGGTGTGCCTTATATTCGGAAACGTTTATTTATTTATATACCATATTTGGAAGACGTTTCATTCATTCAAGGTGCGCCTTATAGTCCGGTGCGCCTTATATATGGAAAAAGTTTGAAAATCGACCATTCATTGTGGGTGTGCCTTATACTCCGGTGCACTTTATACACCGGAAAATACAGTCGTCGTAAATAACACCTTGATACATAACCACATTTAAATCTTTTAAAAATGCAGACATTGTGATTTATCAAATGTCGCCTAACTATCCTGGCCTGGTATCCATTTAACGAAAATGTGAAACAAAATGTCCTTTTTTTCTGTGATAACACATTTAGCAGATTTTTCATTTGAAAAAGAATACATGGCGCATTCCCAACCCAGTGACTACGTGGAAATTATACGGATTTTGCACACTTTCCCTTTTTCCAACACATTTTGATCCTTTTCACCCTCATTCTCAACACAATACAATACATATTGATGTATATAGCGCTTTAACAACAGACAAGTCACAACTGGAAAAATATACAGGAATATACTGGAATAATATACAGGAAATAAAGCAGTCACAAAGATAGTAGAATTCACCAGGGAGTAAAACCAAGATCAAGTCGGAATCATGAGTCGAATGCCAAAGAGTACAAGTGAGTTTTGAGACCCGACTGCATTAACAGGCTTCGTTTTTGTCATGATAGATGTATTTCCCTCCTCTGTGCCGTGGAATCCAAGGAATTACAACGCAAACAGGAGCACAGGTTAATCCACCCATACAGTCTATTTATTTCTCTTTTAAAAGAAAAAAAAATCAGTTCAATTTGATTTTCATGCTCTTTTAATTAAACTACATTTGTGGTGTCGGACAGAGGTGTAAAATCCAGGTCCATAGTTTGTCTTTGGTAAGTTTGTCTTTGGTAACTCCTGCTTCTACTCAACGTTGAGCAAAAGTAGTAATGACATTATTGACATATGACATTATTTCATACATTCAGATATCAGTTTTGGATTTCGTATCCGTAAAATTAGTTCATAACAACAGTCGGAACGGACCAAACAAAATGTGTGTGTGTCGTTTTTTTCCATCTAAATGCTAATACCTCATTTTCTCTTAGCCCTGAAAGTGATCTATATCATCATCCCCACCATTCCGCTCATTCTGCTGCTGCTGACCGTAACGGGCGTCTGCTGCTTCAAAATGATCATCGCACGGTAAGGATCTGATAAGTTTAACCCTGTCAATCAATTACCGGAAACATCCAAAGAGGAACGCGTGTAGGTAGAGCCCACAAAGTCTTCAACATTAACGTAAATGTCAATACCAGATGCTTATCAATCACGATGATCTGCATTCGGTGGAGGAAATGTTGGAAAAACAAAGCGGTACGCTAAATTGACGTGTGTTTAATACCTTGATGGACCTCATCATCACAGAGAGGAAAAAAATCCATTTTGTTTACACAAAGAAATGGATAACGTGTTCGGACCTCACACCCGCAGAAAAAATATCCTGTGACTGTAAAGTGTAGACGCTTGCTTATAAATAAAATGTATTATTATTTTTATTATTATTATAAATGTCTCATTTTGTCACAATACTGTATAAGAAAAACAAGCCATCACTGGTTCATTCTTCTTCTTTCAAAAAGAAAATGGAGTGAAACAAAGGTTGAACTTGAAAACGTAGATTTGCATTGGATTGAATTGGATTAGCCTTTATTGCTGTGAAATTTACATTTCACAGCAGGAAACTTAATGAAAGGAAGAGGAAAGGAAAGAAAGAAGTAGAAAGACAAAATGCAGGAGCTGCTGTCACGGCAGCCACTCTTGAAGTCAAAAAAGCTAAATAACAAATAATATCACAACGCAAAGACACATACAGTCATTCAAACTTAAGCACTTTATGCACCCTATACACATAATAGTCAACACAAAGCAAAATAATAAACACAACAGGAATATAAAAACATGGACAGTTGTGCAATCTTAATGACTTTCCCCATGTACTCTATAATGTTTGAGTCCAAGACAAACACTTTGTTACATGAAGCAGTTGTAGATGAAAGAGGAGAGGGTCAAAGCGTCCTTTTCACCAATGGATGGGGGGCATCATGGTGGGAATGTGCACGTCTGCTACAAGCGAAATGTTGAAAGCAAACACAAAGCTGTAGCATCCATTGATGAAAAGAGATTGTCTCACATCTCCTTGTCCCACGTAAATTTGCTTCAATTCCAAGCCGCAATTCAACGATGACAGTCAGATGGCACTGACATTGCATGGCACTGACTATCTGTCTGACCTACTTCAAATCTCCGTTCCCTCTCGAGCCCTCAGATCCACATCCTCCCTCCACCTCTGTATGCCCTCTGCCCGTCTCACCACAGTGGGGTGCAGAGCTTTCAGCCGCTCTGCTCTGGAACTCACTTCCACCCAACATGCATAATATTCTCCCTTCCTACTTTTAAATCTCATCTCAAAAACCACCTGTTTAAACTTGCTTTCATGGTCTACTTTAATCTGCTATTTTGTTATTTATTGTTTTATTCATGGTTTTATTGTTTCATGTATTGTTCTTATTGTAGTGTCCTTGGGTGTTCAGAAAGTTGCTTGGAAATGAAATGTATTATTATTATTATTATTATTATTATTATTATTATTATTATTATTATTATTATTTTGATATTGAACTGGCAAAGCTTGTCGAGTAGTTCAAGTGTGGCTATGGTCGAGTCTCAGAAAGTCAGAGTCAAGTCCAAAGTCCTAAAATTGACCCCTCAAGTCTGTCTCAGGTCAAGTCATGTGACACATTTTGGGGAGAAATCTCTTGCATGGAGTCATAAAGTTTTATGAACTTTGCACAGCTGACTACGGTTGCACCGTTCTGCTTCCGACAGACGAACAAATGAGAAGAAGTCAGAAGTACCCGAGACAGAGCCTTGCGCCTGTCCAAGCCCATCCCCGACTGACGTCTACAACGTCATTCGCTCCCAGAAGGACGATGACTTAGTATCGGGGCGCCCCCACACCAAAAACACATCCTTTCTTTGCTCGTCCCCCGACACCCCCGCAGGGGATTATGACAACCTGGGTGGCCGCGACACAGAGAGCGGCTTTGTGACTCTCGCCAGCACCGACAGCAACTTCCTCAACTTCGACCTCAACAACCCCACTTTGGGTCGTCGCGGTACGCGGGACCTCCACAATAGTAGCTTAGGCCGCCCAGCGAAGAGGGATGTGACCGACGGGACTCTTGCTCGACCCGGACAGTTTTACGATCGCAGCCTGGGCCGCAGCACCGCGAAAAGTGAGCATTTTGGCAGCGGCGGTGGCGCCTATGGTGACCACGAGCTGTTCGATGACATCATGGCGGCGAAGAGGGACCTCTATGAACCCAAAGTGACACCTGGGGTTCACACGGCGAAGGCAGATTTGTATCAAACCTACACCAACAACGGCAACGGGAACTCGTATCAAAGCATCCTGGCAACGTATGCAAACCGGAAACCTTACCAGGCCACGCTGGAGAGCTACAGAAGTGGTTTGAATCCCGATGGAGGGAGGAAATACTCAAATGAGCAACAGTGGCTCAGCCGAGGGAAGTACTGATGTGTGTTTGTGTATGTGCGGTCCTCACTCCTGCTGTTATTTCAGTTTCAAGTCCACTTTTTATTGTTTTGTTTTTTACAGAAGTTGAAGTGGGAAACATAGTTCGGGAGACATCGCGTGTTTAAAGACAACCGACGCCTGCGGACAAGTTGTGTCCATAATTTGTAAAATCACTTCAAATGACTTCTACAGAGCGTATTTTACAAAGATTCCACGGCATATAGCTATATTTTATGTTTTAAGACTCACGCTGAATATTCAGGAGGTTTTGTTTACGAGTCCTGACGTGATGTTACGTCAGGAACGCCCCTGACCGAGAAAGCGACACACAATGCGTTTTGGGTACTTTGCTTGGTCTGAAAACTTCGTGTTGATGGCAAAATTAGAAGGAAAACACATAAATAACGCGATGATGAATTGTGTGTCGCACCAAGACTACTATTTGACGCAAATTCCCAGCAGACAAATCAGCCTTTTCCCAACGGAGCTTGGGCGCCATCTTGTGCATTTTCTGGGAGCTACATATGGGTCCGGACGCCTCAAAATGATACGGAACCACTTCTTTAATTGATTGCAACCATTTATGCTTTCCTCTTCAGAACTATTAACAAGAAACAAGAGTAACAAGAAAGCATCTTCTCCGAATCTGAAGCCATTGTTTTGATTCTAGAGCAAGGCAAGGCGTCCTGGCGTGACGTCACGAACAAGGGGGTCATTTTGAAGTAGTTTTGGGAAACGAAGTAATTTTTATTGGTGTTTTGCATTTGACTAAAAATATCAGCCTGCGTGTTTTGGGAATTTTAGATGCTATAAAACGTTTTTCTGATGTCAGTTAGGAAACAAAAAATGGTGTCGGTTGTCCTTTAAATGTAACACTAATTCTTCTCGAAACTTATCATAAAGGGCCGTCCTCACTCCTTATCTGGAGGTACTTGGACCCCACAAAGATGTTCAAACAGGAATGTGTGTGCGTGTGAGTCTACGGTAAAATAGTAAAATTATGTCAGATGATGGACGCGGGTGGTAAAAAAAGCTGCATGCGCATGATTTGAAACTACCGTATTTTCTCGAGTATAAGGCGCACCCCCAATTGAATGGTGTCTTTTCAAACTTTTCCATAGATTAGGTGCACCTGAGTATAAGGCACACATTTCATGAATGAAAAAGGTTTTCCAAATATAAATACATAAAATATTTCCAAATACAAGGCACACCACATTATAAGGCGCTACTGTAGGGAATGGCCATCGGCCTCTATCAGAAAAGGTTTTTCGTTCAGGTGCAGGTTCATTCTGGTGCGCCTTATATGCGGCTCCCCTCTCCCGGCAAATTGGCGTTTTCATGTTTATTATGTTTAAGTCATTATAAGTGACTTGCACGCTGGATCCGAGTATATATGGAAGAAGTTTAAAAATGCACCATTCATTTGGGGTGCGCCTTATACTCCAGTGCGCCTTATACACCGGAAAATACAGTAATTTAAATACATCTGAAAAGTACAGTAAAGTCTCGTTATATCGATATTCTCGGGAGTCTGAAAAAATATCGATATAACCGGACTATCGATATATCCGATCCTGCGCGCATGTAATTTTCTCCTTGCGTTCATAGAAATAGTATCGTAATAAGCGGTACTATCGATATAACGAGACTTTACTGTATTCACAGCGCTTCACTTTTTGTACATCTGTCAGAGAAACAAACAAACGTCATGTAAACGCAGTGCATTCAAGAGTATTTGGTTTCTGCTGATGTATTTTAATTTCCTTAAAAAAAGAAAAATACTGTGCATGGCATTTGCATGATGTGTTGACATCTAATCGATGTGCTGTGCCTGTTCACGTTTATTAGATTCATTCAAAACCATGAGCAGAAATGCAAATTGCTTGTTTTTATGCCGTACAGTTGTAAATCCGGAATTGACAGTACAAATGGCATTTTCCCTGTCAATCAATACATTTTTGCTTCATCATGCCTGTGCGTGTTAAGGTTGCTTTTATTAACGCATTCACTGCCGGACAATGTGCAAAAGTGTGTCCACTCCAGTGCCAGGGTTTTTGTCATTTTCACTCGAATTGCAGGACCCACAGAATATTGAGTTTTAGGTCTACATAAACATTCAATACAGCGTTAGAAACCTTAGGCTCGCTTCTTTCATTCCTAATTTATATGGGTCTGGAGTTATTTGAGCTTGAAATGAGGGCGGCTGTACAAAATACAATGCAATGCATACATAGTGTGTTGGATTATATAGATATGGCTTTAACGACAGCTTAAGCTGGACCAAAGCGCTAACATGTACAAAAGGGAAATGCTGCCCCCTTGTGGAAAAAACATTGCCAAAGGCCATGGCCAGCGCTTTATTGGCACCTGAGCATGAAAAAACAAAACCCGAACAAATTTGGGAATGGCTCTCTGTCATATTTTCAATTCTTGAATAAATCTATTATATAGCTATCTAGCTGGCTCTCTATTAGCTAGCTAGCGTTCTATCTATTTGAGTTACTTCTGGGTTGAGTGAACGCTGGCGCATGTGGCTGCCGTTGCTCACCCACAGAAAAACTTATCCCGTGACTGAAAAGCGACCTTGAGAGTTTGGAAAGGTGCTTATCAATGAATTGTATTATTACTATAAATTGCAGTGAATGGGTTAATAATGCAGCATGTTTTTAAAGAACCTTCACCTCCGCTGATACGAGTAAACATCCGAAATGTCTTGATGTCCACAGGTGCTTTGTATGTTTGTAAAGTAAATAAACAATCCGAACAGCCACCGGTGCTGTACTTTTATTTAAAAAAAAAAAAAAACCGGAATGATCGTGTTCACAGTCACATTTTTCATTTATTACCCATTCAAATTAAATTAACCGCATTCCGTTCATCCTCATCAATCACACCAATGTTTTGATGACATGATTCAGTGAATATTTCTTTTTTCTTTGCATTCAAGCCACACTTTGATGTACAGAATGAAGGCATACACGAATATGAACGTGATCAATTGTAAGACATTCAAAGACACGCAAAAACAAAAAAAAAAAAAACATGATTGTTCATGGTAAATAACACATTGGAATTATTTTCACACAGGCCCGGATGATAGACGCAAGGTCCTTAAAGGTCCATATTTTCATCCCTTCAGGTGAACATTTCCCAAACACGCATACGCACAGCAGCAGTGCGGAGTCAGAAGTAGGGGAAAAGGATGCCGTCGGTACAAAGATCAGCCATGGCCGCGCATACGCGGCTGCTTTTGCCGCCGTGATTTCAAGATGACGTAGCGTCTGTAGCTGGTGTGATGCTCGGAGAGGAACGGGATGTAAAACGCTCGGAAGAACGGAGAGGCCCTAGGATTTAGAAGAAACGACCATTTTGAGATCAATATATAATGTCCTGTGTGGATTTGGATTTAAAAACACAAGGCTGAAAATGTGACAAGACTCTTTGATGAAAAGGTTTCTTCAGCTGTCATCTGTACTTCTTTGAAGTAGAGTTACCAGCACAAGTTTAGTTTGCTGATGAAGCTTTTCGGATGAGGAGCGAAACGTCCGACACCTTCAAAGAAGACGGCTGAAGAAACCTTTTCATGGATGGACCATTCCTGTACAACTGAGAGCCTACACAGACGTAAGACTGTCTCTTGCTAGTTTAACATTAATATTTTTTTTTTTATTTAATTCAATAATATCACATCTTTGCGATAAATGTGTAATACCTGGAAGCTTGCAGAAAAGGCTTATAAGCAATAATGTTCCACTCTTCTTTGTTAGCTGCGTAGCGTGGCTCATGCTTTGTTTCTTCTTCCGTGTCGAGGTCAACCAGGTAGTGGCAGTGTCGGATGTCCACCTGAATGGCGTAGCCAATATGGATCATTTGGGATTCTACGAGGGAGGTGTGGCAGTGCTTACTTACATATCTGCTGGGTTCCTCCAGATTTTGGTCGTTCATATCAGCAGGTATGAGTTGAGTGGCTTGAGGGCCCGAGGCGTACGGTTTGGGGAGTTGACCTTTGAAATCACTTTGGATGAAGTGTAGTTGCCAGCTGGAGATCAAGAATAGAAACAGCGATAGTTGTTGATCCAAAACTCGGTTCGTTTAACTCTTTCACTGCCATTCCCGAATAAATTGAATTGAAAATATGACGTCGATCACCATTCCGGAGTTTGTTCGAGGTTTAGTTGTTTTCATGCTTGGGTGCCGATAAAGCGCTGGCCATGGCCTCTGGGAACGTTTTTTTCCCTTTCCCGGCAAGATTGGCTTTTTTTCCATGTTCGCACTTTCCTCCAGCTTCAGCTGTTGTTAAAGCACGATATAAACCAATATGTATGTATTGCTTTGTATTTTGGACAGCCACCCTCATTTCAAGCTCATATAACTCCAGACCCATATAATTTAGGAATTAACTCTTTGTTTCTGATGAAAATAGAGAGTCTAGTTTTTTTATATTCTGAATTGAATGTTTATTTAGTCCTAAAATTCAATATTCTGTGGGTTCTGGAATTTGAGTGACAATGACAAAAACCCTGGCACTGGAGCGGACACATTTTTGCACATCTGGCAGTGAATGAGTTAACGGCTAACACAATTCCCTTTAAACAAGTTTGCTTTCAACATTTAGCTTGTAGTAGACGTGCACATTCCACCCTGACACCCCTGATCCACTGCTGAAAAGGATGCTTTGTTCCTCTCCTCTTTCATTTAGAACTGCTTCATGTCACACAGAGGGTACAGAAATTGCTGAAGAATGAATGACTCTCCGTGGCTTTGTGTTGTCATATTATTTGTTATTAGTTTTTTTTTCACTTTATGTTACTTCAGGGTTGAGTGAACGCTGGCGCGTGTGGCTGCCACTACTCACCCACAGAAAAAATATCCTGTGACTGTAAAGTGTTCTTAAGAGTTTTGAAAGGCGCTTATAAATGAAATGTATTATTATTATTATTAGTAGTAGTAGTCGTAGTAGTTGTATTGTTATTGTAGTAGTATTGTTATTATTAGTAGTATTGTGATTGTTAGTATTATTATTATTAGTATTAGTATTATTATTACTAGTATTAGTAGTATTATTATTAGTAGTAATACTAGTAGTAGTATTATTAGTATTATTATTAATAGTAGTATTATTAGGATTATTAGTATTATTGGATTATTAGGATTATTAGTAGTATTATAAATGAAACAATTGGGACGGCACACCCTTACAAAGATTCACTGTGTTAAACAATTCGAATATTACATCACATTTGAATATGTGGGAATTAATATTTTTAAGTAATCAAAAAATGGCCATGGTTTTTTTTTCAATTTAATCACATGTACCAGTAAATAGACGTTATACTGCAATATTTGCTATGAAGAGCGTGTACTCAAAGCAACAATCTTTGCTCTCTTTCTGTTTACTTCCCTTTATCCTTCCCCTATTTTGGCACCCTGTCAAGGTACAAAGGTCGGAATGAACTGCGCTCTGAAAAGTGGACGCCATGATGACGAGTGACGACTAACTTGTGAGGAAGAAGAAAGCTGCTCGGGAAACGGTACCACTCCTTGCCTACACACACGTTAACCGGTCTCCCTTCCGGGAGCGAGTGCAGGGTCGTGTCTTTGGCGATGCGGAGGAACTCGGGGTATAAGTCCAGGGGGGCGTGATAGCCTGTCGGGGGAGGGGAGGGAGCAGGTTAAAAAGTCAAACGCACTGAGGTTGCGTCCGCCCATGTGAACCCAAAACGCACCCCTGAAGAGGGCAACGGAGCGAGAGAGAGACACCACGGCGAAGACCACAACGGCACTAAACGCCAGCCAATTGGAGGAAACCGTATAGTGCTCCAGTCGGTAGCGCTGAAAAAGGAAATGGTAGCATTTCTGCCGGAAGAAAAGATACAAATGTCAAAACGGTTGTCGCTACTAGCAAACATGGGAGCGTATAGTAAACTCACCTGGAGGGACGAGAGAGCTACGGCGCCGCTGAGGCAGATGAGAGGGTAGATGGGAAAGAGAAAACGCTCTTCTTTGTGAGGCCGGGTGAAGAAAACCAACATCCACAAGTACATGGGGGCCAGGGTCAAACAGTAGGGACGACCCAAGTTCTGCACTGCAGAAAGCACAATTCATTGAATTGTTGGAAACTCACATTTAAATCAAGAAAATTGAATGAGAATACAGTGATACCTTGGCTTACGAACTTAATTGGTTCCCAGACATAGTGTGTAAGGCGGAAAGTGTGTATCCCAAAAATTAATTTCTCATAGGAAACCATTAAAATGAGAATAATCCGTCCACAGGTCCCCATAAAAAAATACTTTTCTAAGCCTTAAAACTACACAAAAAGTACCTTATTTTATGTATAATAAATGTGCTATGGTATTATAATTAAAGAAATAAACTGTACTGTATAATAAAGTTGTTTTATTTACCTTTGTGATGGTCGATGGCTTGATGGAATGGAGTAGTCGGTTTCCTCAGCATTAAACACTTGATGAGGAACATAACCTTCTTCTTTCACCATCTTGAGGAATGATCCCTTGGAGGTGCTTTCTCTGTGATAATTTTATCTAGTTCCTCATCAATTGTGTTCTGTTTAGCTAGGTTGATAGCTTTTTTTGCATCAAGTGTACAGATGGCTTGTGCAAGTAGTTTGTGGAGCCTGATTGATGGGATATTTTAACCTTGCAGTCTACACTCTGCCTTTGAACTATCAAAGTTGAAACTCTCTCACTGTTATCTGCCGGTCTCTTTAATGTTTAACTCCCCCCCCCCACTGTTGCTTTCTGGACCAATCACGTGGCTTTAACCAAAGACTGGGGGTGGGGAATAGAGGACAAAAACCGCTGGCTGCCATTTTGTTGTTAGAACGGGCTCGTCACTCATCGAGGCAGCTCCGTGTATGAAAAAAGTTTGTATGCCAAGGTAAAGTTCGTATGCCAAGGTAAAATTTTCATAACGTTCGTGAACCGAAAAGTTCGTAAGGGTTTCGTAAACCGAAGTATCACTGTACTCGCTAATGTACAGCAAATCACTCACTCACCATTAAACTTATGTAGAAGCATCTCCATGAGTGCAGTGAGTGGCAAGGAAAAAAGCGCCAGAACAAAGACCAGGTTGAAATTCAGGACTCCATTCATAAAGTAGAAGTGCCAAGGCTCCGTACCTGGAGGGGAAAACAAATTAAATGCAAAATATCTTGAAAATTGCATCTTTGGCTCAGAAAATCTGTTTGATTGATATTTGAAAATATGTATCTTAAGATGCGCTTCCCTGAGCTCAAAATAAATATATAGGAAAACGATGCATCCCTGTTTATCTTGGCTAATAGCAGCCTTAATAAATGAATACAATTCCCGGATAAAAGTTATAGTCCGCCTTACATTATTTGAAATGATAAAAATGCTAACAAGCGGAAATGCAGTTAACCGCGCGTGCGCGAGCACCGGCGCAGGT
The DNA here is from genome assembly GCF_051943395.1 of Hippocampus bargibanti. Taxonomy (NCBI): domain Eukaryota; kingdom Metazoa; phylum Chordata; class Actinopteri; order Syngnathiformes; family Syngnathidae; genus Hippocampus; species Hippocampus bargibanti. The sequence goes on from NC_142749.1 coordinate 12,653,041, forward strand.
CTATTAACGATTAGCGCATATTGCTACATGATCTGCGTCACATGCGAAATACTTCTGTTACTATAGCTAAACGTCTGTGTAAGCTCTCAGTCGTACAGGAGTGGTCCATCGATGAGAAGGTTTCTTCAGCCGTCATCTGTACAAAAGTGAAGGTTTCGGACGTTTCGCCTCCTATCCAAGAGACTTCGTCAGCGAACTAAAGTCTGACTGGTCGTATCGGCCCCATTTATATATCCCTAATGTCCAGACCTAGTGGCGCCGGACACAGCTATGATAGGTCCCTACTCTCAGGTTGGGGGGGGGCGCGGGACCCCCCCCTGTGGCCCCACTGATTGTTCCTACATTCCTGACTAACGATTGGCCTATTACCCCCACTCCCTCCGGTATCACCTCATCAGCATAACGACCCTCATCAGCATTGCGAAAGTTGCCTAACCTGTTTTGCCTGAGCAGGCTATTGTATGAACGATCCAAATTGAACCTCACGCCACCAGACCGGTTTAATGAAGGATTTTGTTGTTTTATAAGAATCGCCTCTTTTACCCCCCTTTTAGATTATACCCGGGAGAGGCCACGCCATGTATCTATGGCCTGCCAAAATACATAAAGAAGGGTTCCCCCTCCGACCCATTGTTTGTAGCATTGACTCCTCTACATACAATGTAGCCAAATATTTAAAAACTATTTTAGCTCCGTTGGTTGGTAACACAGAATACCACGTAGAGAACACCACAGGGTTTGTAGAGAGGATCAAAGACCTCATATTGGAACCTGAGGAAACTTTGGCATCATACGATGTGACTTCTCTCTTTACATCTGTCCCAACCCCAGCAGCAGTCTCAGTGGTGAGGACGAGGCTGCTGGCGGATGTTTCTCTGCATGAAAGAACCAAACTGAAACCGGATCACATCTGCCAATTATTAGAAATCTGCCTTAATACTACGTATTTTCAATTTCGGGAAAAATTTTATAAACAAATCCATGGTTGTGCTATGGGCTCACCAGTTTCACCCATAGTGGCTAATCTTTACATGGAAGAGATGGAGAAACAGGCCCTCACATCCTTCCCAGGGACAAAACCTAGACACTGGTTTAGATATGTGGACGATACTTTTGTCATAATTAAGAAACAAGAAATTCAATCCTTCACAGATCATCTCAACTCTGTAGACTTCAACATTAAATTTACTCGTGAGGACATTCAAGAGAACCAACTAGCCTTCTTGGATTGTAAAGTAATTATAAAAGAGGACAGCGCGCTAAAAACAGAAGTCTTTAGGAAGGCTACGCACACTGACCAATACTTACTTTTTGACTCTAACCACCCTTTACAACATAAACTAGGAGTTATCAGAACCCTCCAGCATAGGGCTAAACTAATACCAACTAGCACTGAAGGTAGAGAAAAGGAGTCAAAACATATCAGGAGAGCACTCACTAACTGTGGGTACCCTCAGTGGTCATTCAACAAATGTCAGAAAGAAAGAATAGCGAACGAAACCAATAATTCTCAAGATTCTAAAAGGAGAGGAGTAGCAGTACCGTACATTGCAGGAGTTTCTGAAAAATTACAAAGAGTCCTTTGGCAACATGAAATTCCTACTTATTTCAAACCGATAAACACGTTAAGGCAAAAATTAGTGCATCCAAAAGATAGGCTACCAAATGAAAAACAAAGTAATGTAGTTTATTCCATACATTGTAAGAATGAAAATTGTAAAGAGCAGTACATTGGGGAGACTCAACAAATTCTCAAAAAAAAGACTTTATCAACATCGCAGGGATAATACTAGTGGGCCTCAATCGGCAGTACATTTGCACCTAAAAGCTACTAACCACTCATTTGACGACAATGAGGTTAAAATCTTAGCGAAAGAACATAGATGGTTTGAAAGGGGGGTAAAAGAGGCGATTCTTATAAAACAACAAAATCCTTCATTAAACCGGTCTGGTGGCGTGAGGTTCAATTTGGATCGTTCATACAATAGCCTGCTCAGGCAAAACGGGTTAGGCAACTTTCGCAATGCTGATGAGGGTCGTTATGCTGATGAGGTGATACCGGAGGGAGTGGGGGTAATAGGCCAATCGTTAGTCAGGAATGTAGGAACAATCAGTGGGGCCACAGGGGGGGGTCCCGCGCCCCCCCCAACCTGAGAGTAGGGACCTATCATAGCTGTGTCCGGCGCCACTAGGTCTGGACATTAGGGATATATAAATGGGGCCGATACGACCAGTCAGACTTTAGTTCGCTGACGAAGTCTCTTGGATAGGAGGCGAAACGTCCGAAACCTTCACTTTTGTACAGATGACGGCTGAAGAAACCTTCTCATCGATACTATAGCTAAAGAAATACATTTAGCTAAAAGCAATTGTGAACTGCTTGTTTTCCTTCAGAGGTTTTAACTTTCGTCGTGTGCCATCTTGCCTTAACAATATCAATCTCGTTGCATTTGTTTCGATGCGTTCCAAAATCGTGGTCGAGGATATTTCGGGTTTTTCCGTGATCCACCGGAAAGTGCCGAAAGGGCTAATCAAATATTAATTTTCCCATGGTGCATTGCATTATTTACATCGAACATGGCGGATGGTCGCAATATGTAGCGTTAGAACATGAGTAAAACCCTAAAAGACATTAAAAACGGGCAGAAAACAAACATATTCTCGTTTTTAAGAAACAATCGAGTAAGTCTGTTGAGGTTAGTGACAATTTGTTGCAACAAACTGCTGTTAATGATTCGAATTTGGTGACTAATAGGAAGGGTTTCAGAGCTGTAGTTATGAATAAATTATTTGACTTGAATTAAAATAGTTTGTTGATATATTAGAAAAATATATTTTACTCAAATAATGGTTTTTCATTTGCAATTTAGAAATATCACGCTCCAATGAACGTATTTTGGTCTTTTTTTATTTCCCAGGTGCATCCCTGAAGTTGTGTTGTTGGGTGCGGGCTCTCCCTACAGTCCAAAGAAAGCATTACAACATGACAATGTATTTTTTTCCTGCCCTCATTATCTTTTGTCATGAAATTGTTACGCAAAAGAAAAATACGTGGCTACTGTTTGTGAACAGAAATGCTGTGAGTGTGTACATTACCATACAAATCGGGTCCATGTGATGTGAAGACATTGTACAGTAGAATATTGAGAGGGGCAACCACCAGCTTGCCATAAAAGAAAGAGTCCACTGCCACCAAGGGACCCTGAATAAAAAATATTTGAAACGCATTAAAGGTTAACTCTAATTCATACTCCAAATAATCTCAAAAACATTTTTCTTTCCTCTTTACCAGGAATAGCAGCAGTGCAACAGTGGACCAGGTGACAAAACTCTTCCACTGCCTCTTCATTACAAGCAGATCAAAAGCAATTGGCACCCTGTGGATGAAACACGTTGAAACGTCAAATATCAAAATTATATTTTCATTTACAGGTAACAAGCAGGCGTCCCACTTGATGACAGTACCCGATCAGAGCTGAGAAAGGCCAGCCAACGATGGTGCCGGCGGCGACGCCTGCAATGGCTAACGGCGTAGAGTCTTGGAACCACCCGGTCATGGCGACCATCGTCGTGTACATGCAGAAGGAGGAGGGCAGGAATGCTGCGGAAGAGAAGGAAACAACGGTGAGGGAGAAACACACAAATGCACACCAAAAAAAAGAAAAAATCTGAGCAATTCTTCACAACCTGCAGATGAGCAGAACATTCCGGTGCTCAGGACGAGAAAGGCTAGCATGAGGCGGCCCACGTGCAAACCGAATTTCTTACAAACAGCCCTAGACACACAACAGTAACGTTACTTGGCGATATATGACGACATATGGACACTCGCTGGACATCGACACCATTGCATTATCGATGAAAAGGTTTCTTCAGCTGTCATCTGTACTTCTTTGAAGGTGTCGGACGTTTCGCTCCTCATCCGAGAAACTTCGTCAGCGAACTAAAATTTGCTGGTAGTTCTGGCCCTATATATAAATATCCTTAATGCCCAACACTGCCACCTCTGGACATTAGGGATATATATTTTTTTTAGGGGCAGAGCTACCAGCAAATTTTTATTCGCTGACAAAGCTTCTCGGATGATGAGCAAAACGTCCGACACCTTCAAAGAAGTACAGATGACAGCTGAAGAAACCTTTTCATCGATGGACCACTCCTGTATGACCGAGAGCTTACACAGACCATTGCAGTTATCATATTATGCCCTTCTGATGAAGCTCGATAAGGTTCAAAATATTAGGGAGCCCGAATTATTTTAAATAAGCTTAAATAATTGAGTGGATGTGAGTCCAAGTCAGGCTAGCAGCGCGGATTAAGCGCAAAATAATAAAAAAAGACTGTGAACTCACTTGTAGAAATAGAGCTCGCAGGCACAGCAGCAGAACGCTAGGACACATCGCACAAAGTAAAATACCAACACCTGCAACACCAAAAGATAAAAAACTGTGCTAGCTGCTTGGTGTATCTTCTACCGTGACGTCAAATACAAAATACTTACCTTGCTTGTCTGCAGCACGTGGGCGTGCAAACAGGCCGGGAGAGCGTGAAGCCACAAGTAAGCGTACGATCTGATGGCATATAACGGTGAGTATTCCCACGTTTGCATCCCTGTGCCATAAAGCAGGTAGTGCATCTGTCAGAAAAGAATGAGCATAATTATTATTAGCGGATAAAGAGTCAACTCCAAGCAGTAGAGATGAGTTACAAGTGTATGTCATGGAGACATATTGTGATTTTTTTTTTACGATGTAAAACAAGCTGGGTCTGTTCACTCAAATTGACCCCAGATTCTATGTGCTCCATTGTATACTGGCCTTGTAATCACAAAATGAAACTTTTAAACATGATCATTTCTATTCTGTCTATTCCCTATCAATTTATGGGTGCTACAGTAACTACCGCCCCCCCCGCCCCCCATACACTAGTGATTAAAAAGTCAAATGTTCACAAGATGTCACCTTTACATATCATTTGTTTTTTCCTGACTCACGGGTTCCCAGTAGTTGAAGGTCTCATCGCAGTCGGAGATGTTGCTAAGCAACGCTGCACAGAAGCGTGCTGACAGCAGACATTTAAACGCAGTCGAACCTTCCGGGGCCCATACTTGCCCACCTCGAGTTATTGACCTATGAAATGATAAAATGTACACGTATAGAGTTGTTGTTTTAACGACGAAGTGTTTTGATAGGAGTGCCTTTTACCTGCCATAACATTAGGTACACTAGCACAAAACACCTATCCATTCATTCATAAATTTTTCGCAGCGTTTATCAGGACATCTTAAAAACGGAACCGATTTGCACCTGACATCGTTTGAACAAGGAGGATAATTTCTGCAGATTACCCGTTTATGTGCATGCCTTGCACCACCATCATAATCGCGAATGTAGCCGAGCAAAAATTAAATGAACCAACTAGCGAAAACAATCGGGCAATTGTTTCGAAAGCGAAAACAGACAATGTAAATGGTTATAAAATATGCACAGATTAATAGTTGTTGTCATGAAAGTATCGCTTAGGCTAGCTTGTTAGCTGCCCTGCCCGAGCTGTCAGTCAATCCAGAGATGCACATGACAATAGCAGGGTGTCTGCTGTCGCCAGTCCCGGCCTCATACTCACTCCTGCCTAGTCTCGTCCTTGCTGTCTTCGTCGCCTTTCTCCTCTTTCGTCGTGCGAGCTTCTGTGGAAACGTGGACATTGTTCGCATCTTGTTTACTGCCCCTTCTGCTTCGCTGACGTAGCGCCTTGGCCGCCATGTTTAACGACGAGCCTCCTCCGAGTCGCCCTTCGTTCATTTCCGTCAATACTCGACGGATCTCCTCCGAGAGGCCATTCGTTCATTTCCGTCACTGCTCGGCTTGTGAAATACAGTGTCGTGCTCAGGACACGGACAAGTGTCTCTGATTGGTTAATACAGGAGAGTGAATCTTGAATTTAAACATTTATCTTTCGTTTGTCGCTTCTTAAATTTTATCGCACTCTACTGTTATGGATTGAAACGTTAATAAAATAAAAAAATAATTACACAATCCACAACTGGTGAAATCTCAAGAACAGTTATCATCTCTTTTTCTAAACAATTTGACATTATCTGTAAACATTAACTTTGTACATGTTTTGTGTTGTTTGAAGTACAATACAATACATATTGATTTATATAGCACTTTAGCTACAGCCAAAGCCATAACAAAGCGCTTAACATGAATAACAATAATAAACAAGAAATGAAGAAGTCACAAAGACAGAAGAAAGCACTAAGGAGTAAAACGAAGATGAAGTCTGAAATATGCTGAGTCAAATGCCAAAGAGTACAAGTGAGTTTTGAGGCAGGTTTTGAAATGTAAATATTTGCCTATATTTTCATTACTTACTGCAACAAGACACCACTTCAAGTACTTCATTTATTGTAAACATATTAATACATACAGCCCTATAGTTTACTGCATTTGTTCCCTGCTTTTAACATTTTACAATTTTGGGATGTAACGTGTTGCTATATCAACAAACTTGTATTATTAAATACACAGTATAACTTTCTCAAAAATCACATTTAGCAGCTAAAACCGAGGAATACTAGCTGCTACCTAATTGTGACTTCCAAGCATGTGGACATCAATGACTCCAAGCGTTTGTGAAACTGCAATGCTTGTGTGTGTGACAATGCGTGTGTGTGCGTGTGATAAATCAGCCTGTAGCAGTAACTGGTCTGACTTAGGTCTGGATGTGAGAACTTATCAATACGTTTAACATGCTCCACAGTCCCGCAGGAGGCCACTCGGACCAGCGCGTAGAATTTTTTCTCCTCCCATGACATCTCAGTCCAGAAGCTGATGTCAAAGCTGAAGAGCTCAGGGAACAGGGAATATGGGACAAAAGGTGTCCCAGGTGTTGGACGGATAACAAACTGCTGTGCAAAGCGCGGGTCATGTGACCAGAGGAGACGCCAGTCTGGGAGTGAGAACATAAGTACGGCGAGGAGGTCCAGATTTAAAGACAGAGTCATACTGAGGAGGCTGATGTCATAGGTGTTATTTGTAAGTACTTTACCGATGAAACCCATTGGCTGTGCCATTAAATGCAAACCGTCCTGCTTGGTAACCACGGAAACGCCATAGGGAGCGAGCAGCGCTCCTAAAGTTTGCTCAAGAACTTTTACTGGCTCATATTTTTTAGGAAGAACACCAGTTAGAAGGAGCTCGTGGAAGACGGGAACAGCCCAATGGTTGACTGGAACATTTCGGAACACCGGACCGCTGATGCCCCAAAACTGGTTCGTAATACTATTCCAATGTCTACTCTGCTCCAGATTAATTCCTTGAATATGTTGATTTTCGATTTCTGTCTCACCACCGGTTTGATCTCCTTTCTTAGCGACCACGGCTTCCATCAGGGGGCGCAGCGAAGGACGCAAGTAATAAACAGCAGTTTCAACATCAGGTGAGCATAATGACCTTATCGCATCCACTCCTTTACGACGCAACACCTTGTCTGCCATCTTTGAGATAGCACAAGTCCCTCTAGCTTGACCCTCCAACTCCTCTGTGGGTGTACAAGCCTCACAGCTCAGCTCTTTCTCACAGACGTGAATCCGGTAGATCAAGGCGTGGTCTATATCAGGGCAGCACAAATGCAACTGTTTAGCTTTGAGGAGGATTGGAAGAGTCTCTGTCATCATGGAGATCGCCCACTTTTCCTGTAGCTTTTCGAGAAGAAAATCCTGCACCAATTTGACAGGATGGAGAGAATCCAATGCGAGGAAATCCCTAAAGAGAGGAAAACATCATTAACTCATTCGCTGCCAGACGTGCAAAAATGTGTACACTCCAGTGCTAGGGTTTTTGTCATTGTCACTCGAATTCCAGGACCCTCAGAATATTGAGATTTAGGACTACATAAACATTCAATACAGTGTTAGAAACCCTATACTTTCTTCTTCCATTGGAAAAAATAGTTAATTCCTAAATTATATGGGTCTGGAGTAATATGAGGAGCAAGTGGGGGCAGATGCTGCCGCCGCTTGGAAGTGAAAAAACATTGTCAGAGGTCTGACAAGCGCTTTATCCCCCCCCCCCTCCCTCCCGCAATAAAAAACAAAACCCGAACAAATTTGGGAATGGCGCTCTGTCATATTTTCAATTCCAAAAATATTTGTGAATGGCAGTGAATGAGTTAATTACTAAATTATACAGGTCCGGAGTTATATGCTTGAAATGAGGGCGCCTGTTCAAAACACAATGCAATACATACATATATATATGGTTTATATAGCGCTTTAACAACAGCTGAAGCTAGAACAAAGCGCGAGCATGAACAAAAGGGAAATGCTGCCCCATTGTGGAAAAGAAAAAAAACATTGCCAGAGGCGATGGTCAGCGCTTTATCGGCACCCAAGCATGAAAAAAACAAAAACGAAACAAGCACGGGAATGGCGCTCTACGTCATAATTTCAATTCCCGAATAAATCCGTGAATGGCAGTGAATGAGTTAAAAATCTGTTCATGAGCTTTTTTTTGAAATCTCTCAAAAATACACACACACACACAATAGAAAATACGAGACAAAATGTTAAGGTTATAATACCGGAATGCGTAATCACTGAGTTCTTCTGGTATGTTGTATTGCACCTTTTCTCCATCCACAGTGTCCTCCATTTTAAACACTTGAGGGGAGCTGAAGGGGGCGCTGCGAGTAAACACGTGGAGCAAAGCATTCTCCAAATGGAAGCCCTTATCCTGACTTCTGTGGTAAAAATGAAATTGACATCAAAACAACTTCCAAATCCCACATTAAATGAACAACTTGCCTTTTGGAACACTCACCTTACCTGTATCCTGTGCACTTGTAGCTTTGGTATTTGTCACTCTCAAAAGGGCGGACGTCACTGAGGACAAGGTGGGCCTCTGCCGCCATGGCGACGATCTGCCAGCTGTTATGCCGCTCTCGCCTCGGCTGGTCAGCCGGCGTCCCGCCTTGACCGTTGCATAGGGAAACGTGAATTTCCCCATCTTTGGTTAACACCTGAACGCAACTGGAGGAGCAATGACATAAAAGGTACATTTGGATGGGTTTGGACTGAGTTTGAATAAATGGACAGGGAAGGAGATTCTTGATTTAGGATGGTCCAGACATAAGACATGACATTGTCCTATTGCATCACCACCATTTTAAGTTCCTCTGATTAACTCATTCACTGCCATTCACAAATGTATTCGGGAATTCAAAATATGACGTAGTGCATCATTCCCGTATTTGTTTTTTTCTTTTCTGAGTGCCGATAAATCGCTGGCCATGGCCTCTGACAGTTTTTTTTTCATTCCACAAGGGGGAAGCATTTCCCCTTTCTCCATGTTAGCGCTTTGTTCCAGCTTCAGCTGATGTTAAACCAATTATGCATGTATTGCATTGTATTTTGTACAGCCAGCCTCATTTCAAGCTCATTTAACTCCAGACCCATATAAATTACGAATGAACTATTTTTTTCTGGTAAAAGAAGAGAGTCTAAGATTTCTTATGCTGCATTGAATGTTTATATAGTCCTAAAATTCAATATTTTGTGGGTCCTGGAATTCGAGTGACAATGACAAAAACTCTGGCACTGGAGTGGACACATTTTAGCACATGTCTGGCAGTGAATGAGTTAACCTCAAATGAAGTTCAGATGCTCGAGTGCCTTTCCTGACATTTTCAACCAAATGTCAGCTAAAATTAAACTTTTAGTTGTCTTTTAATGACAGTCGATTTGCGAGTACATCTGCAAACGTGTATCCATCCTTGGGATACAATATTACCTGATAAAAAAGTCTTTAAGAAGTTGCCGGTTCTTTTTAACGCCACTTTTTCTCCCGCAGTGAGGGAAATTAAAGTACACACGGTCAAACATATGCCCTTGCAGAGATGCACATTCCCCAAGCTTTGTGCTGTCAACCTCAAAAAGCACCTTTCCACCTGGCAAAAAAGCAGAACACAAAATAACAATATATTATTGAAAAAAATAGCTATAATAAATAATCTAAAAAAGATCAACAGTCCAAATCCTCACCTGAGTCCTTGATAGTCTGAATGTTATTGAATGCGCCTTCCTGCCGCAGTGCCTCCTCCTGAGGCTGCAGACAAGTGGCCGTGACGCTCATCTCCGTTGGCAAGTGACACAAAGCTGCAGAAAATGAGAAGTTCCCTTCTCCCACGAGCAATACTGACGGTGAATGAGACATGACTATTCACCGCTGGATCACATAGAAAAGAAAATCAGGAGAAAAATATTCTACAGGTTTCAAAATAAAAGTAATCCCCCGTTCTTGTCGCAAAGGAAACGCGCGTGGGGGTTTGGTTTTAAACAGAGTGAATGGTAAAAAAATATTTTTTTTAGTGGTTAGGACGAATTTTCCCTACTTATGGCTAAAATAGTCTGACCTTCCTGTGAATTACGGTGCCGATCAGGACACGAAAGATCAAGATTAATCTTCCCTAGAGCCTGCGTGGGTATAACGTGTTTCAACTATGTAGTCCGACAAGAAACAAGGTTGGTCACGTTAAAAGAAAAATATACTGTATTTACATAATTGATTGAAAATGTGAGACATAATCAAATATGTGTTATAAAAACTATATATATATCTTGACAAACCAATTTAAGTACGATATAACTTCTTATTGTGTTTCTGAGGGACATGTTATGCAGTGACACAGAGAAGCTGGATCAGTGCCTACATTTTTTGTCTGAGCGACTCTTTATATTTACTCAACTTGACAGTTTCCCCAATGTATCGTGCCGGGGGTTTCCCAGGAATTTAAGGTATTTCAACCCGGTCTGAAGTTTTCATTTTAACAAAACCAAAATGTAGGCAGCATCCTTCGCATCCGGCTTATGCTAAGGTCATGTAAGCTAACGGTACGGATGCACTTTTCCAAATGATGCACATTGACATGACAACGTTTGAAACAATATCTACAAAAATAGCAATTTGCATTAATATGTACTGTTGATTATTTACACTGAACAAACTGTTCTCGTGCTTATTTGAACTGTTCCCATATATATTTACCAGTCACTACATTACGTGCACCTGCAAAATGTAGGCATAAAAACGCCTATTAGTATACAGTATAACACTGCAAAGGATCATATTCGATGAAGCTCTTATGCAAAGTATAATTTAATTATTGTTGTGTACGTAATGTGCGCGGTATGTGCAGATTTAATGCTTGTAAAAATAAATAAATAAAATAAGTGACAAAAAAAGTGTTATTCATTTCTTCCAGTCAGCATTGCAGCCCCATGGGCAGTGTTCTGGCTTTGTCTTCCGGTCCAGGCCAACAGAATTGGCCTTTTTCTACGGACCCCCCTCCTTCTCGCTGGGACGCACATCCTGCTCACTGGTATAGCCCGCCACGCTGGGAGAGGAGAGATGGACGACTACCTAACCCTGGCAGCTTTCACTCCCTGCACAGGAGTTGCAAAGGTTTTCCTGAAATTAGCTTTTATATGGTTTATCCTTTTAAACAGGACTTGTGCATTTACTGGCTAGTATTAGTTATCTGTGACTGTCCCTGAGCAATTTTCCTCTTTTCCTTTCAGATGTATTTCCTCAGCAGATTGAAGGTGTCAAGATGATTATCAATAAGACCGTGAGCAGCTTCTTCAAGGTGATGCTCACCACTTACATTATATAATACGCAGCCTCATTAGATTGAATTAGATTTTTTTCGGTGTAGCCTGTGGTGCCGAGTTAAAATGAAGATTTATATTACGGTAAATGCTTGTTTGTCATCAGGTCAGTCATACGCTCCACCTCAGCGCTGTCAGCCCTTCGTACTATCGATTCCACGTGGAGCACCTGCAGTCTGATGATTACAGCAAAGACAAAGTACAACACGAATCCCTGATGCGGTTGTGTGAACGTCGTCCTGGCACACATCCAAGTTACATATTGATCCTTTATCTACCTCCAGGATGCTCCAGCGTTAATTGGTGAAATGGATTCCTCAGGCAGTCTGAATGCTCATGCTTTGCTGCATCTCACTGAGCGCGTACGAGCCAGATCGGTTTTCCAGGTAAAAAAAGGCTTTGTTCTTTTTGTCTCTTCTTCTCAGCCATAAAACATTGAATGAGCCACACTTTCATTGTGTTTCAGACACAGCAGTCCCAGTTTGTGACGTGGCAATTTGAAACGGAGTACAGGGGGAGTGACTTCACCGCTGCTGTAACGGTAGCTAATCCAGACGTGCTTAGAGAATCGGGTGAGAAAAAATAGGTACATAGTTGTTTATTTTGACGTGCACAATGTATATGATCCTATGGAACAGAGCTGTCAGACACCATTGTTGTATGTACAGTAAACAATAATAATAATAATAATGCATTTCATTTATAAGTGCCCTTCAAAACTCTCATGGTCAATTTACAGTCAAGTTTTTCTGTGGGTGAGCAGCGGCAGCCACACGCGGCAGCCACACGCGGCAGCCACACGCGGCAGCGTTCACTCAACCCGGAAGTAACACAGATAGTAAGCAAGCTGGCTAACTAATAGAAGATAGCTATTATTATTATTATTATTATTATTATTATTGTTATTATTATTATTAATAATAATACATTGTATTTCTAATCACCTTTCAAAACTCTCTAGGACATAGCCAATAGCGAGCTAGCTAGATAGCTATATAGCTAATAAATAGATAACCAGCTAGCCAGCTAGATAGCTAATAGATAGCAAATAGCTTGATAGCTGGATAGAGAGCTAGCGAGATAGACAGCTGAATAAAATGATATTACGACTGCTACTACTACTACTACTAATAATAATAATAATGATGAGATGTAATGACTCGACTGTGACAGATCGAAGGTACTTTGTACTATTCGTCTATTTTTGCATTTCACATTATTGAGTGTAACAAAATGTGATTGTCATACTTTTGAATCGGAAATAAGATTGTCAATTGCATTTTAGACAGCAAGTATTTTGTCTCTCTCTCACTCTATCAATAGTACATTTTGACTACAAGAATGACTGTCTTTCATATCCTGATACGCAGATTTAATTGTGTCTTGTTATTGCACCAATGGCATTCTGTGGCCACCTCATACAAAGGGACAATTGTCTTTTTTTTGTCTTAAATTTTGATTCGACATTTCTATGTATGTCTTTTCTCCCATACAGTTATCCTAGTGGCACACTTTCTCCAGAGTGTTTCCTCTGGTCTGGTGTTAGGAGGTGAGCTGGTCTACCACAGAGGCAGAGCAGAAGAAGGTGGCATCCTCACACTAGCTGGGCAGTATTCAAGTGGGAATTCCTTGTGAATTAAGTAAATGTAGCCGTAATATTGAGTTAACATTTGATGGATCTCACAGCTTTTTTTTTCCTCCATCCTATTTTTATTCCCCCCAGGACCAAACTGGGTAGCAACACTGAATGCTGGTAAAGGAGGAGCTCATGCTAGCTACTATCATAGAGCCAACAAACAGGTGTTGAATCAAATATGACATAAAAATGGATGCAAGTAGTTTTTTTTACTATTTATACTCCCTAGATCCAAGTGGGAGTGGAATTTGAAGCCAGTACGAGGACTCAGGAGACCACAACCTCATTTGGGTACCAGATGGAACTACCAGAAGCCAACATGGTCTTTCGAGGTCTGCATTTTTCAATTGTGTTGGTTTTATTTTTCATATAATTGACATCTAAAGAATCTTTTGTGTCATTGTCTTGAAGGTATGATTAACAGTCGCTGCATCATTGGAGGCGTACTGGAGAAGCGCCTGAGCCCGCTCCCTGCCACCCTGATCATGGGTGCTTTTGTAAACCACCGAGGTGACAAGTTGCAAGTAGGTCTTGGTGTCAATGTGGGACAATAGCTGTTTTTTTTCTCCTTGCTGTGTGACGGCTGACATTGACAACTGACATGTCCAAAAAAAGAAAGCTGTCTCCATAGCTCCATCCTGAACCAATCCCCAAAGGTGAGTCAGTTAAAATTTAGTCCCTGAAGAGTTCCTGAAATTTTGCAATCTACCTCTGAAACAAAGGGGGATTCCTAATTTATTTGTTTGCCGTCCTATGAATCAGAAATGATGAGTTGGACTTTTTCAGAGGCAAAATGGGGGTCTTTATGAACGGCCATTTTGTTACAGAAGACTATCAATGTAAAAAAAATGTTATTTTCATATTTTCACTGGAATGTATGCGACTTTTCTGCATGGTTGACCAAACATATTGCAAATTTCATTGTAAAACTTGCGAATCGCACACCAGTTTTGAATTGGCACTTAAACCATGTCAGAATTTCCCATACAGTACCGTATTTTACAGTGTATAAGGCGCACTGGAGTACAAGGCGCACTCTCAATGACTGGTGTATTTTCAATCTTTTTCCATATACCGTACAGTATAATGTACACCGGACTATAAGGCACACCTTCAATGAATGAAAAAAGCTTTCCAAATACAATATAATGAATATATACAAGTTTTATATATAATATAAGGTGCACCACATAAGGCGCTACAGTAGAGGCTGGGATTACGCACTACTTCTTCTAACGGGAAAAATGGAGTCCGCGGCTGCTAACTGTAGTTACGAGACCTGTTGTGGCCCAATATTACTTAATATACAAGGCACATCGGCTTATAAATCGCAAGTTCATCTTTTGAAAAAAATCAAGGCTTGTGGGTGCGCCTTATACACCGGAAAATACGGTAAATGAATTTGAAAAGTACAGTTTGATTTGGACAGATGGACCCAAAAACAGTATGTGTGTTATGTCGAGTGTTTGTCTGCAAAAGGTGCTGCTACATAAAAAACCCAAGAGGACCAAGTTCCAACTGTATGGAAGGTATGCACTAAACTGTCCTGTATCATGCAACATGCACGATCGCACGTACCGGTCATATATTCATTGTATTACTGTATTTATGTTATTTAACAAGGGCACATGAAGGGAGTGTATTTTTGGGGGGGTCTTAATTTATTAAACAATGTTATTTATATCATATATCACTGTGGTTGTTTTTTTTTTCTTACTTATGCCGTGCCCATAACATTAGGTACACCTTTTTTTGTTGCACCTTAATTTATAAAAGAGGCTCAAACTACACAAATAAGGATCAGGCGTTCAAAATTCTCAAAATGTGTGCACAGAGTTGACTTTGCAGAAACTTTTTTTTAGTCGCAATTAAAGTATGAAGATTTAGATGTTTGAATTTTGTTATCAAAAGGCTTTGAGGCAAAAATCCCAAAATACATCAAATCTTAAATCACATTTTAATACAAAGCAACAAAAGTATTACTCTACTGTACATTCATAAATACAACTATATACACACACAATTGCTTGTTATGTTACAAAATATTTGGTTTAATGCTGGGTCACTTGAAAATAAATTTTCTTCTTCCTGATGTTTTATTTGTCTTTAAAAAGAGATGAGAAGAATCCTTTTCCCGCTTCGCCTTTTAATTTCAAAGACTTGCTTCTTTGGAGTCCTCCTATGCTACCGCGTTCTCGCTCAACTTCTTTTAGTCTGTCTTCCTCCTTCTGGAGCACTTGCTGATTAATTACCAAGCGCATATCCTCCTGCCAGACAGGTTGGGGGAAAAGGAAATACATCTTTGACTTGACATTTCATTACATCGACACTTAAATGAGATTCAATACGAAATTTGTATGACGCAGAGAGAAGATAGATAATCACGTTTAGCTTGATTGGCTCTGTCTCTATTTCCGAGGTATCATTTTAACCTACATCTATGCACAGTACTGTACTCATAAAAGAGTCAATTTCCAGTCTTTTTCACATACCTGCCAAGCATCCAGCTCTTGGGACAGCGCCACCTTGTGTCGAATGGTGTTGAGGAGCTGTTGGGTCAGTAAGTCTTTCTCCTGTCGAACTGTGACCAACTCGCTTTCTAACGAACTGGACATTGGGTAAGTTAATTAGCATATTTAGGAACATACCCGATTACATATATGTATTATATTTTTTTGGGGGCGGGGTATCTTTACCTATACTTTGGCGCATCTGGACTTCCTCGAAATGGCTTTATTTCTTCCCTGAGTGATTCCAGTTCTTCTCGTTGGGATTCCAACTGAGAAGTCGGAAAAATCAGTCATGTGAGATACTGTCAAAAAAATCTCATGTGTAACAGTTTAAAACTGATCCTCTCACGAAAAAGGTCCTAATCTAATCCACACCGCTGGTTCATTTGCTTACATGAGCCAGACACAGATCCATTGTAACAGTCGCACAAGTGCCCATTTGCATACTGCACAGCACTTTTTGTATGTTCGAGTATGATACGTGAAATATACTTTTTTTTTTTTTTTTAATCAATAACGTTATATCCAGTGGTGGGCCATGCATTTAATCACTAGGCCTTCAGTAGTGCTATGTCTGAATCAGTCCAGACTGAAAAAAGTGTGGTGTGATTTACCCCAAGTCCACTAGAATGTACCATTAGCTAGGAAATAACTGACCGACCTTTCTTAATGTCCATTTTTTTCTCTAAAAATGGCTTTAGCCGTAAATCCCAAATCAATTTATTCTCTTTTGGCGATTGTGGGATGACAAAACTGCTATTAAATCAACACAATATATTTGCTTATGCAGCTCGCTACCGATACAGCGTGACTAGCCAATCATAATTTGTGAAAACTCTGACGTTGCCCAGCGCCTTCTAGAAGGCATTGGTACCCCTTTTAGGTTGCCAACTCGAAATCTGGTTGGTTAGAGCAACAGTTTTATCGACACATTTCATTACGACAGGGCCTGCAGAACTGATTGTGAAAGCCTCCAGGTAGGTTTCTGACCCTGGTAACAAATGATGGCTGAAATGTGATTGGTTAAATGCTTAAATACGTAACCACATCTGGAAGCATCGCAACAGGGGGAAGGAAGCTGAAAGGCAATTTAGAATTATTTAATAAGAATTCATGGAGGCAATCTAATTAACATTAGTCCATGATTCTGATATTTTTAGGCCAGCAGAGTAGGCTTTGCTGGCCTTGACGTTCCGCCACTGGGTATATCTAGTCGTGAAGTGTTGAATGATTTCATGCAAGCTGCCTAAAGTGAGACCTAAGTGAACTGCTTCCCAGCCAGTGACCAATTTACTGTTAGATCTCCAGAGGTTTATATGAAGTACAAGATTATATCAAGTAAGATTTTGTTGGACTGATTAAGTAAAATGAGATACTTTCCGGCGTGAGTCTCAAGTCGGGGTGCTTTCAAATCAACGGGTCGTAATTAACTGTCAACCCGCAGTCCTGGGTGGACTCTGCTTTTGAGTTAGAACAAGTGAGCTTTTATGTTTTGTTGTGTTTGTAGATGCTGATGATACAACGTTACTACAAACCTCTTCTTTCAGTGCCGCTATCTCATCATCTCTCGCTTGCAGTGCCGCAGAGTGGGCCAAGAGGGCATCTTTGGCCTGTGCATTGGAGTCAGTGGGGATGGACATATTAGACACAATAGATTTCATAGATGAGCCACGTGATTGGAAATTCAGGTAATCATTAGTTAACGCTTTCTAAAATCAACCAAAGCTAAAAGTTTAGAGGTTAGTACGCACAAAAATTAGCAGTGATGCCCCCGTGTGTGTGTGTGTGTGTATATGCGTGAGTGTTCTGTATGTACCTGAGATTGCTGAATTTCACTAAGCAGCGACAAAGGTCGTGTGTGTGTAATGTCCAGGATGCTCTCTTCTCCCAGGTTCAGGGTATTTTGTTGCAGAGAGCGATTCACGGTACGCAACTCAAACACCACCCCTTGCTCCTGCTCTAGCTACACAAACACACACACATACGCACCTGGTGAGTGAGGAATGGACGCCATGCCATGGTCTCAGGCTAACCATCAGCGACTTTTATGGGTTAGTGGTTTGCTGTTAGTTGGGGGGTAGGGGTGATTGATTTCCTGTTCGCGTCATCATGATAAAGACCACCCAGTCACAGTCACGGCTCCTTTACCTCTCCTTCCTTGTCCTTTAGCTGCACCTGAAGCTCCGTCACTCTGTCCCTCAGGTCGTTCCGCTCGGAGCGTAGCTTGTCACTGTCTTCCTGGGAGGCCTTCAACTGGGCTTCCATGTGACACAGGCGACCCTTCAAAATTCGACTCTGTCGGGAAAGGCCAGAAAGGGCAAAGGTTCGATGCGGAGGTCATTTCCAGGATGGGCTTCCATTTCCCTAATTGCCACTACCGGAGGAGGTTTGTCTTTTGTTTGTGAATGGTAGGACTGTTTTCATTTTCTCTTAACTCATTCACTGCCAGACATGTGCAAAAATGTGTCCACTCTAGTGCCAGGGTTTTTGTCATTGTCACTTGAATTCCACGACCTACATAATATTGAGTTTTATGACTACATAAACATTCAGTACAGCATTAGAAACCTAAGGCTCTCTTCTTTCATCAGGAAAGAAAGAGGTAATTCCTAAATTATATTGGTCTGGAGTTATATAAGCTTGAAATGAGGGTGGCTGTCCAAAATACAATGCAATACATACATATTGGTTTATATAGCGATTTAACAACAGCTGAAGCTGGAAAAAAGCATTAACATGGGAAAAAAGGGAAATTCTGCGCCACTTGTGGAAAAAAAACCCAAACATTGCATGAGGTCTGGCCCGCGCTTTATCGGCACCCAAGCATGAAAAAAAACAACAACAAAACCTGAACAAATTCGGGAATGGCGCTCTATGTCATATTTTCTTTTCCCGAATAAATTTGTCAATGGCAGTGAGTTCATACCCCCCCCCCCCCCAAAAAAAAAAAATGTTTAGAAACAAACTCGTATCGATATACCTCAATGAGTTTTTGTTAAGTGTCCTTAAATTAAAAAAAAGTGAGCCATAAATATTTTAATTATGCAGCAAGATGCTTTTTTTAATAATTCTACTATATAACAAGACCGGTTATTTTGTTCTTCTAACGTATTCCCCCAAATTTCTTGTTTGTGAGCAGGATAAAAAAGGGCTTATGCCCTTCTTCTTGTGTTACATAATTTATTGTATTTCCCGTGTATAATAATAATAATAATAATAATAATAATACATTTCATTTTTAAACGCCTTTCAAAACTCTCAAGGACACTTTACAGTCACAGGATATTTTTTTTGCGGGTGACCATAAGGCGCACCGGAGTTTGAGGCACACCCCAATGGATGGTGTATTTTCAAATGTTTTCCATATACCTGTATAAGGCGCACCGGAGTATAAGGTGCACCTTTAATGAATGAAAAAAAAGTTTTCCAAATATAATATATAAATATATCAAAGTTTTCCAAATATAAGGCGCACCCACGTTATAAGGCGCTACAGTAGAGGCTGGCGTTACACAAAACTTGGAGTTGGTTGCGAGACCTGTTGTGGCTCAATATTACTCCACATATAAGGCGCACCTGCATATTAGGCGCAGGGTCATCTTTTGAAGAAAAGCTAGGCTTTTGGGTGCTCCTTATACAACAGAAAATACGGTAATCTTTTCTTGTCAACTCACTCAAACTTTAAGTGAATTAATTTCTCACTAAAAACTTTCATTGTTAACTAAAACACACATCCTCTAAATTGCTGTTTTGAAACACAAGTTTCAAACAGCGTTAGTTTCATTTCTGCAGACTAATTGCAGGATAGTATCAAGGCACACCTCTACAGTACCGGTAAATGTATCCTTATTATTTCCTTTTCGTGCTTGTAGACAATTAGCTCCAGGGTGATATTTATACCTCAGCTAGTGTATTTTCCAATTGTGTGGAACTGATATTCCGGCTGAAAGACGACTCGTCCATCTCCTCTCTCAGGGTACGAATTTCCGTTCTCAAGGAATGTTCCAGCGTCACAGCCTAGTGAGGTGGCAGAGGGGAAAAGTTGACAGACAGTTGAAAAAATTCAACTCCCAGAACCAGTTTGCCTGCATTGCTTTCACAGAGTGTTTCATGGCACTAAGTTTAGCACACAACTGCATCATCAAAACGCTCATCGAGATTTCAGGATTGAAACCTGCTGGATGGGTGATGACGTCAAAATGTACCTCTGACAGCTGCTCCACCAAGCGCTGGTTATGGTTAGATAACTGAGTCAGTTGCTCGCTCTCGTCCCTGCGCCGTCCCCGCCCCTGGATATGATGGCGATCCAGTTCGGATCGCAAGGCGGCTAAATCGCCGTTCAGTTCAGCCTCCTTCTGTCCGGATGCCAGTTCATTCATTTCCAGCCTTCGTTGCAGAACATGCTTCTGCTGCTGTAACATCTGTGACGTTTAACATAACATTAGGGGACAGGAAGTGTCAAGATGTTGTCACTTGTTCATTCAATCATTCAGTTTTCTGATCCGATTATTCCCACGAAAGTCGCAGATGGTTGCAAGAGCCTATCCCAGCTGTCTACGGGCAGCCAGCCAATCACAGGAAATTTAGTTATACTGTAATTCGATGTATAAAATACAGTGCTTGATAAATTCATCATACTATCACTTCCCATTATATGTGGCATAGCTAAACTATATGAATAGCAAATACAAAAAAAAAATATATATATATAATTGCATGAAATAAATGGCACTATAAACAAAACAATTAACAGTAAATTTGTATTTTATTATTAACTCTTTCACTGCCATTCACAAATTTATTCAAGAATTGAAAATACTGCATGACTTAGAGCGCCATTCTCAAATTTTTTTAGGGTTTTGTTTTTTTCTTGCTTGAGTGCCGATAAAGCGCTGGCCAGACCTCTGGCAATGTTTTCCTTTCCACAAGGGGGCCACATTTCTCTTTTGTTCATGTTAGCGCTTTGTTACAGCTTCAACTATTGTTAAAGCGCTATATAAGACCAATATGTATGTATTAAATTGTATTTTGTACAGCCACCCTCATTTCAAGCTCAGATAACTCCAGATCCATATAACTTGGGAATTAACTATTTTTTCTAATGAAAAGAAAGAGCGACGATGGTTTCTTACGCTGTATTAAATGTTTATGTCATCCTAACACTCAATATTCTGCGTGTTCTGGAATTTGAGTGACAATGACAAAAACCCTGGCACTGGAGTGGACACATTTTTGCACATCTGGCAGTGAATGAGTTAAAACAGCCAGGTTTCATTTTCAACATCATAGAGACTATATGATACATCCAATTGCATTAGGTCCACTTAAACAATGTAATAAGAACTACAGCACTGCAACAGCTGTGTAAAGAAATATTTAATATTCACTTTTGATTGAAAATGCCAGAGGAATATTTATTTTTGTTGCGAATTAGAGCTCTTATTGCCGGGTCCTTTCAAAATAAATTAGATGCATTTATAAAGTTAAAAAGAAAGATGAAATTATTATTATTATTATTATTATTATTATTATTATTATTATTATTGTTGTTGTTGTTATTATTAGTATTATTTTACTGTGTAGTGCCGTTGAAAGTTCTGAAAGGGGCTTATAAATGAAATGTATTCCAATGACTGTAAAGTGTCCTTGAGAGTTTTGAAAGGCGCTTAGAAATTAAATGTATTATTATTATTATTATTATTTATTTTAAATGGACCCTGTTTTAATGTTTTGACGCCATGGTGTGTATTAAAATTATGTGATGTCCAGTACTCTTACCTCCACTTCCTTCTCCTTCTGTTCCAAAGCAGCGGCCAGTTCCTCATTCTTTTCCAACAAAGCCTGTCCTAGCTCAGCTGCCAGAATAAGATCCGTCTCGATGCCGCCGCCGACGCTGTCGATGTTCCCCCGATCCGGCGTGGAGGTCGGCAGGGCAAAGGAAAGCGATATGGAGGAAGAAGACGAGAGCGGGAAAAAGGAATCCTCCAAACTGGGGGAAGGGAGACTGTTCTTCCTTGGGCCGAACATGGTCTTAGGGTTGCAGGAATCAATTGGAGAACAACATCACGAGTCTGACAGGACGGCGCGCAAACCGGATGAGAAGGCGGACTTCTCTGGAAAGAGTTGTTCGGAATGCAAATTAATCCCAGTGTTTTGTTCTTCACTTTGCCTCAGATGGTCCTGATGCTGCTGTCATTCACCTTTCCGACCCGTGAATCCAATCCAACTGTAAATAAAGGTCAGAATGATGATGAGGGTTCCCTCTGGCTGTCTCGTAATCTAACCTCACACACTCTTTTGTCTGACAGCTTCTTTTGTGATGTTCTGACCGAAATGCCTAATCCACTGGAGTCATTGTTTGGATCCGCTCCACTAAATTCCATGTTTAATATCCTCGACTATTTCTTTCTAACTTGTCACTCAAAAATCAACAAAAGTTCCACAAAATATCCCTTCAATCCATTCTTGCTCATCTGATTGAGCAGTCTTCATGACACTGCCTTTCGAAAGTGTACTTTTTTCTAAAAACAAACGAAAAATCAACATTCCTCGGCTGCAACTTTAAGTGCACTCTCATGAGATCCCACTTGAGAGCTCTTGTACTGTACATCTGAAGGTTTTCAAACACCAAGCAACCACTGTATTCAAATTCACCCCCTCAATGCAGCACATCTGGATACCAAACTGAACAAACGGCTCCTTCAAAGCTTATCTTTGAAAGGGCTGTATTGTTACTACCTGCCTTCAGTTTTGATCACACGCCAGACATTTCGTCCTATTTCTCATGGCATTCTTCCTCGGATTGAAACCATAAACACATCATATGCGTTTAATATGTATATAAAACAACTATAAATGTCTTTTATTTCAACATAGAAATCAAGAAGAACAAATTAAAAAAAATCCGCTTTACCTGAGCGTCCCCACAGGTTTCTCACGTCAAAGACCAATAGTCTTCCTGTTTGGTGAGTGTGTGTGTGTGTGTGTGTTTGCTCAGGAGAGGCTCAGCTGGTTCCCTTGGCAGTGCAGTATGTAAATACAGGTAGAGGCTCCACCCCTTTGGGATTTTGCTCTGATAGACAGAGAGAGTCAGAGAGTGTGTGTGAGAGAGAATGCGTCAGTGTGTGTGAGAGAGTATGTGAGTGTGCAGAGAGGGAGAGAGAGAGAGAGAGAGAAAGAGAGAGAGAGAGAGAGAGAGAGAGAGAGTTTGAGTGTGTGAGAGAGAGAGCTTGAGTGTGTGAGGGAGAGAGTGCGTGAGTGTGAGGGAGAGGGTGTGTAGTGTGAGAGAGAGGGAGTGCGTGAGTGTGAGAGTGTGAGCGATAGAGTGTGAGAGTGCAAGAGTATGAGAGAGAGTGTTAGCAAGAGTGTGAGAGAGAGTGTGTGAGAGAGTGTAAGAGAGAGAGAGTGCAAGAGTGTAAGAGAGATGGTGTGAGTAAGAGTGTATGAGAGTGTGAGAAAGTGAGAGAGAGTGCAAGAGAGAGAGTCAATGAGAGAGAGTGCAAGGGAGAGACTGAGAGAGAGTGCGAGAGAGAGTGTGAGAGTGTGTGTGAGAGAGAGAGAGAGAGAGAGAGAGAGAGAGAGAGAGAGAGAGAGAGAGAGAGAGAGAGAGAGAGAGAGAGAGAGAGAGAGAGAGAGAGAGAGAGAGAGAGAGAGAGAGAGAGAGAGAGAGAGTGAGAGAGAGGGAGAGAGTGCATGAGAGAGCGCAAGAGAGGGAGTGTGAGAGAGTGCAAGATAGAGTGAGAGAGAGATGCTGTGACAAAAAGAAGAGAAAGGGCAAAAAGCCTTCTGACATCGAGCGGTTGAATCAGGACAGAGAAAAAAAACATGTCATGGCCTCTCACACTAGTGTGAGTGCATTAGGCCAACATGGCATGAAAAAAAGAAAAGCCCAAAGAAACAAGCATGAGTTTGTCAAAATCCGCACAACCCCTTCATCCACAACACCCCACCTTCCCACCCACCATCTTGTTTACTTACTCGAAAGCTTTCAAAAGGACTTCTGTGTGCAAGTCGTAAGCACCTGGTGGGCGGGAGGGAAAATAAGGTGAAATAGTGAGCACCATTGCAGCATCTCCCACAAAAGGATAAACAAGTCAAGCAGAGTGGATGCAGCAGCCATGTTTTGCAAATTATTGCTTATGATCTTTCTTTGGGTTCTGTTACCAAACTCAGACGCCGGAAGACAGATGCCAAAACTTTCCGCTCGCAAACGCTGTGCTGACTCGGATTGTAGCTGTAAGTGCACACGCCTTTTATAAGAGTTTTTTTGTGTGAATGAATTTGTATTATTTCTACACAGATGCTATCCTGATCGCTCGTGCCGTGCAGGATTATTATCCCGCGGACTGCAGGTTCATCTCCATCAGACAGGGGCAGCTTGTTTACGTCTACGCCATGCTACAGGACACTGGCAACCTCTTCTGGGCAGGCAGTGTGAGTTCAACAACAACAAAAAAGTGCAAGATTACACAGTGTCATGGTTTGCATGGTGGTGATGGTGGTGGATCCCAAAAAAAAGCAGGCAGCAGGGTCTAATTGACAAAATGTATTAAATAAAATCAGCAGGAACAAAATCTGACAGGGTGAAGCAAACACATACAATGACCCGACAACGAATGGTCGTGCCGGGAGTCCTTTTAACTGCCACTGATTGGAATGACCAACACCTGTGCTGTGTGTATGCTGCAGCATCCCCCCGCGACCCCAATGAGGATTAATCACGGTCTGGAAAATTGATGGATGGATCACCGGACGTATAATAATAATAATAATAATAATAATAATAATAATAATAATAATAATAATAATAATAATAATAATAATAATAATAAAGCAACATTGTTAACTCATATACAAAAAAAATAAAAACAAGAAATAAAAAAAAGGTTTTCAAAAAGTAATACACTACATAAAAATCTTTTATTCAGGTATATATTCCAAATACTTTTGTCCACATGCATTTTTTTGATCACCATCACATAAATGATGACCCGTGAAAATTAACCCCTTCATAAAAATATCTTCCCTTACACATTCTTCAGGTTCAGGATTCTTATTATGGAGGACAAGAAGCTCGTATCGGTCACTTTCCCAGCACCGTGGTGGAAGAGGTTCAAGCTCTGGAGCCGGCCAATACAGAAGTCAAGACGACGGTAGGTGAATACGCACCAGGACGCAAAGTACGTTCGTGGTGCTCCTCATGTTTTTGCAATTTTGTTTTTCAGAAATGGGACTTTTACTGTAACTGAAATGGGATCCATCAGAGAGGTGATCAACTGGCTCTCCAGTTATCGTGCATTATAAGGTTATACAGTACATTATAAGGTACAGCTACAATTTTTTGATGTTGTTGGAGAAGCTTAACTGCATTACTTTGAGCTTTCTCTCATATTGTTATTTAGTTTAGAGAGGAGAAAATATATTGGGAAACTTTTTTGAGTGTAATGGGGTGAAACTGTATAAGATGATGGTTACTTTTACCCTTGAGCACTTTATAACATATTATTCAACTTTATTCTGAATTAGCATCTCATGCAAAAAAAAAGTATTGGTGGTTAAAGTTTCAATGTCTGCAAACAATGCATCGGCGGGTATTGTTTTTGAATGAAAAAGAATAAATATCACTTTGTAAAATCTGCTGTAGTTTGCGTCTGTATTTTTTGCGCTTCTGACTTTTATGGCTGTGGAGGACACTGATTCGCTGTGGCGACCCCTGAAGGGAAAAGCCGAAAGGAAAAGAAGATAAGAGCATTGTCATGAAATGGTGAGTAGTTTTACTTTATTTGAATGTTTCATCTTTATTAAGTTCATAGAGTTTCTTGTGTTCTTGTGCTGGTCCCAAGCCCAGATAAATAACAGAGGGTTGTGTCAGGAAGGGCATCCGACGTAAAAGTTTGGCCAAAACATCCGTAATATTGAGTCCCTTCCTACTTTTAAATCCCACCTCAAAACCCATCTGTTTAAAATAGCATTAATTGTCTAGTTTAATCATCTATTTTATTATTTATCATTTTATTTATGGCTTTATTGTTCCGTGTATAGTTCTTTTAAATTGTAAATTAAATTTATTATGATTATTATTATTACATCTGTTTATTATTATTATTATTATTGTTTATTATTATTATTATTATTATTATTATTATTATTATTAAAACAAACATGCCAATCAAACCTCTGAAGACGGGGGACACTGATTTGCTCTGGTGACGCCAAAAGGAAAAGAAGTCCTCTCGGAAAATTCTTTGCAATATGTCCTCAATAATAGAAACTTAACTAAAGCAAATACAGACATATTCATTTTTTTCCCAACATTTATTCTATACATTCAATGTTAATACACCATGTGAGATTCAGAATTTGCAAAGAATGATCGGGATCATCATTGAGCACATTCTCACTTATTTGGGGATTGACCACATGCTCACATCATACACATACATACATACAAATTATCCCGAATACTCTGCTTTCCTGTGGAAGATGACCATATTTCCTCTTCCATCCAATGCGCCTTCAACCCATTTCTCCCCTTCCTTCTCAGCAGGACACAAACATGGTCCCGCGTTCAACACATACAAAAGTAACAAACTCACTCTCAACCAAGCACCGCTGCAATCACCTTTTAGTGATAGTATTGTTTTGTCCTATTTAAGTGACTCTTGGATTTCAAAATAAGAGCAGTTTTACATTCAAGGTGGCACAGATTATTTTGTTTGTAATTTCTAAGAGGAAAATTGGATACCAACCCAACTCCTAGCTTTACATATCAATCTCCACAATCGCCTGCCAGGCATGTGACGGTAGTCATAAGTTAGAAACGGGTTGATTAGAAGGCTCATTGCAGGAATCTAGACATGGCTGACCCACCTATTCACAACAGGTTAAATACCAACACAGGCGAAATTTAGTAGTGAGTATTAGTATCGAAACTGCATCAAAGGCACTGTGATTCCGCTCTACATTTTCTGCTTCGCTGTTCCATCCTCGCAGGATATTGGGATGTTACGCTCGGGACCGGGTGAAGACCTGGGCGCGGTGATTGTCAGCACGCCATCGTACGACAAGCTGGAGGTGATATCAGCGCACGACGCTCCGATGGGAAGTCTGTATTTTCGCAAAAATTCCCTGGACACGTAGCCGTGGTCATCCTAGAAAATCGGGAACTGAACGGTCAGCTGTGTGGTTTTTCTGCGTTGTGACGATTTCACTGACCTGTCTGTCTTCATGCTTGGCGTGTATTGTGATGACCTCGTCGCTGACGTTGACGTTGAGTTCATCCGGTGAGAAATGCTTCACGTCCAGATAAATCGCATAGCGATCCTTTTCCGCGTGCATCTACAGTACAGGTGTCAAAGTCAAGGCCCGGGGGCCAAATCTGGCCCGCGACCTCATTTTATTCGGTCCTTGAAAGCAAATCAAACTTGTGAATTCCATGATTTTTGATAAAGTCTGAACCCAAATTTTAAATTGTCCCATGTAAAAACACATTAACCGTTATTATTTTTGACTGAATTTATTGTCCGCTCTAGTAATATGAGGAGGGATTGACTTTTATTTATGTAGACATTAGTAAGAAATAATGTGCTAAGTCTATTCTCGTTGTCTTTCCTGTAATACCGTACAATAGCTATCTGGTTGGCTAGCTATCTAGCTGGCTAGCTATTAGCTTTCTATTGGCTTGCTAGCTAGCTTTCTATCTATTTGTCTGACTATTCTATTTGAGTTACTTCCGGATTGAGTGAACGCTGGCCCGTGTGGCTGCCACTGCTCAC
The DNA here is from genome assembly GCF_051943395.1 of Hippocampus bargibanti. NCBI lineage: Eukaryota > Metazoa > Chordata > Actinopteri > Syngnathiformes > Syngnathidae > Hippocampus > Hippocampus bargibanti. The sequence goes on from NC_142749.1 coordinate 12,680,629, forward strand.
TCACAGAAAAACTGATCCTGTGACTGTAAAGTGACCTTTAGAATTTTGAAAGGCACTTAGAAATGAAATGTACTATTATTATTATTATTAAACATTCTAATGGTTTCCCCAAATGCAATACGGCCCCCCGAGAGGAAACCCAAAGTACAATGTAGCCCTCGGCATAAAAATTGATCTAGAGGTTAGAGGTCACACCTGTTAAAAAAAAACTATATAGAACCCTGTGATTCAACTACTGCATTAAAAAAATGAAGACTCTGCGGATACTTTACCTCATTGTGCCCATTTTCAGGCCAGTTTAACCAGCGCATGAAACTGGGCCGCATCCAAGCAAAGGACCACGGGAATGACCAAATGGGAGGCCAGTCAGACAGAGATTCGATGAAAGACACATCGGGACGTCTATATGGGAAGGCCCGGCGGTACCAGGGGTACTGAATGGGAATATCCATGATGATTATCCGGAAGAGGAGTAGCAGCGACGGGGTGTCTGAGGATGACACTTGGTCTCATATGGGTGCTTGCTGTGCTTTCCCGCAGCACATTTATAGCACTTTTCCCCTCCCAACCCTCCCCGAGTGACTCTGTGCACACACCCCATCATAGTACCCTGGTTGTGTTGCGGTCCTGCCAACAAAGTGATCTTTCTGGAACAATGATGTCGACTGTTTGTCCCAGCATCACCCTCATTGTTTCATCTTGCCAATGATGGCTGACTGTCTCTCCCTCCCTGTATCAGTTCGTCTCCCTCCCCCTCTCAGTATCTCTCTGCCTCTCCTATCTGCCCCGTCATGAGGTGACATTGGCTGGGAATACTGCTGATGTTGACTATTTCTCTGCCCAGGAAAAACCCTCGTCTGGATCCCCGGGCACGTGTTTGTTTGAGGACGAACCGAACTGCCAGAACATTAGCCGGCTGGCATACGGTGCCAGACGCTTTTGCAGAGTGGATGTGCGGCTTGAATGGGAAATGATGAGTTTGTACGGCACCGCATTAGGTGGTAGCCAAAGCATGTATCATTTTTGCTGCAGTAGAGGGTGTCACTCAGATGTGGGAGCATCAGCATTTCACCTTGGCTGTATGGTTTTTGTAAGCATTCCAGTCTGTTACAAAATACTACTTTCCAGTTGACACTGACAGTATTCCACAGTTTTTACCATTACACACCTGTGCATCATATAAATTATATGTTGAGGTGGTTGACTGCTTAGCTCGAGGTTTAGTTTCAGCTCTGGCCTTCCTGTGTAGCATTTGCATGTTCTCTCCATGCCTGCATGGGTTTACTCTGGGAACTGCGGTTTCTTCCCACATTCCAAATACTTGCATGGCATCTTAAAATGCCCATCGGTGACATTGTGCATGACCATAGTTGTTCACCTACTGCCCGAAGATGGCTGATATAGGCTCTACCACACCACGTGGCCCTTTTGAGCATAATCAGATTAGAAAATGGATGGCTGGATGGATGTTTATTTCGATATTATATACCATTAAAACAGAATTAACTCATTCACTGCCATTCCCGAATTTGTTCGGGTTTAGTTTTTTCATGCTTGGGTGCCGATAAAGCGCTGGCCATGACCCCTAGGAATGTTTTTTATTTTCCATAAGGGGCAGTGTTTCCCTTTTTTCCATGTTAGCGCTTTGGTCCAACTTAAGCTGTTGTTAAAGTGCTACATAAACCACTATGTATGCATTGCATTGTATTTTGGACAGCCACCCTAATTTCACGTTCTCATATAATTGCAGACCCTTGTAATTTTGGAATTACCTCTTGTTTTCTGATGGAAGAAGAAAGTCTGAGGTTTCTTACACTGCATTGAATATTTATGTAGTCCTAGAACTCAATATTCTGTGGGTCCTGCAATTTGAGTGAAAGTGACAAAAACCCTGGCATTGGAGTGGACACGTGTTTGCACGTCTGGCAGTGAATGAGTTAAAAACTTTCAAAAATGTGAGAAATTTAAAAGTCTGTATCAAAAAACATTTGTTTACGGGGGTAAATACACTTGGGTAGTGTATTCACAATACTGCATCATGACCGGACTTTTTATCTGCACAAATATAACTGCGACGTAAAATTATTCAAAATTCCGACTTTCTTTGTTGACGTTAACGCATCACTGACAAGTGCACGACTTTGCTTTATTTGGCGTCGTTACCATGGTGTTCTCCCATGCTCGTTGATGGGTAAAAATACTATTATGGCCTCGATGGATTTACCAGCGACCTATTATGGCAAAATCGACAAAAGAAACCCAGTCATTGTATCTTTTGAGCGAGACATTAACTCGTTTATGACATTAATGAAACGAGTGGCGTCTTCCACCTGCCAGGACAACGTCTCTTATGCTAAAGGGTAGGTTCGCTAACGTTTAAATATTAAACGCTTTTTATTGCATTGGAAGTAGCACCGTGTTTTTTAATACATACATTTTACGACTATGTTTTATCATATAATCAACAAAGTTATTTATATTGACAACAAAAAGTACTGTTTTTTTAGTTGTATTGCAGTTACATGTGACTTTTCGGTAAATGTAAATTTAATACACGCCATACATTGGGGGGAAATTACATTTGTCTTTTGTTTTAATAACTTTGAAAGGGCTTTGTTACAGCTTCAGCTGTTGTTAAAGTGCTATATAATGTAATGTGTATTGTATTGTATTGTAGTGTATTGTATTGTTTTGTATTGAAAGGGTTACACTGCTGGCTGAGATCTGGCAAACCTTCAAACCACGTCTGCCTTTTAAATTATACCAGGAGCGCATGCTACAAATTGGAGATTTTCTCACTGGATTAAAGGTAATTGTCACATTAACTGCTTGATTTTGAGCCATTTGAATTATTTTTATTAATTTGTCTAGTCTCTACTCAGTTGTACCAGACGGCTCTGTCACAAGGATACAGTCTGCACCTGCTTCAGTTCTGCTCAACTAGTATCACTGACGTCACAGATGTGGATCACTTCTTGAAGTGTTTCTTTCCTGAAGGATTTGACACAGACCAAGATGTCTTCATCATGAAGGTATTCTGAGGCGGTTACTGTGATTGTTTTTCTTCTTTGCCACGAACAGTGCTGCTAATGCAGAGTTATTATTTTTGGCTACTGGTTTGTGTGTTTGTGTGTAGGTCCGTTCAATGCTGGGCTGTGCGCTGTGCATATTTGAGCTGGAGAAAAGGCCCATGGTCCTCAGCCAGAAGGGGCTTTTGAAACTGCTGCATGTGCTGAACTTTGTCAGGATAATGATGCAGGCATTTCACCACAATAAGCACCTCTGCTGGATAATTTATAATGGTTGACTAATTTATTCTTTTTTTTAATACAGTCAGTTCTCTGTGTGAAATTTATTACCAGTTGTTTTTTTTCGTTACTTGCCTTTGCCAGGTACGTTGCAGATCTTCAAAATGTGTAATTACCTGATGGCACTGAATCATAGTTCTCAGGTATGCTGTGTAAGATACTTCAAATTCTCCTTTCACGTAAAGTAGCATGTTATTATGAAATTAGAAATCCGTCGTACACATTTTCCCCCTTTTTTATCATTCCAGGCAATGGAGTACCTCCTTTGGGCAAGCCTCACTTTAGAGTCAAACATGCCCATCATGACTGTGAAACATTTGCCTTGGCTTGTCAAACTCTACTGTACTTGCTGTCACTGTTACTATGACAACCAGGCTTCTCTACAGGCAGAGGTGAAACCTCTTCATCACACATAAATGAACACACAATGTCGGAACAACTCAACTTTCTACGCTGGTGCTAGAAACCAATACAAAGGAGAGATTTTAGTTTAATATTCCTGTGTATTTTTTATTATTATTTTTGAACGGCTGACAGGAATTTGCCAGGAGAGCCCTCGGAAAAATCAATGACCTTGCAGAGCAGGAGAAGGAAAAGGAAAGTGGTGGTCCCACAAATAAAGAGACCCAAATGGCCTTCAGGGAAGCCTCCATCAAGGCATTGGACCACTTTTATATTTCATTAATTCTGTCATAGTTTTCTGCAATTTTTTGGGATATGTGGAAAACATAAGTATAAGAAGGGCAACTATTGATAAATATATTTATTTAAAGTCTTAACTACACTGTTTTTTCTCTCTTTCTGCAGTTTTAACCTGTGACTTGTGATGCATGCTCATATTTACATTAGAATTGACTTCATTTTAATTTTTCACTTAAGTCATTCACGGTAATTTACAAATTTATTTGGGAATCGAAAATATGACGTAGAGTGCCATTCCCGAATTTGTTCGGTGTTTGTTTTTTCTTGTTTGGGTGCTGATAAAGCGCTGGCTAGACGTCTGGCAATATTTATCGGTTTTGACAAGGGGCAGCTTTTCCATTTTTTCCCATGTTAGTGCTTTGTTGCAGCTTGAGCTGTTGTTAAAGCGCTATATAAACCAATATGTATGTATTGCATTGTATTTTGGAGAGCCGCCCTCATTTCAGGCTCATATAACTCCAGACCCATATTACTTAGGAATTAACTCATTTTTTTCTGATGAAAAAAGAGACACTTAAGGTTTTTTTTACACTGCATTGAATGTTTATGTAGTCCTAAAACTCAATATTCTGTGGGTTCTGGAATTCGAGTGACAATGACAAAAACCCTGGCACTGTAGTGGACACATTTTTGCGCATCTGGGAGTGAATGAGTTAATATAAATATTTTTTTTCTTCCAGCTGGCTGTCATGATGTTCAAACGGGCTGTGTTTGAGACCAGGAGGAAACCCAAACATATGATAACAATCAAGAGCAAAACCACTCCTAAAGACTTTCCAAACGTAAAGAAAATATTGAAAAATCGCATTGCTGCGAGATGTATAGATTTTTTTCCTATTGCTTGGAATTGTCATTTGCTCACAAGAACTAAAATAGTCTGAATGTGACCCTAGATACCGTGGCCACGTAATGCCACAGAGCGAATGCTGATGGGCCTTTTTGACAGCAGCGCATCACAGTTCTTGGGCATTTGTGAAGCACTTTGGGACAGCTCCTTGCGACCGTTGCAGACAAGACTACCGGAAGAACTTGAGCTGCAGGAAGTGGTCCTGGAGCTCTTTGCTTCTGGTATCAGTATATTATCTGGTAGGTCCAAAGAAGGAGAATAAAAAGCACAAAAACTCATTCACTGTCGTTCACAAATCTATTCGAGAATTGAAAATATGACGTAGAGCGCTATTCCAGAATTACTTCGGGTTCTGTTTTTTCATGCTTGGGTGGTGGCCATGGCCTCTGGCAATATTTTTCTTTACTACAAAGGGGCACCATTTCCCTTTTTTCCATGTTAGCGCTTTGTTCCAGCTTCAGCTGTTGTTAAAGCGCTATATAAGCCAATATGTATGGATTGCATTGTGTTTTGTACAGCCGCCCTCATTTCAAGCTCATATAACTCCAGACCCATATAATTTAGGAATTATTTCTTTTTTTCTGATGAAAGAATAGAGACTAAGGTTTCATACGCTGTATTGGATGTTTATGTAGTCCTAAAAGTCAATATTCTGTGGGTCCTGGAATTCCAATGGCAACGACAAAAACCCTGGCACTGGAGTGGACACATTTTTGAACATGTCTGGAAATGAAAGAGAAATGTGAATTTGTTTTATCAAGGAATGGCGAGTACCAGTGACCAGAAACGTCAAGAACAGACTTCTGTTCCTCTTAGTGCACTGTCCACAACTTCAACTCTGATGGAATTAGCTATTGCGGGTCAGTCATGCTCAATGTTTGTTTTTTCCGACATTCATAAATGCATGGCATTTTTTGGGTTGTCGTCATGTGTTTGTGTTTTTTTTTTTTAACCACAGGAGAACACAAAGTGCCCGTCACGACCGCCGTCAGGTTCATCAAGTTGATGATTCAGTATAAGCAACCAGATGTTTTTCTTGAACATTCACGAATGATGCTGGAGATTTTATCCGTGAGCTCTTCTTTATTTGTCCAGTTTGGTAGAAAAAAAGTCAAGTAGAATCTTATCTTAAGGGATGCTTCGTGTTTGTCAGGTTGTGGAAGGTCCCGCATTCAGGAAGGCAGAATACGAGCTCACCTTGATCAATGGTTTCCTCACTCTGAAGACTTCCCACAGAAGGCGTCATAGAGAGGACGTCGGCGTTAGTAGAAGTGATTGTCCAGTCCAATGTGTTTTTTTTGGCCAAACAGCAAATTTTAGAGAAAATATCACCACACGAACACACCACCAAACATTGTTTTGGTGCCATTTAGTTTCTGAGAAAAGAAAATGCCTAAATGTAGGATAAAATGCTCTCTCAATTACATTTTCTAATTAAGCAAAATGCCCTCTAAATTGATTTAAGATGCAAATATGATGGATGGATGAAATAAGGAGGATATGTGGTGTCAGTGAAAGAGCGTTTATTTGTTTTGACTGTCACGAGATGCCACTTGCGTTGATAGATAAGTAAAAAAGAAAAGAAAAAACATTATTTGTAGTTAATTATTGATAATAATGAAAATTGTTAATAATTCATACTCAACACACAAATGTGCCACAGCAACAAACAAAATAATAAATAAATGAATAAATAAACAGCCAATAAAATAAATAAAAATCTAAATGCATAAATAGATTCATAGGTAAACAAATAAATAATAAATAAATAAATACACAAATAAACATATACAAATACACAAACAAATAAATAAACAACCAATTAAATAAACGCATAAATAGATAAACACAATCAAATAAATCGATACATAGATAAACAAATAAATAATCAAATAAATATATAAAGATAAAGAAATAAAAACATAAATGAATGAACAACCAAATAAATAAATATATAAATGCATGAATAAGAGAATGCATGAATATGAGATAAACAAATAAATAATCAAAACATAAATAGATTAACAAATAAATAATAAAATAAACACACAAACAAATAAATTATAAATAAATAAATAAATGAACACATACATAAATAAACCAACAGCCAATTAAATAATACATACAATCCATAAGTCAATAAACAAATAAATCATCAAACAAATGCACAAATAATTAATAATACAAAATACATTGAGAAACAAACACAAATAAATACATACGTAAATCAACATCCAATTAAATAAATACATAAATGCATAAATCTATAAATAGATAAGCAATTAAATAAATGTCCATCAATTTCTTTTCCGCAGACAAATACAGAGGTTCCTTGGATAGCATCCTTGGCTTGACAGAGACGCTGTACAAGGCAGTTTGTGATTCCATCCCAGTAAGTTTACACTCAACGATATTAACCCCACATTACGTGTATGTGCAGGGTTGAGAATTGTCCACAGTTTGTCTGCGTGTGCCGATTTGCAGGAGGCGCAACCAGATGTCGAACTAGTTTGGGATGTGTTGCTCTTTCTCTGGGGGAAACTAAAGCTGGTGATTCAGATGGATCAGATAAAAAACCCAGAATACACACAAGACCACGACAAGGTGAAAACGTGAACGTGCGTGTGCGTTCGTTCAGTCGCCATATCTCCATGTATTTCTCTCTCTGCCCATGCAGTGGGCGTGGTGCTTGTCCAGGCAGTGTGAGGTGGCCTTTGCCTGTGACCTGGCAACGGTGGACTGCATCAAGTCGGCAGAGATGATCCACAGCTTGGTCTTACTGCTCGAGAGTGCGGCCGATCGCATTATGCAGAGTGAGCGCGTTGATTTCGATGTCATTTCTATTTCATCTTGTCAGATGTTTTCATTTCTAAAACGGTTGTTTGTTCTCCATATAGCTCCGCCTAAAGTCAAAGCTGGTAATGAAAAGAAATACTGCTTCACTCTCCTTAAGGTAATTAACTCGATTGTGCATAGCATCAAACAAGTTTAGCGTAATATTGAATTGGATTGCATTGGATTAGCCTTTATTAGTCTCATAGTGGAGAAATTGACATTTCATAGCAGCAAAGTGATGAAAGCAAGAGTAAAGGAAAGGAAGAAGTAGAAAACATATACAGGAGCTGCAGTAAAGGCAGCCGTTCTCATGTTGAAGTCAAAACTAAACAAAAAAAAACTAAATAACAAACAATGTAACAAAACAAAAGACACAGACAGTCATTCAATCTTAAGCACTTTCTGCACCCTCTTTGTATGAAGCAGTTCTAGATGAAAGAGGAGAGGATCGAAGCATCCTTTTCACCAGTGGATCAGGGACGTCATGGTCAAATGTGCACGGCTCCTCCAAGTTAAATGTTAAAGCAAACACAAAGCTGTAGCATCCATTGACGAAAAGAGATTGTCTGACATCTCGTGTCCCACATAAATCCACTTCAATTCCAAGCCGCGACAGTTCCACAAACCCATCGGCACTCTGCGCTGATGCTCCGTTCTTCTCATAATACTTTGATTATATACTTTTATTATACTACTTTTATATATAATGAAAGCAACTACAGTTTTTTTGTGATCTCCTGCAGGGGTCACGTGTAGAGCTTCTTCAAAAAGTGCGGACGGTGGTTGAAAAGGGTTTTGAGGCTCTGGTCAAGCGTACGGTCACACTGATGCCCCAAGATGGCGCAGCTCCCCCTGACATTACATACCTGCTGGCATGTATTGTTCAATGAGGCGCTCTTGGATTCATTCAACATTGTTTTGCTTATCCAAAAGTCTTCATGTTTCGATACTGAGATTGTCCTCTTGTACATTCCAAAGAGGGAAGATGGAAACGGACAACAGAGTGAAATTAATGAGCAGCAAAAGGAAGAAATCGAATCTGATGTGAGAAGGGATCGGTCCATTCCGTCTACGCATACAGCCATGCTTGCCATTGACATTCTTCTAGAACTGGACATCATCTACCACCGTGCGTCTCTCAAGTTGATGCAGTTAAATGCAGGTGAGCTTCATTTGCTTAGGTGGCTAAATACATTTGCAGATGCTTTTCTTGTTTGATGTTTTCAGTGACGGAATCTGATCTCTTGGACAAGATCAAGAAGAACAAAGTGTCGAAAGCTCTTTTTTTAATCCAGAAGTCCTTGCTGCTATATGATGGAAAAAAGGCAAATGAGTCTAGCATCACCAAGAATCTTCTCGAGGTTGTATTCCCCAAAATTTTTGGGGATGGATATTTTGCAAAAATGTTAGTATGGAATTTAGATTTGGATAGAAATGTCACCTGAAATCTAACTTTCTGTGAGTGTTATACTGTAAAAAAAAATTCAAAGCCATGAATCAGGCAGGATTCCTCACGCTGCTGACTTATATAAAAAAAAAATAACACCTGTTCTTCTCAATTCACAGGAAGCCTGTATTTTAATTGAAAAGGCAGCGATAGAAGAGAGAAAAATGTACATCGCCAACAATCCAAAGTTTTCACTTGAAAAAAAGGGCAAATTGATCAAGGACGAGAAGGAAATCCCTCCACCTCGTCCTGTCTTGATCTCACGCACTCACAGCTCCTTAACATTTGCTCCTGCTCCCTACCACATGGAGGGACAAGTAAGCTTCCTTCTTCTTCTTTTTTTTCCTCCAAAATGTGAGAACAAAACAATGCATCCCGATTAACTCATTCACTGCCAGACGATGTGCTAAAATGTGTCCACTCCAATGCCAGGGTTTTTGTCATTGTCACTCAAATTGCACGGCCCACAGAATATTGAGTTTTTGGACTACATAAACATTCAATACAGCGTTAGAAAGCATTGTTGCTCTTCTTTCATCAGAAAAAAAGAGTTAATACCTAAATTGTATGGGTCTGGAGTTATCTGAGCTTGAAATGGGGGTGGCTGTACAAAATACAATATTGACATTGATTATATAGCGCTTTTATGACAGCTGAAGCTGTAACAAAGCGCTAACATGGACAAAAGGCAAATGCTGCCCCCTCGCGGAAGGAAAAAAAAATTGCTAAAGGTGTGACCAGCACCCCCCCCCCCCCCCGCAAGAAAAACCAAAACCGAACAAATTCGGGAAAGGCACTCAACGCCACACTTTTTAATACCACAATAAAGTCAGGAATGAGATGATTTCCTTCCTACATCAATCAAGGTGTGCTGGTACCAACTGTGCGGACGTGCAGCCGAAGGTATGGACCTCAAAGTCCGCCTGGGAGACTTCAGCCTGGCGGGAACTGGAAATTTGGTTTGCGATTTTTTTATTTTTTTTTTACCACCCTCAAAAATCTTTCATCAAGAGAACCCAATACCTCCACGTGTTATGACAACAAACCATTTGCAGGTACCGGCAGTCTGCGGTGAATGGCAGCTAAAGGCGGAGAAGCTAGAACCGAACCAGAAGTACGTTTTTGCCATAGCAGCATATACCTCCCAAGGGAAGTTACTTGGCAATGCCATTGGCGCCACGACTATCCCACTGATGACTTCCATGCCGCAGTCGCTGCTTTCTTCATGGGCTCACTTGGCACAGGTACGCTATTATTTTTTATTTTTTTCAATTTTGTATTAGCATGAATGAAGATAGCTTTTTTTGGCCTGTTTTCTCAGGTGGCATTTCAAACCAAACAATTTGACATTGCAAAGAAAGCCTGCAAGGAATTATGGAACCATTTTACCATGCCTTACACCGGCCCCAAAACAGTACAGGACAGATTTACCTCGATATCGTGAGGACTTCCGTCCGTCACAATTGTGATTTTCGCTCCTCTCAACCCGCCCTCTGTCTTTCCTTAAAAGGCTACACATGAAGTATCTGCAATGCTCGTCGCCACTCTTATGCCAGCTCTTCCTCACGTCTATCTTCATTGAGACAGACATCAACATTCAGGAGCAATCATTCCTCTGCGACTCACGCAGCTTCTGCGGACTCTTTGTTTGGAAACAGGTGTGCGCGTTACACCAATGTATTGCATGAAAACTCTTGTGAATATTCAAAGCGGATGTTGATGTGGATTCAAAGAAACAATATGAGCTCGTTTTCTCCGCAAAGGACGCCAGGCTTGCCGAATGCGAACGATTGATGGTCGCCATGGACTTGGCAATGTGGTTGAATGATAGCAGTTCTGCCGTTCAAGCCGTGATCAGCTGCTACGGTCTCTTGGTTCCGTTTATCTTTCATCAGATCCCTTGCGATCCTGCAGTCAAGGTATGTACGCGTCATGTGGACCCCCCCTCCCTCATATTAGATTGGATTGGATTAGATTATCCTTTATTAGTCTCGCAGTGGAGGAATTGACATTTCACAGAAGCAAAGTAATGAAAGTAAAAGGAAAGGAAAAGAAGAAGTAGAAGAACAAAATACAGGAGCTGCTGTAAAGGCAGCCACTCTTGCGGCGCCATTTTGAAGTCAAAACAACAACAAAAAACTAAATAACAAATAACACACAGTCATTCAATCTTAAGTACTTTATGCACATTCTTTGTTGTATGAAGCTGTTCTAGATGAAAGAGGAGAGGCTCAAAGCATCCTTTTCACCAGTGGATCAGGGACATCATGGTGAAATGTGCACGTCTGCTACGAGCTAAATGTTGAAAACGAACACGAAGCTGTAGCATCCATTGACAAAAAGAGATTATCACACATCTCCTGTCCCAAGTAAATCTGCTTCAATTCCAAGCCGCGACAGTTCCACATACGCATTGGTGCAGACTGTCCAACAGCACTGACCTTTCCGCTGAACAAAGTGGGGCTGCGAAAATGCTGCCCTTTGTGTCCACCAAATCACTATTCTTTTTTTTCGCTTTTCAGTTGCTGCACAAATGTTTGAACGTACTGAAGGATAATGAAACTCACCTCAAACAAAAATGGTCCAAGAACACAGTGGAAACACTGATGCACATGATTGCCTGCATCACCAACTATCTATGCAAGGTATGTGCAGTGCATTGAAAGAAAGTTTAAATCAAGATCATCAAGCTGTCCCCAACCATTTTTTGCGAATATTCCCCGCCTGTAATCTTCTTCCCTGGCCAGGCATTGAGTGCACTGAAGGACTACCAGAAAGCTTCTGTGATGATCGACTGTGGTCATGCTCTTCTCCAAGATGTCTTTGATGCTCAGGAGCGCTTCATTCGACTTGCTTGCAAACGTGTGTCGGTAAAAATTAGCATTTTCTTTCAAACATACCATCAGAAAGTTCATATTTCAATATTCATTCAGGTTTTAATTTTCAATCCATTTCCGGCATTTTTGTGTGCGTGTGTTTTTGAAGTCCAAGACAGATGACCCTGCTGCAATGAAGAAAGAAATGAAAAAATGTAGCCAGTTGAGATTCCTATTTGGGAAGTTCAAGGAGGTCATCAGAACTGAAGCAGAACCTGACGCGGTGATTGGTAAGAAATTATTTATTATATCAAAAGTATTTCAATCGAATTTCCATAAATAGAACAATCAAGCTGAATTTTAAAGGCCTTCTCTATGGAAAATGTAGGGGTATTTTATTTTGAAGGTTCCGCCTAATTTTAACTCTCATTTGCACATCACAAGAATCTTGACTCATTCACTGGCAAATGTGCGAACATGTGTCCACTTCAGTGCCAGGGATTTTGTCATTTTCACTCAAATTCCAGGACCCACAGAATATTGAAACCTTAGACTCTCTTCTTTCATCAGAAAAAAAGAGTTAATTCATAAGTTATGAGTCTGGAGTTATCTGAGCTTGAAATGGAGCGGCTGTACAAAAGGCAAATACTGCCCCCTCGTCGGAGGTAAAAACATTGCCAGAGGTCTGACCAGTGCTTTATCAGCATACTCCCGCAAGAAAAAAAAACCCAAACAAATTCGGGAATGGCGCTCCACGTCAGGTTTTCAATTCCCGAATAAATTTAGGAATGTCAGTGAATGAGTTAAATGACACATTCTCTTGCATCATCCAATATTGTCCACTGTGTATGTTTCTACAGAGAGTTCGCCCTCACTGAGTGGTTCTGAAGACATTGCCACACTGCGCGAGCGAATCTTCATGAGCACGCTGCCTCATGCCTATCGAATTGGTCAGTCATGTGACATCATAGTTATATCTCAAATCCACAATTCTTATTTTCAGCTTTGCCTGACTTACGTTTTGGTCATAGTGATGCAGCTTGGCAACCATTCAAATTTCGTGGAGATTTCTGCGCTCTTGCTTCAGCGAGCCTTAGAGGAAGGCCACATTGATCTTGTCTTACAATGGGGTCGAACCATATTTCGATTTCTGGCCAGGTATGAGCTTTGTCATAATCTTTTGCCAGTGGTGATGAAGAGATAACAGTTTGCAAATGGTTCTGCATTTGCCAGGAGGGATGATGAGATGGTCGTGTCGGCCAAATGTTCAGAGAGAAACACTCAGAGTGACAAAGAAACGAATGAGACGGCTGTGACGGAAGATCAAACAGCCCAGGTGAAAAACAAACAAACACATAAATAAATAAATAAATAAATAAATAAATAAAAGAATAAATAAACAGAGGATAAATAACCAAATAAATAAAAAAAGCACTAAATAAATAAACAAACCACTAAATAAATAAATAAATACGAAATACATAAATAAATACATAAATAAAAAAATAAATAAATAAATAAATACATTAATAGACAAATAGATAAATGAATAAATGCAAATGATAAATATATAAATAAAGAAATAAATGAATAACCAAATAAATAAACCAACACGATAAATAAACAAATAAATAATAAATAAATACATACATAGACAAATAGATATTAAATAAATTGACAAATAACATAATACATAACAAAATAAATAACAAATAAATAAACAAATAAATAAAATACAGAATTAAATTAATGAATAACATAAATAAATAAACAACATAGCCACATATAGGTAGAGAATTCAGCATGCTTGAGCAATGTGGTCTTTGAGTGCAGAAAACACCGAAAAAGAAACGGAAGAAGTTGAGACGCGGAGCACTTTTGACAGCGAGAACTGTCAGGTAGACCATATTGAGTCCTTGTATTTGAAGTGTCGTTGATTTACAGAGTCTAACCCGAGTGTGCTCGTTGCGTAGGGAGGTGAAGGCTGTGGAGAGGCTGCTCTCCTCGATGAATACTGTCGTGGAACGACACACCAGGCGGCTCCAGCTCAGAAGGAGGTGCTCTGAGGAAAGAGTGTGGAGGTCCCAGATCAATTACTACATTGCTCAGGCGCATCTGGCACTATTTGAACAAGAACTTCACGCTTTGCATGGAGATTCTTTGCAATCCAGGTTCGTGTCTTCCCTCATCAGATCTCTTTGGAGTACAGACTCATTGACCCCGCCTATGTTTCAGGTACAGCCACTTAAATCTCTCCATTTTCTTTCTGGCCAACTCTGGGGTCCTCCTGAAGAGAATCGTAAAGGAGCAGCAAACCGCGCGTGAAGTCACTTCGACAAGAGGCTTGTCGCATATTAATCTGTCGGATGAAGCTTCGAGCAAAGAGTGTGATAAAAACGGTGGGTAAGATTGAGACCTATAAAAAGCAACGATAGCGGAGAAAATATTTTGTTTTTGCTTTGTCCCCACTAGAGGATAGTTGTGACAGTATGGAGAGTTGCGAGGAGGGGGAGGAGTCATCGCAAAACCATGACTTGCCAAAAGCCATGCCCTTGGATTTGCTGGAGAAAGCTGCTTTGCATCTGCGCAGGGCCATGGTACAGTTTGTGAATAGAGCTCGGTTCAACGCAAACAAATGAATGAAGAGATGGATGGATCAATAAATAGGATATATTGACACATTGATAAATGGATGGCTAAATAAATAAACAAATGCAATAGATATAGATATGTGTATATAGAATATATAGGGAAGATAGGGATAGAATAGATAGACATATACAGAAATAGATATGTTAATAAATGCATGACAAATGCACTAATAAATGCACGACAAATGCTCTAAAAATGCACTACAAATGCAATAAAAATGCACTAATAAATGCACTAATAAATGCACTAAAAATGCACTAATAAATGCACTAATAAATGCACAATAAATGCACTAATAAATCCACTAATAAATCCTCTAATAAATCCACTAATAAAGCACTAATAAATACATTAATCAATACATTGTTTAAAATAAATGCGTAAATAAATGTATTAATAAGTAAATAAATAAACACAGGCATGGATAGACAGACACACAGACACATTAATAAATGTGCTAAATATGTACTAAAAAATGCACAAGAAATTAAAAATGCACTAATAAATGCACTGAAAATGCACTAGTAAATCCACTAATAAAGCACTAATACATGCATTAATAATAATAATAATAAATAATAATAATAATAATAATAATAATAATACATTTAATTTATAAGCGGCTTTCAAAACTCTCAAGGACACTTTACAGTCACAAGATATTTTTTCCGCGGGTGAACAGCGGCAGCCACACGCGCCAGTATTCACTCAACCCGGAATTAACATGAATGTTTAAAATAAATGTGTAACTAAATATATAAATAAATGCATACATGGAAGTGTATAAATTAATGCATTAATAAATGCATTAATAAATAAATATATTATTTAATAATGAATAAATGCATAAACAAATACCCCCTATTCAATGAAAAAAAAGAATACAAATTTACAATGGTGTACTTTACAGATATATTTTTTACAGTCGAAAAATAAATGCTCCTTTTTATTCCATAAGATCGGTAACTGATTTTTTTTTCAGGTGCTAGCCCACCGCGGCGGTCATTGGACAAACTTGCAAAAGGTCTGTCACAGCGTGTGGGAGGAAAGCAACCGACTGATGGCATTGCATCAGACAGCGTTTCAGCTTCAACCTCCCTTCCTGGTTACGGCACAAGAGTTGCACAACATCTTTACGCCTCTATTAGTGCTCGCAACAGATTTTATCATAGATATGCTGAGCAGACTGGGAGTAAGTGTCACGTACACCATAACACAGTTAAGAATGTTGCACCTGTTCAAAACTGTAAATTATTCTGATTGCATTATTATTATGCTGATTGATTATTTTGTTGCACCGCCTTCTTTGTTTACATTTCAAGCTATGGCGTTTATACGACAGCGTGACCGAGGAGGAACAAGAGTTCAGTCTCTGCTTCTCGGCTCCGCTGGATGACTGTACCCAAGTGGACATGCGTTTTGTGCACGCTTTGGTCTTGCGCACTCTGGAGCTTCTCCATGACATCGGCAAATGGGAGCGCTTGGCACACTTTGCCCTCATCTTCAACTCGTGCACCCGGTATATATTACCGTTGAAGTTAAAACACACGACACGGAGATCCCACATTTCAAAAATGCGGCAAACCAATTCATGTTTTATCACGCGTGTGATTTGTGTCATCCTAGCGAACGATACGCCTTGACTGTGACTCCCCTGTTGGTCCTCGCCCAGAGGAAGCTCCTTGAAAGAATTCATGCGAATGGAGGGTCGAAAATCCCGCAGCCGCACCATATCAAGACTCGGTGGACCACCGGCAAGGAGGTAACTAACGCGTTCATTCGGGAAATGACTGCTGCATTTCAAAGCATCCTTCCTCCTTATACATGTATATTTCAGATAACGTACAAGACGTACGCAGGGTGTCAACTATTCAGTGGATGGATCCGTCACTCCGCAAACATCTCGTCAAGCTCTGTGACCAAATTCTCGCCCACTGAAGAAGCTGAACTCATAGGTTAGAACACCGGTTGTGATCGCAAGACCGCCTTTTTTATTTAAGTCTGTGATTTTTTTTTCATATGGTTCCGTTTGTCCCCCAGAGGCTGAAATCAAGCGCTCCCAGTCTCTTGTGTGCGTTCCCCTGGATGTGGTCAACACGCTCCACTATTACCGTCAAGCTATTGAAAGGATACCGCATTGCCTTCAAGTGTTCCGCTATAGCAGATCTTTACTGCTGCTTCTACTGGCCAACACGCAACTGGGTTTTGAAACCGAGCAATGTTGCCAAATCACATCAGACTTGATTGACTTCAATCCCATACTGATCACCACGCCCAATATTCAGCCTTGGGATTTAATTAATAAAGATCACATTACTCCCGATACTCTCTATAATATCCCGGTCAGCTCAGACTATATGTCCAGAATCATCTCGATGTACTTGGCTTCCACAAGTAAGACCGTAAAAAAATGACATGTACAGGACAAAAAGAAATTTAAATTTTAACAATTTGTGTGAACCATTTCTTGGCGTTTTTTGCAGAATATATCCAGACCAACCGTCAAGAATCCCTCAGTGTGTTTGCTATGCATGAAATAGGCAACCTGTATTTCTACGAGTCAAACACACGGTCAGAAATGTTATTTTCGATTCAGTCTTTGAATTGTGTGGCTCATTCTGAAACAAATATTTTATTTGAAGCTTTTTTTATGCAATTGCACCACCAAAACTAACTGAAAGAACTTGTCAGTGTTTCATGAATGTCCTGGAAATGTATTTATTTATTTATTTATTTATTTATTTATTTATTTGTTTGTTTGTCCAGCCAGCTTCTATGTATCTAGCTAGCTACATAGCTAGTTTTCTATGCATCTAGCTAGCTATATAGCTAGTTTTCTACGCATCTAGCTAGCTACATAGCTAGTTTTCTACGTATCTAGCCAGCTACATAGCTAATTTTCTATGTATCTAGCTAGCTAGATAGCTAGTTTGCTACGTATCTAGCTAGCTAAATATCTTGTTTTCTACATATCTAGATATCTAGTTTTCTACCTATCTAGCTCGCTAGATAGATAACTAGCTAAATAAATAAAATAGATAGCTAATAGCCCGGGCTATTATATATAGCAAGTCTTCTATCAATCTATCTCGTTAGATAGCTAGCTAGCTAGCTAGTCTTCTATCTATAGCTATTTAGCTCACTAAATAAATAAAAATAGGTAGATACTTATCTAGCTAGCTAGATATCTAGCTATCTACCTATTTTTATGTATTTACTTATTTATTTATCTATATTTTTATTGATTTAATTGTTTATACAATTTCTATGCATAGGTTGGCACACTCATATTGGAGTAAAGCTGTCGATACTGCCTTGCACAGCTCGGCTGTGATCGATAAATGGGACTGGGTGTCGTTTGGAGGCGGAACCCTGCAACAAACTCTGAAACATGCTGGCCTTTGGGGGTGTCTCCAAGCCGCTGTGATCACTGCAAAAATTGCGCAGTAGGTTCTCAACGTTGGGGGTTTATATTAAAACCTGCGCTTATTTTTTTAGTTATTTATTTTTGTTGATTACATAAGTGGAAATGAAACTTGAACAATGTTCGGTGTCTGTAGGTATATTCTAACTGGAGATATAAGCCAGAGGACCAAGTGCTGTCTTTTGTCAGCTCATCTTTTCAAGGTAAACTATAGGTTGATTTGAAACCCCCTCTCGCCGCGAGCACTATAATGATACATGTATTGATACATATATCGATCCCCCCGCCATCCCTTAGTGCGTGCTGTGCTGCTCCCTGGCTCATCCCCTGGATGACTTCCATTATGCTTCATACAGCATTGGTGACGAACTCCTCCCCGGAGTGGACCTTTTCTCCCAACCCCACAGGGCCGATCTGCCCTCCACGGTCGCCAGCTTGAACTTTGTTTGCCAATGGTTGTTCATCTCAGGCTACCACAAAACGGTAGATGCACAAACATACCGCAAAAGTAGCGTATTTTCCTTTGTATAAGGCGCACCCCAAAGCCTTGATTTTCTTCAAAAGATGACCATGCGCCTTATATGTCGGTGTGCCTTATATGTGAAGTCATATTGAGCCACAACAGGTCTCACAACTACTGTCAGCAGCCACCGACTCCATTTCCCCTTGTAGAAGTACTGCGTAACACCAACCTCTACTGTAGCGCCTTATATTGTGACTTATATTTGGAAAACATATATATTTATATATTGTATTTGGAAAATGTTTTATTCATTGAAGATGTGCCTTATACCCCGATGCGCCTTATATATAGAAAAAGTTTGAAAATACACCATTGGGGCGCCTTATACTCTGGTTCACCTTATACACCGGAAAATACGATACTACTTTGTGCTCCATTTCCCCTTGTATAAGAATTTGTGCGTAACTCCAGCCTTTACTGTAGTGTCTTATAATGTGGTGTGCCTTCTATTTGAAAAACTTCTATATATTCATATATTATATTAGAAACACATTTTTCATTCATTGAAGGTGCGTCTTATAGTCCGGTGCGCCTTATATATGGAAACCGTTTGAAAATACACCATTCATCAGGGGCGCGCCTTATACTCTGGTGCGCCTTATACACCGGAAAATATAATACTACATTGTGATTGTGCTCAGCGTATGTGCCTAAAAAAGTAATCCGGCGTAACTTGTCGCATATCGAGTAAGCCTGTGATTCTGAAGTTTTGCAATTTCAGCTTCTACCCATGCTGGCGCTTTATCAGCATCTTGTGGGGACGATTTGTCGAGATGTTCAACGCAACGTTGAAATCAGGATACTTAAGGTAAATTCTCACCTTATATTTTTTTCTCTGTGCGTTTTATTTATTCCTGTGATATTTATTACAGGTACGAACCCTTACTGAACTGTGCTTCTTCTCTGAGGCCATCAAGGAGACAGAGCAGCTCTCAAGAGGGGCGGGGATTCTTCTCCCTAATGGCCGCTACATCGTTAGTGAGTCCTCCCAAGTACGGGCGCTCACACGGATTTTTCTTTTAACTTACTGCAACTTTGTGTTGTTTTAATCAAGTTTCACAATGTGCTTGTTCAGCAGTCAAAAACGATGTTTTCAGACAACAAGTCTCTCCTGGACAATGTTCAGGTATTGTCGCTGCTTTGTTTTTTTTTCATTTTTTTCTTCAGCGAATTTATTTGTGTAGATGTTACGATGTGTTTTCTGTCCTAGGGTTTAGAGGCACTTGTGACCTGCGCGCTTTCTCCAGAAGTCAGCATGCTTTACGGATCCATGTTGGGTTTGCGATTTAACCTTGCACGGGTTCAACTCACCCTGGCTCTCAGTGGGACCATAACTGGACCTCCTCAGCCAGGTCTGCAAAAATAAGCTTCTTAACTCATTCACTGCCAGACGTGCAAAAATGTGTCCACTCCAGTGCCAGGGTTTTTGTCATTGTCACTCAAATTCCAGGACCCACAAAATATTTCGTTTTTAGACTACATAAACATTAAATGCAGCGTCAGAAACCTTAGACAATCTTCTTTTATCAGAAAAAACGAGTTAATTCCTAAATTATATGGGTCTAGAGTTATCTGAGCTTGAAATGAGGGCGGCTGTCCAAAATACAATGCAGTACTATAATATTGGTTTATATAGCGCTTTAACAACAGCTAAAGCTGGAATAAAGTGCTAACATGGAAAAAGGGGAAATGCTGCCCAGGAAAAACACGTCCAGAGGTCCGTCCAGCGTTTTATCGGCACCCGAGCAAGAACACCAAAGCTCAAACAAATTCGGGGTGTTCGGCATCATATTTCCAATTCCCAAATAAATTCAGGAATGGCAGTGAATGAATTTAAATTTGCACAGCTTTTATTCTCTTTAATTTGTGCATCATTCATCATCCTTTACGTTTTTTTCATTGTATGCAAATCTGATTAGTAACCGATCATCAAGAGGACTCAGAAGAACTGGAGCAAGTCCCAGTGGACTCTGAAGAGTCTGATCAACAAGAGGAAAAGCCAAAAGAAAGCAGATTTGGTTCTCAGCAGAACCTCACTCTTGAAAAGATCAAAGTAAGCCTTTCTCAACAATCTTTACCCCCCTTTGGTTCCCGTGCTTATCTCTCATCTTTTGTTTCTTCTGATGTAGTACCTCCTGCTCGAAGCCGCTTCCATCTTTTTGGACTTTATATTGGAGAAACTCCCATGTCCTTCCTATAGTGAAATTGAGAACATGGAATTGAAACTAGAAGCAAATCTTCTCCTGGCCAACCTCTACCTCCAGCAAGGACGCGCTGCGCAAAGGTATTAATCATTTGTGGTGTATTTGACTTCACGTATTAAATATTTGTTGCCGATTATTAGTTTCTTATTTGTACATACTCAGTTCGGACATAGCAGTTTCGTCATTGATGCTGCTGCAGGACTTTCAAGAATTCACCCCGGATCATAAAAAAACAACTTCTGAGCTTCAGTTGACTGAAACTGACACTGAGCAGGTTGCATTTCAGTTTTATTTTGAGAATTTTTTTTATTTTGTGGAATAGATTTGTATGCAAACATGACAAGTCAAAGTGTAAGGTGTGAGAATGCCTGTGGTGATTGGTGTTCAATTCTGCTAACAGGGAACCGAACACTGCACGCAGCCTGAGGATTGCGCCAGAGCAGTTGAGGCCAGTGAGAGGATTGGCGTGGCTCTATGGTTGCGTTGCCGTGTGGCACTGTTACGATGTGCACTTGTACAAGCTTCCGATGTCACAGTTCATAAACCAGGTCTGTCTTTGTGGTTTTTACACATCATACTGTTTACAAATTTTAATCATGCTTTTACTCACAAACGATTGCACACAAATTCCTCGGGGAGGCAGGTGGGGGTGGGATCAGAGGGTATGGGGCGTCCCTACCTTGCGGATTTTCACCTAGCGTGGGGGGTTCTGGTCTCCATTAACGGCAATAAACGGAGGATTGCTGTATACAGTGGAACCTTGGCTTACTCACTTAATTGATTCCCAGACAGAGTGTGTAAGGCGAAAAC
Source organism: Hippocampus bargibanti (assembly GCF_051943395.1). Taxonomy (NCBI): domain Eukaryota; kingdom Metazoa; phylum Chordata; class Actinopteri; order Syngnathiformes; family Syngnathidae; genus Hippocampus; species Hippocampus bargibanti. The sequence goes on from NC_142749.1 coordinate 12,702,197, forward strand.
TGTGTATCCCAAAAATTTATTTCCCATAGGAAACCATTAAAATGAGAATAATCCATTCCCAGGTCGCCATAAAATATAATTTTCAACTAAATAAGCCTTAAAACTACACACAATATACCTTATTCTATGTATAATAAATGTGCTATTGTATTGTAATGAAAGAAATACACTGCACTGTATAATAAAGTCATTTTATTTACATTTGTGATGGTTGTTGATGGCTTGATGGAATGGGGTGGGAGGTCGGAGGGAATTGCTGTTTGGAAGGAGAGTCAGATTCCATAAGGACTATAATTAAAGAAATAAACTGTATTGTATAATAAAGTCTTTTCAGTTACCTTTGTGATGGTCATTGATGGCTTGATGGAATGGGGTGGGAGGGAGGAGGGGGCATGGGGTGGGGGGAGGGAGGGAGTTACTGTATGGAAGGAGAGTCACCTTCCATAAGGACTGTTGGTAACTCAACCTCCGGTGTGGCTTCTCTTCCTTGCTTCTTCTGAGACTATCATTTTTGCTGACTAAAAACCTCTTGATTGACACCTGTTGCTTTCTGACAAAATTATGGATCGACTCCCCATATTTTTTTTTTTGTAAAACTTTTTGTGTCTTCTTCAAAAAGGTAAGCTTCACGAGAGGGCAGCTCAGGTGTTAAAGCAGAGCCTGGAGGATTGTGCTCTTTTGGGAGATGTTGACACACAAGCTCTTTTGCTGGTTGAAGGCTCACAATTAAAATCACGAAGAAGGAGGGGAGACGATGGCGCGTCACTATTGCAGGTATCAACACATTTAATGTGACACATAAAATGTCACATACAAAATGCGAACAAACGGTTAGGCGTTGGTAGACAACCACCACGTTCACTCTTTTCCTGCTTTTATTTATTTACAGGAAGCCGTGAACCTTCTGTCAAGACAGACTCGCATCCCACCGCGATCCAGCGTAACTCTGATTAAAGCCACTTTGCGTCTTAGTAGCATAAAAAGCACACAAAGCAAACTTCTAACTCTGACTCATAAACTTTTACAAAAACAGGTAGACAGACACTTTTTATTACCCTACGATACTTTGTGTATAAATAGTGTCACTAACTCTGTTTTCCTCCTCTTTTCAGTTGTTCGAGTTTGGTGAGAACGTTATCTTAGAAGGTGGAAAAATTTCTATTCCTCCTCCTGGACCCAGAAACATTTACCTCCCTTACATGCAAATGTTAGCTATGCAGTGAAAAAGCCATTTGAATGGCTAGACACTCCAAGCCATGTATGGAATTATTTTTTTAAATTCGAATAGGATTTATGTAAATGATGTGTTTGTTATATGTCCAATAAGAATGAACTAGCTATGTTATTGTCGTTTTAATTATCATTTTTTGCATACATTTGTTTTCGACTTGTTTTCCATAAAGCTACAAATAAATATGGCCTTTTAGCACCAAAAAAATGTTGTTTATAAAAGCGTAGCACTTAGTATAATACAGTATGTGTATTTTTTGTTCTTTGTAACTTTACTGGAAGTTGTCGTTATTTTATTTTATTTTTTCAACCGGAACCGGAAACTGTCGAGGATGGCCTTGACGTCGGTCCCTAACTTAACAAACGTCGTTGGTTTCCTCCTCCCGTCCATCAAACGATGTTTGACATTTGGAGGGCTACCGCTAACCGCGCTATTTAGTTAGCCTGTTCCTTATGGCTCATCCATAACCATGCTAATGTAATTCGGGAGCTAGCCGGCTCTTTAGCTGGCTTCAATGGATTTTCGAAGAAAAAGATGATCGCCTCACTTTCTCGAGGAAGTTTGCTAGACGAGGTGCTGCACGGAGGCTTGAACGAGGTAACGGTAATCTGGTTCCTCTTTATTTGGTTATCTTGAGTAAAACCACAATTGGGACGGGTAATTCTGTTTTCTTTTTGACAGAATCAAGCATGTGTGATGTGAATATGCACGCGGGGTACACTTGGAAAGTTCAAGAAATGGTTAACTTGAATGTTTAACCTATTTCTGTATTGTTACGGAACAGGTCAAATATACGTCACTTTTGCTTATCAAAAGTAAGTTTACCGCGACCAATATATTTACAAGAGTCTAAAAGGTGAATTACATCTTGTTAAAATTATAAAGTGTTGTTAATGGGTGGGTTGTGTATCCCGGACAACGGTGGTCACGTGATTGAACGGACTCGTAAAAAACGAGATACATCGACTGAAGCGTGACATTTAACACAAGTGTGCAACAGGAAATTATTCTGTTACGGCTTTGGATTTTATTTAAATGTACTGTATTTGGGGGTTTGTTACAGATGGCTGACCCCGCCCCCACCCCTCTTTGTCCCGGCATGATAAACAAAGGAAGCCGTTTGTTATGCTTTTTTTCCTGCCTTGTGTGTCCAGTTATGAATACAACACCTGTATACTGTTTGTTTTCGACATGAACTAAACGATGTGGGTGTGTTTTATGTTTATTTATTTTTTTGCTCTTGAATCCAGCAACAACTGGCCACGTACATCTCCTGGGTAAATGCTCAGCTCAAGAAAAAGTCTGGCCTGAAGCCCATCACTGACCTCAGGCGGGATCTGCAGGATGGCTTGGTTCTTGTACACCTCATCGAGATAGTTGGTAAATAAATGCACGTCTGCATAATATGTCGCTTTTTCTTTAACCCTCTTTTGGTTATTGTAGTAAGCACTGAAGTGCGCAAAGCTCTTGATCCAGTTTTTTTTTTTTTGCTATGTGATCTTTATGACAGCCGGGGAAGTGCTTGAGGATGTTTATTTAACTCCTGAAAGCAAAGAAGAAAGCAGGAAGAATGTGGAACAAGTGTTACAATTCATCTCCTCCAGACACATACGCATGCCTCACATCTCCGCAAGAGGTCTGTCATCTCATCGGCATATTCTATCCATTTGAAATACTTCATTTGAGTTAGAATTATTTTATTCTTGCCACAGACATCGTTGAAGGCAACTTGAAATCCGTGATGAGGATAATTCTGGCTTTGGCTGCTCATTTCAAACCCTCAGCCAATCCCAGAATTGCTTCGGGAAATGGGAAAGCCTCACAACCAGCAGCACCGTGCCACAATCCTTTGTCCACCGTGGCTCTTGCGCAAGGTGCCGCTGCTACTCTCGCATCGGCTCGATATGACGCCTCACTGCCTGCCGGGGCGTCACGCATCCACAGGTACTCATTTGTGTATAAAAAGTCATTGAAAGTGTAACAGGTTCATATGGCATCTCTTATCGGGTCTCATTTGATAATCTAGACCCGGGGTGTCAAAGTCATTTTTTGCCGCGGGCCACATAGTTATGGTTTCCTCTCAAGGGCCGTTATGAATTTGGGGAACCCATTAGAATGTTTAAATCCCTTCAAATATTACATATAGAGCACACAGCAAATTAATGAATAACTCGTTTTCAAATCTGAAGTCAAGAATAATGACTTTTATTGTGGTTGACATCCAAAAATATGAAATTTTGGCTCAGATTTTAGCAATCATCATGGAATTTAACAAGTTTGATTTGCTTTCGCGGGCCGAAAAAAATGATGTGGCGGGCCGGATTTGGCCCGCGGGCCTTGACTTTGACACCTGTGATCTAGACGTACCTAAATTTTCTGTGCTCCTATTAAAAACCATGTCAATTATTGTGCTTCAAATGTCTCCTGTGGCTCACCTTTCAGCTCATGGAGGTCAAACGTGGACAAGAGCGTGTGTGTACGTGCACTGGTGAAGCAGTATGAGAGAGGAAGCCCAGACGAGCAGGATAATGTGCAGACCAACAGGTATTTAAAAATCTATACTAACAGATGTAATATTGAAATTCATATTTAAAAACTACATCATCATGAACATCCACTTTGCTGAAGTTTCAGCAGTTTCTGCCTCAAATTAATGTTTTGAAAATCTGGCTGCATATGTTAAAATTTCAGCAATTGCAGATCTCCACCCAGCACACAAGCAGAGCACCAGGAAGAAGACGCAATCACTCCTTATGCGTCCAAGGTCGAGACGTCTGTTGGCGTGGAGGAGGCAACCTGGGAAGATTCCATCAGTGAAACTTTGGAGAAGGAGGTTGAGGAGACGCGTAAAATGGTGTCGGCTTTGCAGGTAGACCAGCAGTGTTTTTATTTTTATCTTTATTTTAATTAAAAATAAACATGAAAAAACGTTTCATGCAAATGTATTGAACTTAAACACAACTGAACTTCTTCTCCAGTATGTTTTTCCTCCACCCACATGTACCACTAGAGGCTGCCAGCATACCACTTTAGCTCGTCACACCACACTTTGATCAACACGGATGTTGAATATTTACCATCACGATTATCCAATTTTGAAGTCTAAAGATGTCTTTATATTTCTTAGGGCCTGCTTCTGCAAGGCTCTCTGCCTGAGGATGAGCAAGATCTATCTTTCGGTTTGGATGAAGGTCATCCAGAGCAGCAGCTGGTACACAGCATTTATTTATTTATTTATTTATTTATTTATTTATTTATTTATTTATTTATAATTTCAATTTCATTTTAATGTTATTTTCATTTTAACGCAATGTAATTTAATGTAATTTTATTTATTTATTCTAAATTAATGTTTAATTTATTTTTTTAATTTAATTCTTTAATTTAATCTTCATTTTATTGTTATTTTTCATTTTAATGTAATTTTCATTTTAACGTAATGTAATTTAATGTAATTTTAAATCAATGTTTAATTTATTTTTTTAATTTAATTTTTTTATTTAATTTTCATTTTATTGGAATTTTTCATTTTAATGTAATTTTCATTTTAACGTAATGTAATTTAATGTAATTTTAATTCAATGTTTAATTTATTTTTTTAATTTAATTTTTTTATTTAATTTTCATGTTATTGTAATTTTTCATTTTAATGTAATTTTCATTTTAACGTGATGTAATTTTATTTATTTTAATTTTAATTACATCTAATTTAATTAATTTTTTAATGTAATTTAATTTCAACCAATTTTCATTTGGATGTAATTTTCATTTTAATTTAATGTAATGTAATGTAATGTCATTTTATTCATTTGATTTTTTAATTTTAATTTAATTTAATGTCAATTTTTTTAATGTAATTTTAAATGTAAGTTAATGTAATTTTCATTTTAATGTAATCATCATTTTAATTTAATGTAATTGGATTTTAGTTTAGTTTAGTTTTTTTTACTTTTTCAACTTTATTTTCTGTTGGCTGCTTCCCTCTCGTCTCTCTTTGTTTCTGCTCCACACAGCTCGCGTTTCTTCCTCTGGCTGGGAAGGGGGTGCACGGGTGTCAATTTCTGTACATTGTCCCACTCCTCCGTTGTTGTCGCTCTTTCCAGGTAGTCATCCGCAGCCATTTGGATCAAAGTATGGAAGAGTCTCGGGAACTGAAGGTACATTTTTTTTACAATTTCTTGTCAGACAAATTATTAGACACTGGATTGAATTCAACCAGATTATTGCGACGTCAGATTTATTAATAATTAACTTGCTGTTTTAGAGGGAACTATTGAGCTGTAAGCAAGAGATGAGAAACCTCCAAGGAATCAAGGCAAGAACGCATGCATAATTTACACAACCTATCATGTCGTTGCCTGATCAGTTATTAGCATTGGGTCAAATCAAGGTTATTTTTTATTGATGAAAATTCCAGGAGGCCTTGCAGCAGCGTCTCTGCACTCAAGAGGCGTCCATCCTCCAACTGAAGCAAGAGCTGCTCCGAGCTAGCATGGCTAACGATGACTTTAACAATCAGAAGGTAAGGACTACAATTTGATCGAACACTGTCAAAACGATATCATTCAGGTTTGTGAGTAAAAGGATGCTATTTTTTTCCACCCTTAGATTGAGCTACAGTGGAAGCTGGAGGAATGTACCCGACTGTGGAGTGACTGTAAGGTATGCAGTACTGTAATTTAACACCCCAGCATGACATAAAAGCCCTTCTTTGTTTTCAGGAAATACTTCTTACAGTATGCACTGCATTAGCTTTTTTTTCTTTTTGAGTTGACTTTACTGAACTGTATATTTTTTCTTTTTCTTTTCTTCCTTGTTACTTACTGAAGAAGGAAGTTGGGCAGAAGGACAGACTTTTGCAACAACTCAAACAAAAACTTGAAGAAAGCCAACAACAGCAGGTACAGTTGTCACACTCAATAAGCAGAATTGTATTAATTAATTTATTTATTTATTTGCTTATGTGTTTATTTATTTATCATTTATTTAATTGGATTGGATTGGATTTGCCTTTATTAGTCTCGCAGTGGAGAACTTTACATTTCACAGCAGCAAAGTTATGAAAGAAATGAAAGTAGAAAAGCAAAATAAATTTATTTATTTATTTTTTTATGTGCATATTTGTATTTATTATCTATCTGTCTATACATTTATTCATTATTATTATTATTATTAGTAGTAGTAGTAGTAGTAGTAGTAGTAGTAGTAGTAATAATTCAAAACTCAAGGACACATTACAAATTATGTATCCATTATTTATCTATTTATCAATATTCATCGATATATTTATTCATCAATTTATTGATCTATGTATTTATGTATCTATTTATGTCTTTATGTACATAATTATTTAATTATTTAGGTTTCTAGCTAGCGAGCTTTTTCTTAACCATCCATTGATGAATGTTTCCATTGATTTATTTATTTAGTTAGTTGTTAATTTATTTGTCCATCTTTTTCCAGAGTGAGTTACAAGAACAGCTGGACCATGAAAACAGCATGAGGCAGGAAGTAGCAAACCGAGAGCTACAGCAGGTAATCTCGAATTAAATTGAATTACACGACTACCAAATTCAGAACATCAAATACATATTTGACGATAAACTTTTGACATTTCTCAGATTTCTCCTTGCATTGAAAACAATGGTTATTACAACTCTGGAAATCCTTCTTCATCCATATCAAGTGTAAGTGCTTTTGTCATTTTTTTCCCCTCACTTTCTGCTGTTATGAGGACGACAGCTGGAAGGCTTTTTGCTTGTTTTTTTTTACTTCCTGATGCCTTTAATTTGTTTATTATATGTTCTAAGCTTCTTGCATTGAATCTTGAATAGCTTCATGCCTAATGTGTAGAGATGGGCATTTCTTGCTTGGAACGCAGGCTCATTTTTTAGACAAAGGACCGATTAAGCAAATATGGAGCACACACAAAGATAGAGAAGCAGCAAACAGAAAATAAAGTTGAAAGGAGTAAAAAGTAAAACAGGGGAAATTAATTAAAATAAAATAAAATTTCATTGAATTACATTACATTACATTGAATTACATTACATTAAATTGAATTACATTACATTAAAATGAAAATTACATTAAAATGAAAATTACATTAAATGAAATTAAAAATGAAATAAAAAAATACATTAAATAAAATGGTATTAAATTAAACTAAAAAAAATACAATGAAATAAAATGACATCAAATTACATTTGTTCATCCCTAATTGGTTTAAGTATGTGGTGTTAAAGAGGCAAAATAACAAGGCAGGAACATAGACAAACAATATTTTATTCACATGCTATTTCATTTCAAACAGTATTTTTATTGCAGCACTGCCACCGAGTGTAGCGTCAAAGAACATAACAAAGTGCCTACGCACACCCAATTTTACTCGTGATCAATACAGAAAGCCACCCTGTTGTATGTCTCTCATTACACCGGGGGTGTCAAAGTCATTTTTTGCCACGGGCCACATTGTAGTTATGGTTTCCTTTCGAGGGCCGTTATGAATTTGGGGAACCCATTAGAATGTTTAAATCCCTTCGAATATTACATATAGAGCACACAGCAAATTAATGAATAACTCGTTTTCAAATCTGAAGTCAAGAATAATGACTTTTATTGTGGTTGACATCCAAAAATATGACAATTTGGCTCAGATTTTAGCAATCATCATGGAATTTAACAAGTTTGATTTGCTTTCGCGGGCCGAAAAAAATGATGTGGCGGGCCGGATTTGGCCCGCGGGCCTTGACTTTGACACATGTGCATTACACCATGATGGTATCTAGGATTGTAAAAGTGATTTTATTTTTTCATTTTTGTGATGATATTTTAACATAGTAGCTATTTCTGTGCTGGGACAAAGATTATGATAAGTGCTTTGTTACTGTTTCAGCTGTTGTTAACGCGCTATATAAATCAATCTGTACAGTATTGCATTGTAAAAGATGGAAAGATGATGATGCGAGAGGGTAAAATGCCCATTTCTGCTCATGTGTGTGCGTGTTATGTCTTATTTCTAATCTATAGGGAGAGGAGGTTCAGTTGCTCAGAGATGCAATTCGAAGTTTGAGGAAAGACTTGAGGGTTCACGACCCACAGCACCACACGCTGGACACTCTGGAGCAGGGTATCGTCTCACTCATTGACAGACTTCACGCTGTTCAAACGCACAGGGTACGATGGTATTTTTTAATGTTATTTGACCTCATCCAAATACATATATATATATTTTAACACAGTGGATTTTATGAACATTTTTATCGCACTGGTGTTTCTAGAAAAAAAAAGAAATGTATTATGATGATTTTTACTATTATATTATTATGATTGTTATGATTATTATGATTACTACCTGTCTGGCTATCTAGCTAGCTACCTAGCTGGCTATCAATTTGCTATCTAATACCTATCTGACTGGCTGGCTAGCTATCTAGCTGGCTAGCTATTAGTTATACGGCCAGCTGTCTACCTAGCTCGCTGTCTATCTATTAGCTATCTATTGGCTATCTATTAGCTAGCTAGCTTTCTGTCTATTTGACTTATTTCCGGGTTGAATGAATGCTGGCGCGTGTGGCTGCCGCTGCTCACCCACAGAAATAAAACTTATCCTGTGACTGTAAAGTGTTCTTGAGAGTTTTGAAAGGCAAACGCTGGGGTGTGTGGCTGCCGCTGCTCACCCGCAGAAAAACATTATCCTGTGACTGTAAAGTGACCTTGAGAGTTTTGAAAGGCGCTTATAAATGAAATGTATTATTATTATTATGATGAAAAATAGTCACATTCCTTTGGGAGAGGATACTGATTGCTCACCTCTTTCCTCCAACATGTATCCTCATCCTACAGATTCGAGGGAAATCCCCCAGACGCAGAGGCCAGAACAGTGACGGCGACTCTTGGCAAAGTAAGTAAAGTACCAGTAGTCGTCTTTTGTTGTGTTGTGAAATACGCTCATGCATAGAGCGCATATTTTAGTCTTCGCTCTGTTTCTGATTTGTTTCATTGCAGGGGTTTGTCAGTCCAGTAGCACTTCCGCGGGTTCTACTAAGATCCTGTACTTCACAGGAAGATCCTCCACACCTTTTATGATCAACATCCCCAAAAGGTGGTTTGCAGTCGACATATTTAAATCATTCACGGCTATTCACGAATTTATTCGGGAATTGAAAATATGACGTGGAGCTTTCATTTCTGTATTTGTCCGGGTTTTGGTTTTTCTTGTTTGGGTGCCAATAACTAGCAGGCTAGCTAGCTTTCTATCTGTGTATTTAATAGTGACAATCAATGTATTAGCTAACTAGCTAGCTATTAGCTATATAGCTATCTAGGTGGCTAACTATCTAGCGAGCTATCTATTAGCTATCTACTAGCTGGCTAGCTAGCGTTCTATTTACTTCCGGGTTGAGTGAATTCTGGCGCGTGTGTCTGCCGCTGCTCACCCACAGAAAAACCTAGACTGCTACTGTAAAGTTACCTTGAGCGTTTTGAAAGGTGCTTATAAATGAAATGTATTATTATTAATAAAGCGCTGGCCATGGCCTCTGGCAATGTTTTTTTTTTCTTTCCACAAGGGGGCAGCATTTCCACTTTTTCCATGTTGGTGCGTTGTTCCAGCTTCAGCCCTTATCAACCAATATGAATGTATATATGTATATCCGCCCTCATTTGAAGCTAATATAACTCCAGACCCATATAATTTCGGAATCAACTCTTTTTTTCTTATAAAAGAAGCGAGTAAGGTTTCGAACACTTAATTGAATGTTTATGTAGTCCTAAAACACAATATTCTGTGTGTCCTGGAATTTGAGTGACAATGACAAAAACCCTGACAGTGAAGTGGACTTTTTTGCACATGTCTGGCAGTGAATGAGTTAATAGCCCTTTTCCAGGTGACTGCAATGACGGGGGACATTTTTTACAGGTTGGGAGAGGTAACTCTTAAGGACGTGAAGGCAGCTGTGGATCAAGAGGGGAACTACAGGTACCACTTTAAGGCGTTGGACCCTGAATTTGGTACTGTGAAAGAAGAGGTAAGCAAAGCTGGTGGCATGGGGCAAAAGGATAATTGGATTGGATTAGCTTTTATGAGTTTTGTAGTGAAGAATTTTACATTTCACAACAGCAAAGTCATGAAAGAAAAGTAAGAAGTAGAAAAACAAAATATAGGAGCTGCTGTAAAGGTAGCCACTCTCAAGACGCCATCTTGAAGTCAAAACAACAAGAGCAAAAACTAAACACACAAAGGACACAGACAGGCATTCAATTTTCAACACTTTCTGCACCCTCTTTGTTGCATAAAGCAGTTCTAGATGAAAGAGGAGAGGATCAAAGTGTCCTTTTCACCAGTGGTTCCGGGACGTCATGGTGAAATATGCACGTCTCCTACAAGCTAAATGTTGAACGCAAACACAAAGCTGTAGCATCCATTGAGGAAAGAGAATGTCTCACATCTCCTGTATAATCCCCGTAAATCCACTTCAATTCCAAGCCGCGACATGTACATCAGCCTGTATATTTGTTGTGTGTGAGAACAGGTTTTCTTAGATGGGGCCATCGTGCCTGGCTGGGAAGGCAAAATTGTGGCTTGGGTGGAAGAAGACCACAGTGAAGCCAGGTAACATCATCAACATGCCTTTCCAAATATCCTCCTTGTTATTTACTGCCTGTGTGCTTTCTTTTTATATTTTTAGACCTTCTTAGGCGTAGACAGCCATGAAACTGGAACCTTTAATGAGACGATTTCAGGTGGAACTTTTGATAAATACAAGACTTCAGCAGTTGGATTTTGAGACTCGACTCACTGTCGTGTAAATGATGATTTTATAGAATTCGGTGCCTTGCCACTATGTGCCTGATATTGCCAGGCCTTGATTAAAAATGCGCAGAAATGTCATATTTGTCAATAAGAAGTGTTTGGAATCTCTTTTCATTCATTCATTGTTTCAGCAATGTAGCCTTTACAGAAACTCTGGCCAGTTTAATTGCATTTTGTCGTCCTTGCGTCTGCCACAAGGCTGTCATTTTAATTCTTCAGTGTTATCAACTGTAGGAGTTAATGGCACTGTTTACATACTGTTTAGTTTTTTTTTAAGTATTTTTTTATTTCCCACATTTTTGTATAGGCTTTGAATGCTTATACTCGTCAATAATGATATTGTGCTATAAATTTGACATTGAACGCACCTAGGACCTAACTAAAGAACTACTTTGTACTTTTATTTATTGTATGAGTGTTTATGTGTGTGCTCAGCTTCCATGTTAGGGTGGTGTTTTCTTCTACAACAAGCCAATTGAAATATGCGTTGATCTCATGTACTGTTGTGACTGCCATTACAGTCTGCAAAATGGACAGTTTGTATATATTTTTTTTAATTCTACAAATAAAAACTTGCCATTCGTGAAATGTTTTTTTTTTCTATGTTTTAAAACATAAAAACTGGCATATATAAAAACATTGTATTTATTGTTGCTTGGTCTGCAGTAGCACTGAAAATTGTGTTTTGTAGCGTGTAATTCTGTGAAAAGTTGGATTTTTTTGGGATGCTGGAAAATGTACCCTGTATGTCATTCCCGTTGTGACTGTAACTGAGTCGGATGGATGGAAAATTGTGGAAAGAGTCGAATGACAAAAAAATATATGCGGTTACTGCTACTATTACGATGACAGAAAAATACAAACACTTTATTATGACTGATTGAAATGAATATCTATTCATGTATTCAAAGTATGTAATGTACTGTACGTGGTTCTTTGCGTCGCAACAGTTTTACGACACATTTAGCCTAGATTCTGCAGTGCCTCGCGATTGCCGTAAAGTGTTGTTTTGGGCAGGAGGAGGTCATTACAAAGTGAGGGGTGGCACCGGGACGCTTGTTAGAGGTTTTTACTCATGAGCGTGTAAAGTAGTCATATTAACAATAGCTCCGTGTAATTATTGAACTGCACCGACATGCTTCGTCTAATCCTGCGGCTCAGGCCGTCCTCCCGGCTACCTCGTCCCCGTGCCCTCCCAGCCGGGCCTGCTGCCTCTGCCCTCAGCTCACGTTGCATATCTGGAACCGGCTGTGCTAGGCGGATACACCGCGTAGTCGGCTCGCGATCTCTGTGCTCCACCGTGGGTTTCAGTCGCGGTGGAGCGCTGCTGCGGTGTCCCCAGCTGAGTGCGAGCTGTCGGAGCGAACGGTTCTACAGCCTGCCCCCGCACCAGAAGGTACCTTCACCGGGTTTCCGGTTGCTATAGCACCCGCTTCACTTAGCATGACCTCCGTCGCTAGCACAGAGACATGAGAGGGAATTTAGTACATTGCACGCCTTAAACTTCAAATGTGCCCTGTGCCCCAACCTATATTGTGCTATTACAGAGATACGATCATAGCTTCTATGATGTTTTGCTTAAAACTGCGTTGAAACTCGATGTCATTTAGGGAGTACTGTATCGGTATTTAGAAATGGCTCCTGTGGGATGCTGTCTATTCATGTTTCCCAACCTTTATTTGAACCAGTACATACATTTTATGATAAACAATCATAACAAACATAAAATCACACGTATGCGGAAAACAAAATTGTTACAAAAAGTGATGATGATGGGAACCAAATTGAAGCTGCTATCAATCACGTGATATTTTTTTCAAGTCGATATTATTGATCATGTCAAAAATATTTCATCACTCTCACTTGTATGCTGCTCGTCAATGTCAAACAGGTGCAGCTGCCCGCCCTCTCACCCACCATGCAGACTGGAACCATCGCCCGCTGGGAAAAGAAGGAAGGGGATAAAATCAGTGAGGGAGACCTCATAGCAGAGGTAAGGGCACCGTTGTTATATATGTCGTATGAACGTGTAGAGAGAAACGAATAAAGTTATGTTTTTTTTTTGTAGGTGGAGACTGACAAGGCTACGGTGGGTTTTGAAATGTTGGAAGAATGCTATCTTGCCAAAATTCTTGTTCCTGAAGGGACTAGAGATGTAGACATCGGATCGGTAATTTGCATCACCGTTGACAGGTAAACATAAGTCTGATTATCTGGGAGGTCGTTACATACTTAAAAAAAAAACTTTTTATTCTCCATTCTCATTGTAGTCCAGACCTCATCCCAGCGTTTAAGGACGTCACGTTGGACTCGCTTACTACCGGTTCGTCATCAGCCCCCAGCGCTCCTTCCCCGCCCGCTCCAGCTGCAGCTGCAAGCGCACCACCTGCCGCGCCGGGCAGTTCCTACCCAACACACTTGAAGGTGGGCATTTTGAAGTGGCTCGGAAATGTCATTGGCGTGCGGGTGTCAAAATCAGAATCGTCTTTATTGGTCCAAGTATGTAGAACACACAAGGAATTTGTCTCTGGTAGAACACGCTGCACTAGTATCATAAAAAATGTAAAGAGGCACTATTATCTAGCTGCCTATCTAGCTATTTAGCTAGCTACTGTATCTATTAGCTATATAGCTAGCTCGCTATTGGCTTTCTATTCGCTAGGTATTAGCTATCTATTCGCTAGGTATTAGCTATCGATTTGCTAGGTATTAGCTATCTATTCGCTAGGCATTAGCTATCTTCGCTAGGTATTAGCTATCTATTCTCTAGCTATTACCTATCATTTGCTACATATTTGCTATCTATTAACTCTGGCTGGCTAGCTATCTAATTAGCTATCTATTCACTATCTAGCTGGCTGGCTATCTAGCTAGGTATCTTTTGGCTAACGGTTGCTTAGCTAGCAAGCTTTCCATCTATTTGAGTTATTTCCGGGTTGAGTGAACGCTGGCGCGTGTGGCCGCCGCTGCTCACCCAGAGAAAAACTTATCCTGTGACTCTAAAGCAGGGGTGGGCAAACTTTTTGACTCGCGGGCCGCATTGGGTACTAAAATTTGACAGAGGGGCCGGGCCAGGAGCATTTGGAGGGAGTGTTTGGGCCGGAAATACTCCGAACAAGTTATGTCCATAATTTATAAAATCACTTCAAATGACTTCGACTGAGCGTATTTTACAAAGATTCCACAGCATATAGCTATAGTTTACGTTTTAAGACTTGCGCTGAATATATGAAGTCTTGTTTTCGAGTTGATGACGATCCCCATGTGACGTCACGTTTGGACCGCCCTGACCGAGAAAGCGACATACAATGCATTTTGGGTACTTTGTTTAGTCTGAAAACTTCGTGTTAATCCGTGTTGATGGCGAAATTAGAAGGAAAACACATAAATAACGCCATGGTGAATCGTTGTGTGTTGCACCAAGACAACTATTTGATATTCGCTGACACAAATTCCCAGCTGACAAATCAGCCCATTTCCAACGGAGCTTGGGCGCAATCTTCTGCTTTTTCTGGGTGCTACATTGCTGTCATTGACGGCTCGAATTGATATGGGAGGACTCCTAGAATCAATTGCAAACATTTATGCTTTCCTCTTCAGAAGAACAAGAACAAGAAAACATCTTCTCCGAATCTGAAGCCATTGTTTTGATTCTCGAGCAACCTTCTGAAACTGGCCATTTCCGGATTCATTTTGAAGTCATTTTTATTGGTGTTTTTCATTTAACTAAAAATATCAGCCTGCCTGATTTGGGTATTTTAGATGCTATAAAACGTTTTTCTGATGTCAGTGGGAAACAAAAACAAAAAATGGTGCCGTTGTCCTTTAAATGTAGTATGTACAAACCTCATAGCACAGTAAAAACACTACAACCCAATTTATTAACTGTCTTTCAAATGTGAAAAATATCCCTGATCAGTTAATAAATTTTTCTCAAGGAATATGCAAGATATGGCATTTACAAACTATTTCGCAGACACTTGGAGGAGGAAATGGAAATTGATTAAAATAACATATGCACTGTGATTTATCAAGATTGCGTCTGTTTTTAAGTTTCCATCGAAGGGGCAAAGAAATCAACATTTATTGAAAAATGGAATCACTTTCAACATTCAAAACATATTATATATGTTATGTGTTAAATTCCGCCAAATCATAGATGGTTTGTCCTGACCGCGCGCTCAACAAACTCCTCACTGACGCTCTCGCCTTCACGCGCTAACAAAACACGTGTACCGTCGCCGAGCACACAAACAAACAAAAGACGACACGAGACAACCGTGTTAGAGGTATCTGCAGCGAATGGCACAGCTACCTGCAGTTGAAATTTGCATACTCGGCTCGGCAGCCAATCAGAAGCCTGCTTCTTTCTTCCGGACTTTCGCAAGCGTTACAAAGTCGTGCAATTGCATGTCATTTTCCAAAATAGATGCACAGAACCTCAAACTAGAAGAAAGATTCAAAAGAAGCTAACAACATATGTGACGCTACAAAACGTAAATTTACATTAAACCGTGACTGTAAAGTGTACGTGAAACTTATGAAAGGGGCTTAGTGGCTCGTAGGAATCAATGCAAACGTTGCATTGTGCACCACAATGACAATCGACTACTGTAGCAAAATTTACAGCCATGCGCATTTGCCGTAAATTAAGCAAGGTAGCATTTGTAGTTGGTGCATTCTTGATTTAAAAAAAAACTTTATACTTTGTGACAATGTTTCTTAATGGGATTGGTCTCATTTTGCTTCAAGTTGGGAAAAATGGGGCAGGCAACTTTTCAGTTATCTGCCCTGTTGTTCGCTAGCTTTTTGTCATGAGTTTTAGATACTGTTTGTACTATAATTTGGGCAAGTTCGGCGGGCCGGATTGAAAAGCCTAACGGGCCGTATGTGGCCCGCGGGCCGTAGTTTGCCCATGCCTGCTCTAAAGTAACCTTGAGAGATTTGAAAGGCGCTTATAAATGAAATGTATTATTATTATACAGTTACACCTGCCTGAGGGGAGTCACTGGAGAAGGTGGTGGGCAGGGTGCGGAGGGTCCAGTAGGATTTTCTGTGCCCTTGTTTTGATTCTTGCAGTGTGCAAGTCCATGAGAGTGGGCAGGGTGGTGCCAATGATTTTTTTTTACGCCGTCCTAACTGTCCCCTGAAGTTGGATTTTGTCCATTTTTGTGGCGGCCCTGAACCATACCATAATGGAAGCTGGTTTTTAATATGACTTAGTCGATATACACCATCAGAATGGAGTTGAAACTAAGAATCAGAAAACCTTTAATGGCCTCACAATGGGGAAATTTGCAGATGCAACTGACATAGCTTGGATTCCCCTTTGGACTCCTCGGCCGACACCACAGAGAACGATTTGTATAAAAGCTATTAGAAAAGATTTATTTTTCTGTCTGTTAGGGTCATTGCTAATGAAGTAGGATTCAAAAGTAAAAATAAAAAGATTCTTTAATCTTTGGGACGACACAAAATGTAAGCCCAAAGGGAGAAAAAGCCAAGAGCGGAGCGAGAGAAAAGTGGGAGGGGCTGATTTGGGAGAGCTTTTATAAAGATGACACAGGATGTGATGTCATGTCAAGATGGACAGAATGTGACATGATGACAGGAAGTCAGAGAAAATAAAACGATGTGCCAAAACCCACCTGTTTAAAATTGCATTTTCTGTATTTATTGTATTCCATTTGTGATTGTATTATATGTATTATATGTATTATGTATTATAGTACCTATGCTTGTCTCTGACTGTAAAGTGTCCTTGAGAGCTTTGAAAGGTGCTTAAAATGAAATGTATTATTATGTATTATCATTAAGGAAATAGTAAATATGTTAGAAATGTGTTCGTATAGCAAATTGTCCAATCGTTGGTGAACAGTAAGATGATTGTGCGCCGCAGATCACACTTCCCGCCCTTTCGCCCACAATGACGATGGGCACGGTGCAGCGCTGGGAGAAGAAATTGGGTGAGAAGCTAAACGAAGGAGATCTGCTAGCTGAGATCGAGACGGACAAGGCAACCATCGGTAAACCCGAACGTCCTTTGACGCGGCGCTCCGGAAATGGTTGCTTCTCGCCAACTTGCACCCACTGTGTCAACCTTTGTGTCGCGTTGAGGTTTCGAGGTGATGGAGGAAGGCTACCTGGCCAAAATAATGGTGCCCGAGGGAACACGTGACGTGCCGTTAGGAACGCCGCTGTGCATCATCGTCGAGAAGGAGAGCGACATCGCTGCCTTCAAGGACTATGTCGAAACAGGCATTGCAGAAATTTCACCACCTCCTCCTGCACCAGCACCAGTAAGATACTCGCACACATTTTGGGTTAGCCTTTATTAGTCTCGCAGTGGAGAAATTTACATTTCACAGCAGCAAAATGATGACAGGAAGAGGAAAGGAAAGAAAGAAGGAGAAAAACAAAATACAGGAGCTGTTGTAAAGGCAGCCACTCTCGCGGCGCCATTTTGAGGTCAAAACAGTCATTCAATCTTAAGCACTTTCTGCACCCTCTTTTTTGTGTTTGTTGCATGAAGCAGTTGTAGATGGAAGGGGAGACGATCAAATCGTCCTTTTCACCACTGTATCAGGGACCTCATGATGAAATGTGCGCGTCTGCTATCCTACAAGCTAAATGTTGAAAGCAAACACAAAGCTGTAGCATCCATTCATGAAAAGCGACTGTCTCACATCTCCTGTCCCACGTAAATCCGCTTCAATTCCAAACCGCAACAGTCCCACATCCGCATCGGCGCTCTGCGCTGACGCTCCTTTCTTCTTATCACGGGCTCCTAAAGCCATGCAAAAAAAAAGCAAAATCGCCCCACAGCTGTCCAGTGATGACAGTCAAATGGCACTGACATTTCTCCCAAATCAAAAACAGTGCTGGCATATTCGTGCTGCCAAAAAAGTGCAACCGTTCAGCACAGTCTCCTCCTTGATGAATGTCGTGACAAAAAAAAAAAAAAAAAAAAAACGGGAAAAAAATCTGTATCCATTCCACATACCCCACAACTCAAAGTGACAAAAAAATTAGAAACGCAACAAATAAAAAGCAAGGCTCGTGATAGCGCTTGCTGACGGCTACTCGGGCGCCATCTTCTTCGATTGTTAAATCTCCCGCTTTTGCTCACAACTCAAAGTAAATGATCTCAAAATGTATCCGCGAGTCAAAGCAGCACTGTTGAAATACTTTTTCACAAAGGCAGCAGTACCAATCACCGCGCCACCAACTCAGGCCCCCCCCGCAGCAGCCGCGCCGCCCTCCTTGACCCCCGCAGCGCCCAGGAAGGGGCGCGTGTTCGCGAGCCCGCTTGCAAAGAAACTCGCCGCCGAGAAAGGTTTCGATCTAGCGCAGATCACCGGTGAGTCGGCAATCGGGACAAAGGCAGGCCTCGGAAGCAATGTCACAGTTAATGATACGCTGCTTTCACAGGTTCCGGTCCTGATGGACGCATTACCAGGAAAGACGTTGACGGTTTTGTTCCCGCCAAGGCGCCGGTAAGTTGCACTTTTGTCAAACTATCTTTTTCTGTCGATCGTCATGCAGCACATAGCACTTTATAATATCAATGGAAACGTGATGTAATAATGGTATAGTTTGATATCAATTTTTGTGTCATCCATGAAAGTGATAACTTTCAAACGGATGTGACGATTGAATCGAGGATATTGTCACAGCAGGTGTGATTTATGTATTTTTCAGAAGAATCTTTGCTGGAAAGTAAATATAAGAGGAACATGGAAGGAATAGGCTGCAGTAAAAAAATAATCACAAAGCTGTGTGTGATCTATCTATCTATCTATCTATCTATCTATCTATCTATCTATCTATCTATCTATCTATCTATCTATCTATCTATCTATCTATCTATCTATCTATCTATCTATCTATCTATCTATCTATCTATCTATCTATCTATCTATCGAGCTAGGTAGCTTTATTTTAAATTTATTGATTTCTCTATCTCGCTAGCTAGCTATTTATTTTTTCATTTATTGATTTCTTGATTTTTCTATGTATTTATTTGCTTCGTATATTAATTTATTTATTCACATATTTGTTTATTTATTCATTTAGCTATCTACTTAGCTAATTCTCTAGCTTGTTTGCTCTATATCTAGCTAGCTAGCTTTCTATCTAGCTAGATAGTTCTCTATCTGGCTAGCTAGTTCTCTATCTAGCTAGTTTTCTATCTTGCTAGCTATTTAGCTAGCGAGCTATCCAGCTAGTTAGCTATCTAGCTATTTATTTTTTATTCATTGATTTATTGATTGATTGATTTATCTATTTATTTGTTTTATATATTCATTTATTCATTCACATTTATTTATGTGTTTATTCATTCATTGATCTATCTATTTGCCCATTTATAATTTTTTTAACACAATTTTTATTTGTTTAAAAAATACCACAAACTATGCTGTGCTATGCCAAACTTCCATAAATGTAGCCTACATTTCATGCATGAAAATATAACCGCCATGTTTACTGATTGCTTTTCAGCCCGCTACATTAGCAGAATGTTGGACTCACATCAGTCAAATTGGAGCTTCGTGAATTTCGATCAAATGAAAAGTTTTTTTGATAGGCTGCTGCAGCTCCGACAGCGGCTGCACCGGCGCCTGCCGCCGTTCCTGCCGCACCAGCCGGGACTTTCACGGACATCCCTATCAGCAATATACGCAAGGTGAGAGAGAGCAAACGCGCCTAAGATGGTTTCTCGTCAGCCATGTTTGTGCTTCTTTGTCTTCATGCTTCCTCATACATAAGCGAGCGATGTGTTTTTAGTTTTATTTTTTTACCCGCTCCTCTGCAGGTGATCGCTCAGAGGTTAATGCAGTCCAAGCAAACCATCCCCCACTATTACCTCTCCGTAGATGTCAACATGGACCAAGTGCTGGAACTTCGGAAAGAACTCAACGAGGTATTTAGCCCTTTAAAAATTGACAATCGCCGGAGATCAGTAGTTCAAACAACGTGTGACCTTTGCTGTGAAGGAGGTGAAAGCCCGAAGTCTCAAGCTCAGCGTGAATGACTTTATCATTAAAGCCAGCGCGCTGGCCTGCCTCAAAGTGCCCGAGTGCAACTCCTCCTGGATGGACACGGTCATCCGCCAGTGAGTAGCTTCGAAAACAACTCACACGAAACCTCATTCGTCACCTTAACAAACCATTGTATGGACAAACCATGAAAGAATCATGTTTATCCCACTTTCCATTGACATGTTCTTTCTCACTTTGTCGTAGGAACCACGTGGTGGACGTGAGCGTGGCCGTGAGCACATCCAACGGTCTCATCACGCCCATCGTGTTCAACGCGCACACCAAAGGACTCGCCGCCATCAGCGCCGACGTTTCGGCCCTCGCCGCCAAAGCGAGGGATGGCAAACTGCAGCCGCATGAGTTCCAGGTACAAGTCAAAATAATGGAAGAAGAATCTAGTACAGTGATACCTTGGCTTACGAACTTAATTGGTTCCCAGACAGTGTGTAAGGCGAAAAGTGCGTATCCCAAAAATTAATTTCCCATAGGAAACCATTAAAATGAGAATAATCTGTTCCCAGGTCCCTGTAAAACATAATTTTCTACTTTCTAATTTTCTAAGCCTTAAAACTACACAAAATATTCCTTATTTTATGTAATGTGCTATGGTATTATAATTAAAGAAATAAACTGTACTGTATAATAAAGTCGTTTTATTTACCTTTGTGATAGTCGTTGATGGAATGGAGTTGCCGGTTTCACCAGCATTAAACATTTGATCAGGAACGTAGCCTTCTTTCACCATCTTGATGAATGATCCTTTGTAGGTGCTTTCTCTGCGATAATTTTACCGTCATTGTATCTAAAATCTGAGTTTCTATATTAACTCCGCCTCCTTTTCCTTCCCTACACCCGCGCGCACAATAACCACCACCAGGGAGGCACGTTCACCATCTCCAATTTGGGAATGTTTGGCATCAAGAACTTCTCAGCTATCATCAACCCACCGCAGTCTTGCATCCTCGCCGTGGGGGGTTCCGAAAAGCGACTCATGCCCGCCGACAACGAGAGAGGGTATGTTTCAAGTTCAATTTTTGGAATCAGGGCAAGGGGTGAAGACAGTCCCTGTTGAACTCATTCACTGCCATTTCTGAAATATGACGCAGAGCGCCATTCCCGAATTTGTTCATTTTTTTTTGTTCTTGCTTGGGTGCCGATGAAGAGCTGGCCAGACCTCTTGCAATGTTTTCCCCTTGCACAAAGGGGCGGCTTTTCCCTTTTTTCCACGTTAGCGCTTTGTTCCAGCTTCAGCTGTTGTTAAAGTGCCATATAAACCAATATGTACGAATTGCATTGTATTTTGCACATCCACCCTCATTTCAAGCTCATATAACTCCACAGTGTGGAAGCTACAATGAAAATAAGGACATAATGTCCCAAATTTTGCAGCGTTTTTGAAAAACGTCAACAATAAAATTACATGGCTCTTGAGGCAGGCATAGCCAAGGTCCAAGATCACAATAACTGGTATATTTAGCTAATTTAGACCTTGGAGAATGGGAATATCAATTTCCATATGTTTGAAGAAAAAGGTCAATTTTGAAGAGGTCTACTCCACACCCATATAACTTAGGAATTAAGTATTTTTTTCTGATGAAATAAGTTTTTTTTCCTCAGGTTTCTTACGCTGCATTGAATGTTTATGTAGTCTTAAAACGTAATATTCTGCGGGTCCTGGAATTTGAGTGACAATGACAAAAACCATGGCACTGGAGTGGACACATTTTTGCACATCGTCTGGCAGTGAATGAGTTAAAGGTGCGCCTTATCATCCGCTGCGTCTTATAGTGTGGAAAATACAGTACCTTCACTGTCAAGGGAGAAAAAAATATTTTGAGTATTTCCCTGAAAGTTAATTTTTTAAAGGAGAATTGAAATACAGTAAAGTCTCGTTATATCAATATTCAAGGGAGTCAGAAAAAATATCGATATAACCGGGACTATCGATATATCCGACCCTGTTTGCATGTAATTTTCTCAGTGCGTGCATAGAAATAGTATCGATATAACCGGGACTATCGCTATATCCGATATCAATATAACGAGACTTTACTGTATATCCAAGGTGGATGATAAAAAAGGGGAACAAATTGCATCGTAATTAAAACATTGTCATTATCTGTGCCGCCTTTCAGTAATGTGATATTTAGGAAGAAAAAATATTCTACTTGAACACCAAAAAGTCTTTTTTTTTAATTTTTTTATTAGTTTCGACGTGTCCAGCATGATGTCCGTGACTCTGAGCTGCGACCACCGAGTAGTGGACGGCGCGGTGGGCGCCCAGTGGCTAGCCGAGTTCCGCAAGTTCCTGGAGAAGCCCGTCACCATGCTCTTGTGAGCGGACTGTGGCAAAACCGCCGTGAATGGCGCCCCCACCCACCCACCATCTCGCCAAAGTGATCCTAACACTCTGGATCCTCCTGCGATTGCCTGCCCTGTCGACAGGTGGCTACATGTTACACGCGAAGAAGGGAGGGGCACTCCGCTTCCATCTTTAGTTTCTCTCTTTCTCTCTATTTCTGTCTCTCTATTTATTAAATGTCCACGCCGTAAGAGAAACGTAGTTGTAATTCATCCTAGCGCACACGCAGTCGTCCCACGAAGCACTTAAACGGTATCATGTTGCGCAAAAGTGTACAATCAGAGATCATATTCACTCCGAATGATTTGTGCCAGTGACGCGAATGTGATCAAGGGGGACGTGTGTTTCTGCCATGTTTGCAGGCTAAAAGATTGGAAAGAAGTAGCTACGATACACACAAGTGTTCAGTGCTAAATTATGTACATTGTATGGTGATGTATATTAAAATCCTTTATCTGTACAGCTCCCGACTAAGATAGGAAAAAGTGCTAAAGTGTTCCTCTCGCTCATTTTCTTTCTGCTCCATCTTCATTTTCTCGCCCCCCACAGTCAACACTTCTGTCCTTCAAACAGCTGAAAGGCACAAAGCTGTCGCCGGATGTTTGTTTGAAATAAACGGAGCGGAAAAAAAATGTGTGTTTGCAATTTTGTTGAACGAAGGCCTGACAGAAAATAAACAGCCAATGCAATCATCTTTGTCCAAACCATATTTTACACTTAACGTTTGCAACTGTGCACAATTTTCCTGTTCTTGCATTGCATTAGTTCAAGTTACGTACTGTACTTATTCTCGTAGTTTCATTCATACTTAATAAGCGCCCGCCGTCAATGGCTCCTAAACAACCCGTGGCTTCAAAATCATCCAGTGAACCAAAAAAGAAGAGAAAAATGATGACAGTAAGTGAAAAACTAAAATGACTACACAAACTGAGGGAAAGTGAAAATTATGCCGCGGTTGCACGCCATTACGTCACTGAATCCACGATGCGTTACATTAACAAAGATGATTAATGTCCCTGTACATATACTTTATACTGTATGTTGATAGTGGGCTGTTTATTGCATTAGAGTTTTGTACAAACATTTACTGTGCTTTTTTTTATACAGGTCATGTACTGTGATCCACTAAATTTGGCCTTATAAATATTTTTTGTACTCATACACGTAAATTTACCAATATATGTAAGGTTGGCTACATCGCGGATTTTTGTCTACCGCGGGTGGTCCTGGTCTGCATTAACCGCGAGAAACGAGGGAGTACTGTATTCCAGTATTGCTTTGCGTCCACGTAGAAGAAGATGGTCAAATCTAACGAAAAATCTTTAGAAAATAATTAAAACTAAATAAAAGCACTGTACGAGAAATAGAAATTAGCTCTATTGAAAAACGGTTTCATTTTTTCTTGATTAAAACCACGGACACGCATCACGGTTTGTGTCGTGTGACTACAAAAATGGCTACTCGAACAGCTGCACTTTATTGGGAGAAATTGAACCGTTCAGGTGTGTGTTGATTGGATCAGTCATTTGTTTTTCAAACACAAGGTTTTTCCACTTGTTATGACCATTCCCACTGCGGCGACAACGTTATCATAACACTGCCGCCATTGTTTTCCCCACCAAAGTGACGATGAGAGGTGAGGTGAGGCCGCTGTTGCTCGATACATTAATCACGCATGCCTAGTTTTCTTTTTGGGAACATGGACGGTGCGGGGAAGAGAAAGGAGAGAGGCGAGCTTGTTTCTCGCACTGCTTCCTGTCAGCCATGGGTGCCCTTGCACGACGCGCGCTATGGATCCTGTACGTGTGTTTTACGGCCCTGCGGACAAGTGAGTACTTTTTATTTGTTATACAAATAAATAAATATATATTAACACAATAAGAAATAAAATACAACCAAGAAAGACAATACAGGCACACTTTTGATTGACACGAGCAGTGACGTATTTACAGCAAGTGTGTATTACTAGTACAATACATATGGATTCAATTTGCGCTTTAACAACAGCTGAAGCTGTAACAAAGCATTTAAAATGGACAACTATTATACACAGGAAATAAAGCAGTCACAAAGATAGTAGAAAACATCAGGGAGTAAAACTAATGTGAAGTCTGAATACATGTTTGCAATCGATTAAATAACTTATTCCGTGCCATTTTGAGGCAATAGGGGGGGGGATATAGCACTAAAAAGAGGCAGAAAATGGCAACAAAGCTCAGTGTAAGAAATTAATCAGCCCATTTCCCTAGGCTGATTAATTCCTTACACGGAGCTTACTTTCTCGCCCTCTTCTGCCTCTTTTTGGTGCTACACAAAGTTTTCATACCAAAAAAGTACAGCAAAATGCATTGACGTGACGGAAGGACTGCTATAATGTGTCCTTTTTTCGGTCAGGGGCGTTCCTTCAGTGACGTCACATACGGACTCGTCACCAACTCAAAAACAAGACTTCCGGAATATTCAGTGCGAGTCTTAAAACGTAAAATATAGCTATATGCGGTGGAATCTTTGTAAAATACGCTCAGTAGAAGTCATTTGAAGCCATTTTACAAATTATGGACACAGCCTTTAAGTTTTTTATTGCAATTATATTATAACAAACTATAATATTTTATAGATTACAATATGTAATGTTTAGAAATATTTAGGAATGTTAAGTTCAGCAACAGGTATAATTTATTTCTGAAATCTTATAATTATAAATTATCATGTATAAAATATCATCAAATAAAATCTTAAACTCTTGAGGGGAAAAAGGGTCACTTTATCAAGAATATCTGTTGAAAATTTGATGTTCACCAGGGTTACTGTCATTTTTTTCCTCTGAAATGTAAGACCCCCTGCCTGCTATGTTAGCATTATCCTGTATGAGCATTAGAATGGGATATTCATGTGATTCATGCTTTGCATTTCTTAGCACTTGGATATTGTGTGGGTAACTAAGTTGCTTTTCCAACTGCGCCTCAATTAGTTTTGGCTCCACGTTAGAGCTGTCAAGTTCAATTAGTTGCACACGCACATACACAAAAAATGTAGCTGGGAGGGGTGGCAGGAATGGGTTCATTATTTCTAGGTCAGAAGGAAATGAGGGCGTGAAAAAGTGGATCAATGACAAGCATTATTAAATGCATTAGGTTTTATTTAGCGAAAATTATATGCTGTGAGCGCATACGTTTGATGGAGTACACTTGATCACCTTTTTCCTTTTCCAAAGAAAGAATTAAATGTATACAAGTCAAGATATTAACTCATTCACTGCCAGACATGTGCACTTCAGTGCCAGGGTTTTTGTCATTGTCACTCAAACTCCTGAACCCACAGAATATTGACTTTTAGTACTATATAAACATTCAATGCAGCGTAATAAATATTAGACTCTCTTCTTTCATCAGAAAAAAAAGACTTAATTCCTAAATTATATGGGTCTGGAGTTATATGAGCTTGAAATGGGGGCAGCTGTCCAAAATACAATGCAGTACATACATATGGTTTATATAGCGTTTTAACAACAGCTGAAGCTGGAACAAAGCGCTAACATGGAAAAAGGTAAATTCTGCCCCCTTGTGGAAGGGGAAAAAAAACATTGCCAGAGGTCTGGCCAGCGCTTTATCGGCAACCACGACTCTTCAACTCAATTTTTGGTCTTCATTTCTTTCTTCAGATGCTCTGAGGGTGTCCATGAGAGAGGCTACAGTGGAGGTGGTCCGAGGAGATTCCGTCATCCTGCCCTGTTCCTTCTTCACTTCCGGTTCTCTCTCCCGTCTCAACATCATCTGGACGCTGGCTCCCCTCTCCAGTCCAGAATCCCCCATTCAGGTCCATCCAAACCTTTTGATTCTGAATTTTCGTGAAAGAAATGTGCGGAAATCATAATTTAAAGAGGAAGAATGTTTTTTTTTGGCATTCTAGGTGATCGTGTATGATCACGGCCAGATTATAGAAGACCCCTCTCTTATTGGAAGGGTAGGCTTTACAGGTATAGCCACTTTTTAATTGACTGTTTTTTCCAACTTTACATAATATGTGGAGAAAAGGTGACCCATTTGCTTGGCAGGAATCCCATGGAGTGCGGACATCATGGTGAACGACACTCGCATCTCCGACGCTGGCATTTATCGCTGCATGGTCAACAACCCTCCGGAGATAACAGACGCCGGCATCGGAGAACTGATGCTCAGCGTTTTCAGTAACTATAGTATTCGTGGATTTAAAGAGTCAGATTTTTTTGGGATGATAGATTAAAAAAAATACAACGATGAAAATAAGGACCGTGTATAGTCAGGCGTTTTTTAGCCCGGAAAAAAAACAACCAATTTTTAGTAAGGCGTTTTTAGCGCCAAAAAACGACCATGTATAGTAAGGTATTTTTGAGCCGATAAAAACGACCATGTATACTGTATAGGAAGCCGTTTTTAGCCGAAAAAAAAACGACCATTTATAGTAAGACGTTTTTTTCCCAAAAAAAGCGACCATGTATAATAAGGCGTTTTTAACCCAAAAACACGACAGTGTATCGTAAGATTTTTTAGGCCCAAGAAAAGACCATGTACAGTAAAGTGTTTTTAGCCCAAAAAATACGACCATGTATCGTAAGGCATTTCCAGCCAAAAAAAACGACCATGTATATAACGAAATTCTTTGCCAAAAAAAACCACCATGTATAGTAAGGCGTTTTTAGCTGAAAAAAAAAACGACCATGTATAGTAAGGCGTTTTTAGCTGAAAACAAAAACCACCATGTATAGTAAGGCGTTTTTAGCCCAAAAAAACGACCGTAACGCGTTTTTAGCCGAAAAAAAAACGACCATGTATTGTAATGTGTTTTTAGCCGAAGAAAAACAACCATTAATAGTGAGGCGTTTTAGCCGGAAAAAATGACCATGTAAAGTAAGGCGTTTTTAGCCCCAAAAAAAACGACCATGTATAATAAGGCGTTTTTCCCAAAAAAAGCGACCATGTATAGTAAGGCGTTTTTAACCCAAAAACACGACAGCGTATCGTAAGATGTTTTAAGCTAAAAAAATGACATGTACAGTAAGGCGTTTTTCGCTGAGTAAAAAACGACCATGAAAAGTAAGGTGTTTTAACCAAAAAAGAAAGACCATGTATAGTAAGGCGTTTTTAGCCCAAAAAACGACCATATATAGTAAGGCATTTTTAGCCGAAAAAACCCGACCATGTATAGTAAGGCGTTTTTAGCCCCCCAAAAAACGCCCGTAAGGCGTTTTTAGCCGAAAAAAACGACCATGTATAGTAAGGCGTTTTTAGCCGAAAAAAACGACCATGTAAAGTAAGGCGTTTTTAGCCCAAAAAAACGACCATGTAAAGTAAGGCGTTTTTAGCCCCCAAAAAAACGACCATGTATAATAAGGCGTTTTTTCAAAAAAAAAGCGACCATGTATAAAGGCGTTTTTAACCCAAAAACACGACAGCGTATATCGTAAGATGTTTTAAGCTAAAAAAAATGACATGTACAGTAAGGCGTTTTTCGCTGAGTAAAAAACGACCATGAAAAGTAAGGTGTTTTAAGCGAAAAAGAAAGACCATGTATAGTAAGGCGTTTTTAGCCCAAAAAACGACCATATATAGTAAGGCATTTTTAGCCGAAAAAACCCGACCATGTATAGTAAGGTGTTTTTAGCCCCCCAAAAAACGCCCGTAAGGCGTTTTTAGCCGAAAAAAAACGACCATGTATAGTAAGGTGTTTTTAGCCGAAAAAAACGACCATGTAAAGTAAGGCGTTTTAGCCCAAAAAAACGACCATGTAAAGTAAGGCGTTTTAGCCCAAAAAAAACGACCATGTATAGTAAGGCGTTTTTAGCCCAAAAAAACAACCATGTATTGTAAGGCGTTTTTAGACCGAAAAACAAGACCAATAGTCCCACAATGGGGGAAAAAGGATTGATGTGGGTCAGTGTTAGTGCACATGTTTGTGGTTTTGAGGTTCCAGGTTCAATCCCCGCCGTCACCATTTGGGATTTTTTTTGGGCTAAAAACGCCTTCCTATACATTGATTGTTTTTTTCAGCTGAAAACATCTTACTATAAGGAAGGGGAGGCTGGGAGGTGCTGAGGTATGGAGGATTAGCCCCAAAAAAACAACCATGTATAGTAAGCCCTTTTTAGCCCAAAAAAACGACCATGTATAGTAAGGTGTTTTTAGCCGAAAAAAACGACCATGTATAGTCAGGCGTTTTTAGACCGGAAAAAACGACCATGTATAGTAAGGTGTTTTTAGCCCCAAAAAACGACCATGTATAGTAAGACGCTTTTAGCCCGAAAAAAACGACCATGTAGAGTAAGGTGTTTTTAGCCCAAAAAAACGACCATGAATAGTAAGGTATTTTTGAGCCGATAAAAAGGACCATGTATAGTAAGGCGTTCTTTGCCGGGAAAAAACGACCATGTATAGTAAGGCGTTTTTAGCCCAAAAAAACAACCATGTATAGTAAGGCGTTTTTGAGCAGAAAAAAAAGGACCATGTATAGTAAGGCGTTTTTGGCAGAAAAAAGCGACCATGTATATATAGTAAGGCGTTCTTAGCCGAAAAAACGACCATGTATAGTAAGGCGTTTTGAGCCCAAAAAAACAACCATGTATACTAAGCCGTTTTTAGCGGAAAAAAACGACCATGTATAGTAAGGCGTTTTTAGCCCAAAATAAGAACCATGTATAGTAAGGCGTTTTTTGGCTGAAAAAAACGACCATGTATAGTAAGGTGTTTTTAGCCCAAAAAAACGACCATGTATAGTAAGGTGTTTTTTTGCCGAAAAAAAATCGACCATGCATAGTAAGGCGTTTTTAGCCCGAAAAAAACGACCACGTATAGTAAGGCGTTTTTGGCTGAAAAAAACGACCATGTATAGTAAGGCGTTTTTGGCTGAAAAAAACCCACCATGTATAGTAAGGCGTTTTTTGGCTGAAAAAAACGACCATGTATAGTAAGGTGTTTTTAGCCCCAAAATCGACCATGTATAGTAAGGCGTTTTTAGCCCGAAAAAAACGACCACGTATAGTAAGGCGTTTTTGGCTGAAAAAAACGACCATGTATAGTAAGGCGTTTTTGGCTGAAAAAAACGACCATGTATAGTAAGGCGTTTTTGGCTGAAAAAAACCCACCATGGGCTTACATAGTAAGGCGTTTTTTGGCTGAAAAAACCGACCATGTATAGTAAGGTGTTTTTAGCCCAAAAAAACGACCATGTATAGTAAGGCGTTTTTTTTGCCGAAAAAAAACCGACCATGTATAGTAAGGCGTTTTTAGCCCGAAAAAAACGACCATGTATAGTAAGGCGTTTTTGGCTGAAAAAAAGGACCATGTATATATAGTAAGGCGTTCTTAGCCGAAAAAACGACCATGTATAGTAAGGTGTTTTTAGCCCCAAAAAAACGACCATGTATAGTAAGGCGTTTTTAGCCCGAAAAAAAACGACAATGTATATATAGTAAGGCGTTTTTGGCTGAAAAAAGCGACCATGTATATATAGTAAGGTGTTTTTAGCCGAAAAAAACGACCATGTATAGTAAGGCGTTTTGAGCCCAAAAAAACGACCATGTATCGTAAGGTGTTTTTAGCCCAAAAAAATGACCATGTATATAGTAAGGCGCTTTTGGCTGAAAAAAAATGACCATGAATAGTAAGGTGTTTTTAGCCCCAAAAAAACGACCATGTATAGTAAGGCGTTTTTAGCCCAAAATAAGAACCATGTATAGTAAGCCGTTTTTATCGGAAAAAAACGACCATGTATAGTAAGGTGTTTTTAGCCCCAAAAAAACGACCATGTATAGTAAGGCGCTTTTGGCTGAAAAAAAACGACCATGAATAGTAAGGTATTTCTGAGCCGATAAAAAGGACCATGTATAGTAAGGCGTTCTTTGCCGGAAAAAAACGACCATGTATATTAAGCCGTTTTTAGCGGAAAAAAACAACCATGTATAGTAAGGCGTTTTTAGCCCGAAACAAACGACCATGTATAGTAAGGCGTTTTTGGCTGAAAAAAAGACCATGTATAGTAAGGCGTTTTTAGACCGAAAAAAACGACCATGTATAGTAAGTCGTTTTTAGCGGAAAAAAACGACCATGTATATATAGTAAGGCGTTTTTAGCCAAAAGAACGACCATGTATAGTAAGGCGTTTTGAGCCCAAAAAAACAACCATGTATAGGAAGCCGTTTTTAGCGGAAAAAAACGACCATGTATAGTAAGGCGTTTTTGGCTGAAAAAAAGGACCATGTATATATAGTAAGGCGTTCTTAGCCGAAAAAACGACCATGTATAGTAAGGTGTTTTTAGCCCCAAAAAAACGACCATGTATAGTAAGGCGTTTTTAGCCCGAAAAAAAACGACAATGTATATATAGTAAGGCGTTTTTGGCTGAAAAAAGCGACCATGTATATATAGTAAGGCGTTTTTAGCCGAAAAAACGACCATGTATAGTAAGGCGTTTTGAGCCCAAAAAAACGACCATGTATCGTAAGGTGTTTTTAGCCCAAAAAAATGACCATGTATATAGTAAGGCGCTTTTGGCTGAAAAAAAATGACCATGAATAGTAAGGTGTTTTTAGCCCCAAAAAAACGACCATGTATAGTAAGGCGTTTTTAGCCCAAAATAAGAACCATGTATAGTAAGCCGTTTTTATCGGAAAAAAACGACCATGTATAGTAAGGTGTTTTTAGCACCAAAAAAACGACCATGTATAGTAAGGCGCTTTTGGCTGAAAAAAAACGACCATGAATAGTAAGGTATTTCTGAGCCGATAAAAAGGACCATGTATAGTAAGGCGTTCTTTGCCGGAAAAAAACGACCATGTATATTAAGCCGTTTTTAGCGGAAAAAAACAACCATGTATAGTAAGGCGTTTTTAGCCCGAAACAAACGACCATGTATAGTAAGGCGTTTTTGGCTGAAAAAAAGACCATGTATAGTAAGGCGTTTTTAGACCGAAAAAAACGACCATGTATAGTAAGTCGTTTTTAGCGGAAAAAAACGACCATGTATATATAGTAAGGCGTTTTTAGCCAAAAGAACGACCATGTATAGTAAGGCGTTTTGAGCCCAAAAAAACAACCATGTATAGGAAGCCGTTTTTAGCGGAAAAAAACGACCATGTATAGTAAGGTGTTTTTAGCCCCAAAAAACGACCATGTATAGTAAGGCGTTTTTAGTCGAAAAAAACGACCATGTATAGTAAGGTGTTTTTATCCCAAAAAAACGACCATGTATAGTAAGGCGTTTTTAGCCCAAAAAAACGACCATGTATAGGAAGGCGTTTTTAGCCGAAAAAACGACCATGTATAGTAAGGCGTTTTTGGCTGAAAAAAGCGACCATGTATATATAGTAAGGCGTTTTTAGCCGAAAAAACGACCCTGTATAGTAAGGCGTTTTGAGCCCAAAAAAACAACCATGTATAGTAAGCCGTTTTTAGCGGAAAAAAACGACCATGTATAGTAAGGCGTTTTTGGCTGAAAAAAACGACCATGTATAGTAAGGCGTTTTGAGCCCAAAAAAACAACCATGTATAGTAAGCCGTTTATAGTAAGGCGGTTTTAGCCCAAAATAAGAACCATGTATAGTAAGGCGTTTTTTGGCTGAAAAAAACGACCATGTATGGTAAGGCGTTTTTTGGCCGAAAAAAAACCGACCATGTATAGTAAGGCGTTTTTGGCTGAAAAAAAGACCATGTATAGTAAGGCGTTTTTAGACCGAAAAAAAAAACGACCATGTATAGTAAGTCGTTTTTAGCGGAAAAAAACGACCATGTATAGTAAGTCGTTTTTAGCGGAAAAAAACGACCATGCATAGTAAGGCGCTTTTGACTGAAAAAAAACGACCAGTAAGGCGTTTTTTTGCCGAAAAAAAGGACCATGTATAGTAAGGCGTTTTTAGCCCAAAAAAAGGAGCATGTATAGTACGGCGTTTTTGGCTGAAAAAAACCACCATGTATATATAGTAAGGCGTTTTTTGGCTGAAAAAACGACCATGTATAGTAAGGCGTTTTTGGCAGAAAAAAACGACCATGTATATATAGTAAGGCGTTTTTTGGCTGAAAAAAAACGACCATGTATAGTAAGGCGTTTTTGGCTGAAAAAAACGACCATGTATATATAGTAAGCTGTTTTGAGCCCAAAAATCAACCATGTATAGTAAGCAGTTTTTAGTCGAAAAAAACGACCATGTATAGTAAGGTGTTTTTAGCCCAAAAAAACGACCATGTATAGTAAGGCGTTTTTAGCCCGAAATAAACGACCATGTATAGTACGGCGTTTTTGGCTGAAAAAAACGACCATGTATATATAGTAAGGCGTTTTTAGACCGAAAAAAACGACCATGTATAGTAAGGCGTTTTTTTGGCTGAAAAAAACGACCATGTATAGTGAGGTGTTTTTAGCCCAAAAAAACGACCATGTATAGTAAGGCGTTTTTGGCTGAAAAAAAGACCATGTATAGTAAGGCGTTTTTAGACCGAAAAAAAACGACCATGTATAGTAAGTCGTTTTTAGCGGAAAAAAACGACCATGTATAGTAAGTCGTTTTTAGCGGAAAAAAACGACCATGCATAGTAAGGCGCTTTTGGCTGAAAAAAAACGACCAGTAAGGCGTTTTTTTGCCGAAAAAAAGGACCATGTATAGTAAGGCGTTTTTAGCCCAAAAAAAGGAGCATGTATAGTACGGCGTTTTTGGCTGAAAAAAACGACCATGTATATATAGTAAGGCGTTTTTTGGCTGAAAAAAACGACCATGTATAGTAAGGCGTTTTTGGCTGAAAAAAACGACCATGTATATATAGTAAGGCGTTTTTTGGCTGAAAAAAACGACCATGTATAGTAAGGCGTTTTTGGCTGAAAAAAACGACCATGTATATATAGTAAGGCGTTTTTTGGCTGAAAAAAACGACCATGTATAGTAAGGCGTTTTTGGCTGAAAAAAACGACCATGTATATATAGTAAGCTGTTTTGAGCCCAAAAATCAACCATGTATAGTAAGCAGTTTTTAGTCGAAAAAAACGACCATGTATAGTAAGGTGTTTTTAGCCCAAAAAAACGACCATGTATAGTAAGGCGTTTTTTTGCCGAAAAAAAGGACCATGTATAGTAAGGCGTTTTTAGCCCAAAAAAAGGAGCATGTATAGTACGGCGTTTTTGGCTGAAAAAAACGACCATGTATATATAGTAAGCCGTTTTTTGGCTGAAAAAAACGACCATGTATAGTAAGGCGTTTTTGGCTGAAAAAAACGACCATGTATATATAGTAAGGCGTTTTTTGGCTGAAAAAAACGACCATGTATAGTAAGGCGTTTTTGGCTGAAAAAAACGACCATGTATATATAGTAAGCTGTTTTGAGCCCAAAAATCAACCATGTATAGTAAGCAGTTTTTAGTCGAAAAAAACGACCATGTATAGTAAGGTGTTTTTAGCCCAAAAAAACGACCATGTATAGTAAGGCGTTTTTAGCCCGAAATAAACGACCATGTATAGTACGCCGTTTTTGGCTGAAAAAAACGACCATGTATATATAGTAAGGCGTTTTTAGACCGAAAAAAACGACCATGTATAGTAAGGCGTTTTTTTGGCTGAAAAAAACGACCATGTATAGTGAGGTGTTTTTAGCCCAAAAAAACGACCATGTATAGTAAGGCGCTTTTGGCTGAAAAAAAAACGACCATGAATAGTAAGGTATTTTTGAGCCGATAAAAACGACCATGTATAGTAAGGCGTTTTTAGCCCGAAAAAAACGACCATGTATAGTAAGGCGTTTTTGGCTGAAAAACACGACCATGTATAGTAAGGCGTTTTGAGCCCAAAAAAACGACCATGTATAGTAAGGCGTTTTTTTGCCGAAAAAAAGGACCATGTATAGTAAGGCGTTTTTAGCCCAAAAAAAGGAGCATGTATAGTACGGCGTTTTTGGCTGAAAAAAACGACCATGTATATATAGTAAGGCGTTTTTTGGCTGAAAAAAACGACCATGTATAGTAAGGCGTTTTTGGCTGAAAAAAACGACCATGTATATATAGTAAGGCGTTTTTTGGCTGAAAAAAACGACCATGTATAGTAAGGCGTTTTTGGCTGAAAAAAACGACCATGTATATATAGTAAGCTGTTTTGAGCCCAAAAATCAACCATGTATAGTAAGCAGTTTTTAGTCGAAAAAAACGACCATGTATAGTAAGGTGTTTTTAGCCCAAAAAAACGACCATGTATAGTAAGGCGTTTTTAGCCCGAAATAAACGACCATGTATAGTACGCCGTTTTTGGCTGAAAAAAACGACCATGTATATATAGTAAGGCGTTTTTAGACCGAAAAAAACGACCATGTATAGTAAGGCGTTTTTTTGGCTGAAAAAAACGACCATGTATAGTGAGGTGTTTTTAGCCCAAAAAAACGACCATGTATAGTAAGGCGCTTTTGGCTGAAAAAAAAACGACCATGAATAGTAAGGTATTTTTGAGCCGATAAAAACGACCATGTATAGTAAGGCGTTTTTAGCCCGAAAAAAACGACCATGTATAGTAAGGCGTTTTTGGCTGAAAAACACGACCATGTATAGTAAGGCGTTTTGAGCCCAAAAAAACAACCATGTATAGTAAGCCGTTTTTAGCGGAAAAAAACGACCATGTATCGTAAGGCGTTTTAAGCAGAAAAAAAGGACCATGTATAGTAATGCGTTTTTTGCCGAAAAAAAAAAACAACCATGTATATATATAGTAAGGCGTTTTTAGCCCGAAAAAAAACGACCATATATAGTAAGGCGTTTTTAGCCCCCCCCCCCAAAAAAAAACGACCATGTGTTTTTAGCCCAAAAAAAGACCATGTATAACAAGGCGTTTTTGAGCCCATAAAAAGGACCATGTATAGTAAGCCGTTTTTAGCTAAAAAAAAACGACCACGTATATTATGGCATTTTTAGTCCAAAAAAAACACCCATGTATTATAGTAAGGCGTTTTTAGCTGAAAAAAACGACCATGAATAGTAAGGCGTTTTTAGCCCAAAAAACGACCATGTATAGTAAGGCATTTTTATCCGAAGAAAAAGACCATGTATAGTAAGCCATTTTTAGCCCCAAAAAACGACCAAGTATATATAGTAAGGTGTTTTCAGCCCAAAAAAACGACCATGTATAGTAAGGCGTTTTTTAAGCAAGAAAAAGGACCATGTATAATAAGGCGTTTTTCGCCCAAAAAAGGAATGATTCATGGTTAAACAAGTCCAAAACAATCAACGTTGACACGTCATTCTGCTTTTTTTCACCCACAGTCGCACCATCACTGCCCGCATGCCAGTGGGACGGAGAAATGGAAGCGGGGGGCAGCGTCACCTTGTCCTGCTCGGTTGCCGAGGGCGTTCCCACTCCAGAGATCCGTTGGGATAAACTCAACCCAGTGGAAATTTCCCTACCCATCAACATGGAAGGTCAGAAGTTGATCTTTTCGCTTGTTGAGGACACTGCTCGTTGCACTTTATTAGCAAGAGCAAGAGCTATCAGTTGTACGGGAGTGGTCCATCGAGGAAAAGGTTTCTTCAGTCGTCATCTGTACTTCATTGAAGGTGTCGGACGTTCCGCTCCTCATCCGAAGAGCTTCGTCAGCGAACTAAAGTTGTGCTGGTAAATAATAATAATAATACATTTCATTTATAAGCGCCTTTCTAAACTCTCAAGATCACTTCACTCAGCCCGGAAGTAACTCAAATAGATATAAAGTGAGCTATCTAGCCAATAGATAGCTAATAGATAGATAGCTAGCCAGCGAGATAGCCAATCTATAGCTATCCAGCTCGATAGTTAATAGGTAGGCAGCCAGTGAGATAGCTGATAGCGAGCCAGCGATTTGGCTAATAAATAGCCAGCTAAATAGCTAGTAGATAGCTAGCCAGCCAGCTAATAGAGAGCTAGTCAGCCAGATAGCTAATAGATAGCGTTCACTCGTCCCAGAACTCAAATAGATAGAAAGCTAGTTAATAAATAGATAATAGCTAGCCAGCTAGATAGGTAATAGTTAGCTAGATAGCTAATATATAGCCAGCTAGACAGGTAATCTGGCCCTATATATATCCATAATGGATTCAGGTGGTGGTGATTATCAAAGCCGATACGACTGATATATATATATATATATTTAGAGCCAAATTTACCAGCACAACTTTAGTTTGCTGACGAATTTCTTCGGATGAGGAGCGACATGTCCGGCACCTTTTAAACCATCGTTTACTAATGTCATTCTCAAATGTTCTAATTTTTCTTCAGGAGAGCTGTCGGGTTCGGTCCAGATCGTCAATGTGTCTTTCCAGACTTCTGGCCTTTATCGTTGCTCCGCCTCCAACATCCTGGGAACGGAGAACTGCTACATCAACTTGTCCGTCTACAGCGGTGAACACCACGTTTTTGTCTCCTGTTTTCCTCCGGTTCCTTTCACACCGGACTGATGCTTTTTGGATCGCTTTTGTTTTGTTTTCAGCAGTGGCGCAAAGCGACTCGGGGATCTTGCAGGGGGTGCTGCTGACTTTGTCCATGAGCATTTTGCTGCTGGCCTTGCTGGTGCTCTTGGCGTGGCTTCATCGTACCGGCCAGGACGGCCGACGGAGGGTCTCCAAGGAGGAAGAGGAGGAGGAGGAGGAAGGCTACAATGAGATCCGCGACACGCCGTCCCTGATGAAGCGTTCCTTTGTGTAAGACGCCATCATGGAATAAAAGGAACACAGGTCACTCAAAATTGCAAGTATACTTTTTCAGTGTGTGTATGTATATAGATAGATAGATAGATAGATAGATAGATAGATAGATAGATAGATAGATAGATAGATAGATAGATAGATAGATAGATAGATAGATAGATAGATAGATAGATAGATCTATATATATCTATATCGGCTGTGATAATCACCAAAGCCGGCTAGATAGCTAATAGGTAGCTAGCCTGCTAGATAGCTACCCAGCCAGATAGCTAATAGATAGCTAGCCAGCTAGATAGAAATAAAATATTTTTTGCTTTTTTTTTTGGTTGAATTTTGCAAATTCAATCAAGTCATTGTTTTGTGTGTGTGTCCTTGTGTTCAGGCGACACAAATGACCTTGTGACCTTCAGCATTCCAGCTCTCGTTATGTAAGTTGGTGGAATCGGGTAAAAAGCACTCCATGTGCAAATGAGACACAAAACCTTTAATTTAAATAGAAGAAAAAAAAATCACGTTAAAAAAACTGTACAGAACATTTAACGTTGACTTAAATAAAGACTCCCCTTTTGAAAAAAAAAAAACAGATGATGAGATGGGTGTGTAAAAAAAAAAGTAAAAACAGAAATCATCCAAAATTGCACATTTTAAATGTGAGGCTTCACCCCCCCCCACCCCGCCTTGATCATCTTTAGTGTCTCATATAACCCCGAATTTCCAATCCTAATAAAATAGGTTTATATCTTTAAATATATACTTAGATATGAAACATGCTGTACATAGTTGCAGAGATTAAGAAATCCCTTTTTTTGACTTTGACTGACACCCAAGCTCTGACCGCCATTTTGTGCTTTGCATTTCTCTTGAGCAAAAAAAAAAAAAAACAAGATAAAGCAAATCAAATATTCTACTGGCTGCTGCTGTTTCACATAGCGATAAAATATTAAGGGCGACTTGGATTTTAGCAGAATCATGCAAAACCCACCAAAACTCCGCTTAGTTGGAATCTCAGTGAGAGAATAATTGATTGACTTGGAAATTAGGTCGCTCGCCACCGTGACAAAAAATGTCACATATTGATCGATTATTTTTGGGGTTCTACTGCATGATCCGCTCACCAAAGTGCACAAAGGGGGAAAAAGGAGCTTCACTTAAAGTGACTTTTTGACGTACTTCCAGTTCAGCCCCTTCGTTGAGATGACAATCCTGATTTGAGGAGCAAAAACAAGAAAATAAGCAAGCTGCCAAAAAGCACATGATACAAACAAATCCCAAGATGTAAGACTGTATTCCTCCAATATATATCCATCCTCTATTTTCATTTTTTTTTAATCCTTGACTTCCAACTAAAACGCTGGATTGCAGTAGTGACTTGGTTGACTCGTTAGTTAGTAGTTTAGCGTGAGATGCAGAAGCAGTAGTCGAGTGGGATTGAAGGAAGCGATGCGGGCAAGGGCATCTTCAAACTTTTCAAGTAAAGAAGAAAAACACACAAATAAAAATCCTCCAAATAGTGAAGGGAAGAAAAAAAAGGGTTTGTGATCAACACAATTTTTTTTTTACGATCGGATTGGAGGTTGTAAACAAGCAGTTCGAGCACCACGGGCCAAAAGAGGAAATGCGGGTGAGGAGATTCCTTTTGATTTTGGGTTTGGAGTTTGTTGGGTGGAGGGGTCGAAACAAGGCTTCTTGTGGTGTCCACACAGTCTTCCATGCTCCAGTTCATAAACAATCATCAAGCAAAAGGAAAGAAATAGATCCCTTAGAATTGCACTGGCCTTCCTGGCCTATTAGCACACACACACACACA
Organism: Hippocampus bargibanti; assembly: GCF_051943395.1. NCBI lineage: Eukaryota > Metazoa > Chordata > Actinopteri > Syngnathiformes > Syngnathidae > Hippocampus > Hippocampus bargibanti. The sequence continues at coordinate 12,741,126 of NC_142749.1, forward strand.
CACATTCCTGTTTCAATCCTTTTTTGAGGTCCGGATAACTCAAGATAAGGAGTGGGGATCACCGTTGCTGATAAATGTAGAGAAGAACTAGTGATACATTTGAACACTAAATGTCACCCCATTTCCCACTTCAACTTCTTTAAAAACAAAGCAATAAAAAGTGGACCTGAAACTTGAAATAACAGCAGGAGTGAGGTTTCTGAATGGGTACATTCAAAGTCCTCACCCCTGTGGTGAATTTGGTTAAAATATCTTTTTTTTTGTGGTATGAACTTGTTCCTCTCATTAACCACGCAGACACACACAGTGAATAAAAAGTGTGTGTATCTGAGTGAAATGAAAATACAAAAAAAAAAAAAAAAAATCATTTGGGGTGAATTTGTGAGGAACTTTCTGAAACTTTAATAGATGCATATATAGACCCTCTAGAAGCCTTTAGGATGTAAACTTGTGAGGACCGGCCAAAAGGTCCTCACTTGTCAAAAATGTCCTCACTATGGTATAAAATAAGAATGGTCCTCACAAGACTAGTCATACAAACACACACACACACACACACACACACACACACACACACACACACACACACACACACACACACACACACACACACACACACACAATCACGTACACACAAAACGCCCCCCGACCCAAAAAGATCTTCATGAAGATGACTTTGGGAGCGACATGCTGGGAGACCGTAAACCAAAAAATCGATTTCTTCATGATCAAACCCTGCCTTGTGGATCCATAGGCCATAAAAAACGATTGAATGAGGACTTGAGTGGAGGCGTCCAGGAGAAGATTGGAGGTGGGTGGTGGGCATCAGCGCAGGTGCTCGAGTAAAGGCAACTCTGTGGATTCGTCAGGCGGTGCGGGGGCATCCCCTGCCGGTAGCAGGCAGGAATCCGCTGACCGCGTTGCTCCCAGCGGATCTTGTGTGGGACTGGCCTCCTGTGGGGGTCCGGGGGGCGGCGGCTGTGGGAATTGTAGAAGGCGGTTAAAATACTTCAAATGAGAGAAGATTCTTGTGGTGAGCTATTTTGCCACTGACTTGTTGCATATGACAAAGGTGGCAGACATTTTGGTGACATTCCTCACCTGCGTGTGGACGGCATGGACGTTTCCTCCATCACCCTCACCCGCTGCCGCCAGCCCGTTAAAGCCCTTCCGGCTGGAAAAACTCCACTTCCCAAAATGGCTCTCAAAATGGAGCATGTTGCCGTGGGCGAGGCCAGCCCGCTGGCCCGCCCTGTGACTCGAGTTCTCCAGGAAGCCGGCGGGGCAAATGCGTTCGGTTACCAGCAGAGGGGGCGGAGCTACGGAGCCGCTGTTGGACAGATGCTGACCCAGTAGACCCTGGATGGAGGACGTGTGCTGGAGCGATGAAGGGAGTCCCACGTCCATTCGGCTCTCCGATTGGCTGATCAGAGCCAGGGGGAGGGGTTGCGGGTGGTGAGACCAGTTTTGGGTTGGGCCGACTGGGTTGTCCGTACCTGATGGGCAAAAGTGCACAAAACATTTTGACCCAATTTAGGAATTAACTCATTTTTTTTCTGATGAAAGAAGAGCGTCTAAGGTTTCTTAAAATATATATTTTTTCCCCGAATATATATATATATATATTGAATGTTTACGTAGTCCTAAAACTGAATAGTCTGTGGGTCCTGAAATTGGAGCGAAAATGACAAAAACCCTGGCACTGGAGTGGACACATTTTTGCACATCGTCTGCCAGTCAATGAGTTAATGAATACCATATTTTCCGATGTATAACATGCACCTTCAATGAATGAAAATAAAGTTTTCCAAATAGAATATAAATAGTTTTGCAAATTTTCCAAAATATAAGGTACACCACAATATAATTTCTTTTTTGTGGGCGGGAAAAGAAAGCTTGTACCCTTCTTCTTGTGCAACATAAATTCATACAGTATTTTCCGGTGTATAAGGTGCACCCCCAGTAATGGTGGATTTTCAAACTTTTTTCCATATATCGTATAAGGCCACCTGGACTATAAGGCGCACCTTCAATGGATGAAAAAAAGTTTTACAAATAAAATATATAAATATATAAAAGTTTTCCAAATATAAGGTGCACCACATTATAAGGAGCTACAGTAGAGGCTGGGGTGACACACTACTTTTTCTAATATATAAATATATAGTTTTCCAAATGTTCCTAAATACAGTAAAGTCTCGTTATATCGATATTCAAGGGAGTCCGAAAAAATATCGATATAACCGGGACTATCGATATATCCGACCCTGTTTGCATGTAATTTTCTCCGTGCGTGCATAGAAATAGCATCGATATAACCGGGACTATCGATATATCCGATATCGATATAACGAGACTTTACTGTATAAGGTACCCCACATTATAATTTCTTGTTTGGGAGCAGGAAAGGAAAGATTGTACCCTTCTTATGGAACATAATTTACTGTATTTTCAAGGGTATAAGGTGCACCCCCAATCACACATATAAGGTGCACCAAAGTATAAGGCACACCTTCAAGGAATGTAAAAAATGTTTTCCAAATAGAAAATATAAATATATTTTTTTTTTTCCCCGAATATAAGGCGCACCACATTATTAGGTACTACAGTAAAGGCTGGGGTGACGCACTACTTCTTCTACAGGAGGAAAAAAAGTCTGTGGCCGCCGACAGTAGTTGCAAGACCTGTTGAGGCGCAATATTACTTCGCAAATAAGTCACACTGGCGTATAAGGCGCAGGGTCATCTTTCGAAGAAAATCATGGCTTTTGGGTGCGCCTTATACACCGGAAAATATGATAAATTATTTTCAAAATTGAAGTAAAAAATATTTGAAGTTTTGGTTGGGACTTTAGCAAGCATCATGGCACTTGACATGCTTGATTTGCTATGGTGGGCCGAATAAAATGATGTGGCGGGCCTGATTTGGCCCCCAGGGCCTCGACTTTGACGCCTATGCAGTAGAGCGTTTTACCCATCAAAGATTGCATGGTGGCAATGTGTGGCTGGGGAAGGCCCGAAGCCGGCGTGCTCTGGGTGGTATGGATGGCGACGTTAGTCGTGATGGAGGCGGAACCGGCGCCGCAGTCCGAGTCCTCGATGTTTCCGCCGCTGTTGCAACCGGCGCCGCATCCTTTCTGCATCCTGTGAGAAAAAAAAAAATCACATCCATAACCGCCGCTAAATCTGACGGTCCATATCTGGCGTGTGGTACCTGTCCCAGCTATTGATAAGCCAGTTGTAGATATTATGGGGGCTGACAGGGCCCCCCCACACGGAGCGAAGTTGAGCGTGGCCGCCAGCGTACGATGTGGTGAGGGGCGACACGTAAATGGGGTAACCGATGGGCTGGTCGCACGACGAGTTGATCATGTTCCTCAGGGCCTGCTTGGCGTTCTGAATACTGCCGCGTTCCGGGTTGCGGTTGCGCATGAAGACCAGCTCCTGTTGTTGACCGGCCCACAGCCCACGTACGCACTCTCGGTTAACCTAGAAAAAGGATCACAATGTTGTCACACAAAAAAAGGCAATTTCGCGAAATAGAAGATGTCCAACAAAATGGCGGCCGTCCAACCTTGATGACCCGGAAGCTGAGGAACCTCTTGTTCAACATGATGATTTTGTACTCGTCGCTGCCGTCGTCCATGATGTGACGCAACGCCAAAAGAGAAGGCATGTTGGCCAGGATGGCGCTGCGCCAAACGGGGTCGCCCTCGTGCGATATCAACATTTTCTCCTCGTTGGTGGTGATGGCGTCATACAGCACCGCGGGGTCTTCATACTCGTCCGGGGACGTAAAATGGTCCTGAGGGATGCGAGAAATAACGCATCAGGGGGCGTGATGTAAACCTCCAGGGAAGATTTTTCCCGCTGGGCTGAAAAACGGCACCTGATGCAACTTGAGGGACATTCGCACTCCGGGTGCGACGACTCGATTCAGCAAGTCCATATCTGCAAAGACCCACTCGTCTCGTGGAGATGTGATGCGAAAGTCTCCCTTGAAGAGTGCGTGGAGGCCGTAGAGGAACGGCTCCAAGCTGCCAAAATCGGAATTGGGTATGAACAGTGAACTTTTGCACTCAATGAGCAAAAAAAATATACGAATAAAAATGGTAGTCGGTAGTCTCACCTTGCAGACATGCTGTGGGAGGCGGTGCCCAAAGCTCTTCTTCCCAAGATGCACAAGCCAAAACATAGACTGACCAAAGGAGAATCTCGATCGCTTGTAACAGGCTGCAAATGTAAAACACAAAACGTTCAATCAACTTCAACGAGACGGCAATTTTACAAATGACAAATTTCCTGCGCAAAGACAAACCGTTTGACGCCTGCTATTACAATACTGAATCCAGTCCAAGTAAATCATGCAGAAAGAGGACGGCGTGATCCCGGAGGCCCTGTGGTCGTAGTCCTCGTCGATGTTTAGGTTGAAAGTGGGGTCGCTGTCGACGTAGTTGGCTCCGAGGCAAGGTCGCAATGCCTCCTGGATCACTTCGTTCGCTAACCATTCCTCCAATTTAGGTGATCGGCTCACATAGTAAATGATGCTCTGTCAGGGAAAGCAAACATGTCACATCAATAGACAAAATGTACTAAAAGCTAATAATGAACAGTCGCGATATATACCATATTTTCCATACTATAAGGTGCACCTAAAAGCCTTCCATTTTTTCATAAACTGACCATACACCGTATAATCCAGTGCGCCTAATATAAATCTTCGAACTTTTAGTGTCATTTTTATCATTTTATATTTCGTATTATCAATTTTAAGTACTGTGTCGGCGCAGATGCTGCCCGCTGACTCAAATACGCACGGGTTCCTACGCATGCGTGCTGTTGAAAAATCACTCTTCCAGCTAATGGAGAAGCCAGAAGAGGTCGCCCAACACACGCGCTCGGATTCAGGCGGACTCCGTAAGAAAAAAAGCAGTGTACAGTTCTACAGGAGATGTTGCCGAGACTGTATAACTACTGCATTGAGTGTCGTCACGCAGTAGATTGCTGTGCGAGTGTGTGATATAATGGCTGGCCAAAATTGTAGTCCGCGTTGACGGCTGCTTGCGTGTTGCAATGCCAGGCGTAGAATTAAAAAAAGGGTCAGTTGTCCGTGGTCGTAAATCGCGCCGGTGTATATACATATATATATACATGTATATGTATATATACATTTTTTTTTCTTCAGACTATAAGGCGCATTGGATTATAAGGTGCAACTTCAATATGTATATATTGAACTCTCACCTTGACATAGTAGGTGATGAGAATCTTGCGGAGGTCAAACACTTGCAGCATGGAAGCGGCGTTGTTGTCACTGATGCTGTAACCCTCCAGCACATACTTAGTGGCCGCCACTTCCCAGGCGAGCCAACGTTGGCCGAAGGCGGCGTTAAACGATAGCATGTGTGGCAGGTGACCCGGCTCGCAGCAGCAGCAGCCTTCGTCTTCTTCGACGCCTTCTGTGATGGCCTCGACTTCCCTCTGCTGACAGTAGGTGCCTGCAGGAAGAAGACCGAATCCATGTTAAAGTGCAACTTTTAAATAGAAAAATTGAGAATGGTGATGGCTGCTCACCTCTGAACTCCAACCCCCTCAGCTGAAAGGTCACCAGGCCGTTGCCGATCTCGATGATGTGCACCAACGCGTTGAGGTAGTCGGAGGCGAGAATGAAGCAGTCGCCCGTGTTATAGTTGCCCCAGCGACCAAGTAGCAGATCTCCACACAGGCTGTGCTGCAGCGAACGGGTCAGGTGCTCGTAGAAAATGGAGTTTAGGTTGTTGTCGTCAGCACCTGGCGAGAAAAGATGACAGTGACGCATCAGCTAAGCTGGGTCGAAGAAAGCAGAGATGTGATTAATGGTGTCGACAGGGCAGACCTGGATTACGGTCCAGTTGAGTTGCAAGTCTGGTGTTGGAGTGGTCAACCCTCTTGGTGCTAACAACACAGATTAGCATTAGCATTGCACTGCTTAGATGTTTTTGGGTCAATATATTCAAACTTTTTTTTCATGCTTTTGCAACAGTGGCCGTTGTAATCAAGCCCTTTACAGATGCAAAAAATAAATATGATAATAATAATACATACAAAAAAACCTGGTCTCATGCATTGTAAATAGCACAAGCACCTTATGTCAAGTCAATACTGTTACATATATCAAATATGCGTTTTATACTTATACTTTGCACTATGTACAGTTACTTTTATTTTTTTGTACAATAGTACATTTCAATCTCCAGACATTTTCTTTTGTGCATAGAATACTTTAGTTTATCTTTGACCCCCCCCCCCCCCACTTCTTTCAATGCTGTAGATTGCAAATTTCCCCATTGCGGGACTATTAAAGGCTTTCTGATTCTGAAAATAACATTATATAACTGTACAAATAAAACGCAAATAAATACTAATAAATACAAATAAATCAAATACAATTATATATATATAAAATTTTATTTGATGTATTTGTTATATTTATAATTTTATATTTATTTTATTTTATTATATATATATTTAGTTATGTATTTATATTTATATATCGAATTTTGTTATATTTATATGTATTTATTATACACACTACATAAACATGCAAATGTTTCATTTAATTTCAACCAGTAGTTAAATTAAAAGAATCTAAAAAAAATAAATACAATGCTGAAAACACAGTGATCCCTCGCCCCTTTGTGTACATTTTAACCATCCTAATAACAATAGAAAATAAAATCAGTTCAACAAATAGAACGTACAGTATGTGGCTAGTGAGTGAAATAAAGTTTCAGATATTTAAATAACATACTTGTAATCTCGCTCCCAGAATTTAACGGGTCTGGTATACGAGGTGACAAAAACGGCGCTGCCCAGGACCGGGTTGAGTGGGGTAGAAAAGATGGCTGAAAAGATGGCTTGCACAAAGAGCACGGCAGAATCTGCGGAACAAGGGTGTTAAGGGCATTTTGCGAGGTCATGAAGCAATCGGCGATGTCACATTGAGCGAATCGGATTTAAGGATACGCGGCACGGCAAAGGGCTGGGCGAAGGCGTGGAACGCCGAACCCCAGGTGATCTGCCAGGGAGCGATGTAAGTCAACACGAAGCGTAATTTATATAACAGGTCCCACATCTGAAAACAAAACAAAGCAAGCTGCGTTGTTATTTCATGTAAAAACATATGAAATGAGCACCGAGGCGCAAACTGACCTTGCTGAAAAGAATAGACATGAAGTAATAGTCGATCAAGAAGGTCTCCGAGAAATGCGGGTAATCATAGTGGAAGAAGAGCGTGGTGAAGCATAGCGTGACGTACTGCTGCGAAGGGGCGCAGAAGGATGTACGCAGCAGCTTCATGCCCGCGATTGAAATGAACAGCGCTCGGCCACTGCAAGACACAGTGTTACACGTGCATAAAAAAAAATCAACACAATAAATACAATTTCGACATGTTTTGCTCAGATGTCACATTGGTGCAGTGACTTACTAGATATCCAGTTCTTTATGACTCTGCCCAACGGCGCGTGCTTCCGTCGTGAGCGAGTTGAGCACGACCGCCGGATAGATGAAATACTTCTCCACACACTGAAGCCACGCGTATAGCTTCTCGAACCACATCAGCTGAGCAGCATCTGGTGACCAATAAATCAATCAATAAATAAAAAGATCTTGTTCAATCAAACACGGCCCGACATCCGGAAAGTTGATTCTTTTTGCAGGGATGCATCTGGGAAATTTAAAAAGGGGTCCAAACGGCCCCCTTCTGTCTGAAAAGGGGGCCAAATTAAAAACTTGAGGGGCCCGATTTAACTACATTGCCAAAGTATACAAACCAAAATACATTCAGTGGAGCATTTTTCTAAATTGCAAAATCTCTTTCCATCTATCCATCCATCATCTATCTATCCATCTATCTATATATATTTTCTAATATTACAGCTACTTAAAATGATGCTAAAAACACCATTAGAATGTTGATCAATGTGAAAGATATACTTGTGGAAAAAATACCCACATTTCAACTTGATGAAAATTTCATGTTTGCTACTACAGACGCTCCCCAGCTTATGAACATTTGAGTTACGACGTTACGGTACATACGAACATTTTTGTGGGTACAGTATGTCGAAAAATGTTAGGAGAAGATGCTCTCAGTTAGATGTTGTATTGTGCGCCTTTTTCCGGCAGAGCTCGCTTGCAATTGGCTGCATAGAGTATGTGGGCGGGGTGGAGATCCCTCTTCACAGTTGATGTTCCAGGAGGATGTGATGCATAACAAAAGGTAATGGCTGCTGGCACGTAATTCAGTAATTACGTGCCAGCAGCTTCAGTAATGGCTAACTGAAGCCCCAAGGATATATGTCGTCGTATTAGAGTAGGTGTGAATTTATTTTACAACTGTTAAAAGTGTCTGAGTTTTATACTTCCCGTTCAGTGTTTGACTTAAACATTCCATACAAAACTTAGCACTGAAGCAACTTACAACCAAATTCACCTTACAAACGGATCTCGTTCGTAAGGTGGGGAGCGTCTGTCTGTATTATACACCGACTTAGATCCAACCAAGCAAACTGGACTATAACTCCACCAACTGTGTAGCAAGTGAGAAGAAAAAACATAACGCTACCGCGCTGTGAAAATCCCTGATGGAGGTTAAATGCATTTCTCAACAGCACTTCAACTTGAGACCTTGACGGGGTTTCATTTAATCCTCGCCGAGGCCTCCAGAGGGAGAAGCCGATAACGGCATTTTACAATGACTTGAGCCCGGAGTGGATCAAGAGCGACGAGATACTCACCTCGGACTTCAAACTGACTGTACTCTTTGGATCGGAGCACCGGGTGAGCCAGGCAGAACCACGGCAGCTGTTTGCGAAGCTGAGGCAAGAGATAGTGAGTAATAAAGCCCACAACCCCCGCCAGGATATATAAGACAAAGCTGAGTGCAGGCTGTGAGGGGGAAAGAGAACAACGAGGACCAAGTGAGCAATCGACGTCAAAATGGCGTGAAGGAAAAACGGCCAAGTAATGTCGGAAAATTGAACTCGCCTGAAGTGCGATGAAAACCGTACTGGCACTGATGGCGAAAGTGATGACGGCCATGAGGGGGCACATGACGAGGTCCGAATGAAGAATTTCTTTCTACGGTGGGGAAAGCAAACGGCTTTAAAGCGAACGATTTTGATGAAATCATGTTAGGAGGCCTCAATGTCTTTTTATTTTTACCACGGAGTTGCAGAGCTTCTCTGGAAGAGGATCCTTGATTTCCACAGGGGGGTCTTCTGGCGTGCGATTCTCCAGCTCGGGTAATAATTTGGATCGGAGCAATGACCTAAAAGCAGACGGACGGGAAAGAATGAGCCAACCGTATTTTCCAGACTATCATATTATAAGGCACACCTTCAACGAATTGTTAGAAACAAAATGGAAGACTTTTAACCCTCCTGTTGTCCTCATTTTCTATACACACACACACACCGTGTCCTTTGGGTCAACTTGTCCTTCACCATAACATGTGATATCCTAAGCAAAGGAAAAATTTGTGCGAAAAGGATTTTTGTAGAATTTTTTTTTGCGTTTCAATGGCTAAACAGTGTTTTTTTTCCCCTCCAATGACCCATTTAGAACAATACAGAACAATACATTACAAGAAAAATATATGAAAATAACAATTCTGTAGTTGGGGACAATCTAAGAAAAAATATACAATTTCAAGTTAAAAAAATATAATTCAGAGTGTTTTTTGGGCATTTTTAAGCACAGTTTGGGGACATTTTGACCCAAATACCATCTGCGTAGTTTTTTTTTGGTACCGCTTCATTGTAAACGCTATTTCGATTTTTCTATATTTGGTACAATCTAGGAAAAGTCAAAACATTTAAAGTTAAAAAAAATAATTTAGGGTGTTTTTTGGCCATTCTTAATACAGTTTAAGGTCATTTTGACCCGAATACTATCTTTGTACCTTTTTTTGTACAGCTTCATTGGAAATTGGAATAAAAAAAAATCAATTTTTTTATAGTTGGGGACAATCTAGGAAATGTCAAACAATTTCAACTTAAATTTTTTTTTAACACAGTTTTGGGTCATTTTGACCCAAATACCATCTTTGTACAGCTTCATTGGAAATTGTAATAAAAATGACATTTCCATTTTTATATAGTTAGGGACAGTGTAGGAAAAGTCATAACATTTCAAGTTTAAAAAAAATACAATTTTGGGTGTTTTTAGGCATATTTAACACCGTTTTGGGTCATTTTGACCCAAATACCATCTTTGTAAAGCTTCCTTGGAAATTGGAATAAAAACGAAATTTCTATTTTTCTATAGTTGGGGACAATCTCCGAAAAGTCATAACATTTCAAGTTAAAAAAATATTTAGTTTGTTTTTTGGGGGGATTTTTAACAGTTTTGGGTCATTTTGATCCGAAGACCACAGGAGGGTTGAGCGCGGCTTATAGTGCGGAAAGTATTGTCCTCATAATTTCAGAATGGACAGCTGTTTAGTCTATCATTCGATGTTGCCTACATCAATATGTATTGTATTGTATTGTATAGATAATTCAATTTGAAATATCTGAACAAAAAAGAATCCCCAAATCAAATAAATTGTTATTCATGACTTTAGGAAACCAAAATACTAACCACAGGATGGTGGGGTCACTACTTTGGCGACTCAGGTGGTAGGACAAAGCAAGCAGCAGGCCGCAAAATACCGAGAACAACACGGGCACATGGGCATCCCCCCACGGCGCCTTTGAGTGGTAAGAGAACAAGAGTTGACCGTTATGGCACCGCCTTTCAACTTTTAGGCACCGTATTGAACAAGAGATTCATGTTGCGCTCACATTTATGGCGCCCAGGCAAAATCCATACAACAGAGCGGCCACTAGCACGCTGCGGAGGAGGCTGAACAGAGATGAGAGGGGGCTGGTGGTGGCTGAGGAGAAAAGAGGAGTGGATCAATGCAGCACAACAAAAACAATGCGTGGAGTTCAAGCCACTTATCTCTTTTACTGACAAGGCCAAATAATACATTGCGACACCTCAAGAGTGACAGTCTTACCCGTTCCGCCAAAAACATGCATGTCGATCTGCTCCAACAGACACATGACAAAAGTATTGACCTGAGGTAGCAAACCAAACAGGAAGATGACCGGGAAACACAATGTGAACACTGCACATGGACAAGAAGAGATAAAACAGAATAAGTGATGTGTTTTTTTTTAATTCTCACAGGTTGTTTCCTTTTCTGTCGGTTTAAAAAGTCAATTGTAATGAAATCGGGAAGATTTACCCAGCAGCATATCACGGACACAAAGTAGGAAATGCGCGGAAAAGAACGTAACGCCGTAGAGGGTGAATGGTTGAAGGCTTTCGCAACGGCCGGACAAATCGAAGATCCAGATCAGGACGCAGCATAAGCAGAAGTAAACAGGGCGACTGTACACGATGATCCAATTATGACCCTGTTCGTAAAAGAAAACGGACATGAATTGTCAACAATTGGGAAAAACGGAAAGGTTTTAA